>NC_081410.1:418209010-418809010 GCF_030272615.1 Cryptomeria japonica
CGATTATTTAGTGAATTAATGCAATTAAGTTAATAATTAATATATGAATTATTTATTCCAACATCAACCACTGACATGAACCCTCTCACCTAGTTCTTCAGTACTTCCTTCACAACCCTAGCACTTTCCTAGTAGGTTTCCAAATTGGGTTTAGGGCACATAAATTTTCATAAAATGATGATAGATCAAGAAAAGAACATATTCAGATACCCATTAAGGCTTTCTAAAACATATCTTAAAATCTGTGTAGGTCACTTTGGACCAACTCTTCCAAAACAAGGCTTCTACGATGTCCCACTAGGCCAATTAGGTCGCTTTTGCAAAGAAACCTATCTTCAATCTCCTCCTCAGTATGAAAACTCTACCTAGACCTACTCCACAGGCCTCAAATAGCCTAAATCACTAGGTTTCAAGGCTTAGAACTTCTACTAAGTTGCCATATTAGCAAACCCTCATTTTTTAGCCCTTCCTAGGAGGCTTCATTGGAACCACTGCTTCCAAGCCTTCCCACACTTCACCAACACCCCAAACACTTTTAAGTGGGTCTGCACATGCTTCATGGACCCTTACAAGGTTAGTCAAAACAAGGATTCACCAAACCCTATCACCAACATCTATCACCAACATCTCTCTTATCACTTGAAACCATGTAACCATTTACTCAAGACATCACCATACAATCAATGAATGACCTCCTCTGCTCACAAAGCATTCAAAACATTTAATTTACATATTGTTGGGCCCGTTCCACTTATTTATAGAAGATATAATGGGTGGAATTGGTTAGAATCATGTTTTTACTTACAAACCCTCTATTAAGATTTCACAGACCTATGGACAATAAAATCACCATAAAATGCTTGAAACTTAATGAATTTACACCAAATCAAAAACAACAGATTATCAACTCATCCTACTATAAATTCCAAGTGTTAACGGTACATATTCAGGCCAAACACGATTGTACTTAGGTCTGTTACAGAGGTTTTACTAGAAAATGCAGAGAAAGATGTATTGATATGATGACTTCAACGTACAATCTTCATTTCCCAACTTCTCCTACCTCCTTATTCGAACATTCAAGGGTCCTTTATATCCTTCTACAATATTTTCAACCAACTTCAACTAATTTTTAAACCATGTGACCAATGGTTTTACACTTTGACAACTTTACATGATGAGAACTTTTGATTCCACAACTTTGTATATGACAACTTTAGCAACTTTTGCTTGTTGCTTACAAAACTTCAAAATGATTTGAAATCACCTAAACGTACCTAAAATAGGTCAAATAGACCTTGGAACAAGATTACATCCATGAATTCATCATTGACACACATTTAACAACATTTGCCTATATAGGCTTATTGAACACCCTGACCTTATGATTGAACTCAAACTCACACAAATGGTCCATAGGACCTTATTTAAAGATATTTAACATGAACAAAAACTTAATAACTCAAACTTTCCTTATGAAGGCATGATCTTCTTGGGTGCTCCTGCACCATACACCCGAGATTGAAAACTTTCCAAGTCTCTTGGAAACTAGATTGCACTTGTCCATCTCTGATCTCCTTAGGTGTCATCCTTTCTTGAATACCTGCACACAAACACTTACCAAGGGTTCCTTGAAGTGGTTCCTTCCTAAGATATGCGTCATGCTTGTTTTTGTTCTTTATCCATTTCCAAACACTTTTGGATCCTTGTCCAATCACTTTCCCTTCATGCCTCAGGTTCTTTATCATTGGAACCCCTTATCCATCATGTTTATCAGACCCAAAATGCTTTGTTATTTTAAAACATGATTGCCTATCAACTTCTTTTGCTACTAAGGATAAATCATAGTCCCAACTAGGATTCCTTTATCCTACTTCCACCCACCTTGTGGTTGCACATACATCTTCTCTTCGGTCTTTTCTTGGTCTATTTTATGTATCAGCATCTAATCTCTATCTTTCATGACTGAAACAACCTTCAAACCCTCAGTTTTAGCATCTCCAAACATGGGAGTGACTATAACTTTTCTTGACTCCTCTTCACTTCACCAATTATTTCTTGCCAACCAAGATGATTTTTGTTGCCTTGCCTCTTGCTTCTTCATTCTCCTGCAATGGGGTTAGTATGAAAGAGACTTCATCCTTCTTAATGGTGTAGGTATTCTCCCTACCATCATAAATTTATTGTCTATCAAATTGACATGGCCTACCAAGAAGTAGATGGCAAAAATCCATAGGTAGAATGTCACAAAGTACCCTATCTCTATATTCACCAATCTAATACTCAACAAATTCTTGCTCATTCACCAATAAGAACTAATTATCATTTACCCAAGAGGCTCTATATGGTGATTGATGAGGAACTCTTTCTAGTTTTAGTTTGTATACCATTTCACTAGACACCATATTATCAGTTGAACCACAATCTATCACTACCTTGCATACCTTACCTTTGCATTTGCAATGATCCTAAACAATGCTCTTCTTTGTGTCTTCTCCTTGTCCTTGGATATCTTCAAGAGTGTTCTTCTTAGCATCAATGCCTCTCCAACTTTTGAAACACAAGCATGACTAGGAGAGTTTACACTTTCACCTTCCTCTTATTGCACTATTTGAACCCTATTTTCAATTCTTCTTTCACCTCCACTTGATATATGTAGTGCCCCTCCCTCAATCAGACTTCATTTAACTTAGCTTGACTCTGGTTGATTTCTCTAGTGGTTTATGTGACTAGATGATACTCTTATGTGATGGCTTTTAATATGTTGGTTATGCATTTTATATTGATGGATGGTTAGATGTTAGAATATATGTATATACTAGCCTTGGACTGACATATCTTCTTTATGTATAAGATAATTTGTGTGTTCATCTACTTGTATGGGGTGCGAGGGGATGATCTTCCATCACCCACTTCGGAGGGACATGGAATTTCACGATTCTCCTCCACCGGTGTGCCTATATATGTTGGTGAAATGTATGTGTGTTTTCTTGATGATGCAGTTGCAGGTACCGAGCATCAACTCCACCTGAATATTCAGGTTTGAGCGTGCTCTTTGACCCAATGGAAAAGTGGAAAAGGAATTATCAATCAGACCCTAGGCATTTCCCTTTGTTAGGTATCCTTGTGGTCATAGCTAGCATTGTCTCGTCAGTCTCATCCATGTGTGTGTGTTTGTGTATGTTGTTGATGACTTCTTTAAGTTGGCTTATGTGAATTAATTAGTTTTGCAAGGAAAGATTTAATTTAATAATGAATAGTACTTAAATTCTTTGGTTTATTTAATTAATTATTGAAATGTTTTTAATGCAAGTTTAGAATCAAAATGGATTAATAAAATATTTAGTTTGGTTTTGAACTCAAGAAGTTCATGATTAAAAAAAAACATATATAATTTAATTGTATATGTTGGCTTTCATTAAATAATTCTTGTAATATTAAAAGAATAATTAAATAATTGTAACCCTCTTATAAAATATTATAATAATAATAATAAAAAGGGATTAATGTATTTATGGGAAATTATTGGTCTATGTGCATGCGGGAAGTTACAAAATAGAGTAATGATTTTATTGGTAAAGTATTCAGGCATGCACGACAAAGGTGTTTTATGGTGATTTTCTTTGGGTTGTGGGAGCGGAGCTCGACCATGAAAAAATGATGGGGTTTTTTTGGAAAAGTTTATTTTTGAATGAAGAATTTATTTTTAGATATGCTAGAGTTTTTGGGAGATTATTTTGTAATTGTCGTGGCAAATATTTGTTGAAGCTTGGTTTGGATTCGGCTAGCTCTCTAAATTTGGATGGAGGATATTTTCTGATTTCATCTTCATACATTCTTTCTGGGTAGCGTTTCGAGGTAGGAATTCTACCCTCATCTTGCATGTTAAAATTTGTTTCTTGTTGTAGAATTAAATTGGGGATTTTTTTTTGTTTTCAGATTGTCAAAATTTGTGGGGGGGGGAGGGTAATTGAAAAAATTTCATTCTGGGGTTTGTATAGATTAAATTCTTGAGTCATTTGATTTTTAAAGAATTTTTTTTGGATTTAAAGGATTTGGGGCATTTGGATAATTTTGGGGTGTATCTGTAATCTGGAGTATTGGATTCAATTAATTTAATATTATCCTCTTCCAAAAAAAAAAATTATGTGATCCTGTTAGTCTGTTTTGATGTGTGTGTGTGTGTGTGTGTGTGTGATCCTGTCAGTCTGTTTTGTACAAATATATATATATATATATATATATGCATATTTATTTGTTAAATATAGACTTATTTGGAAATTAGATTTATTCTAGAGAAAAAACTGATTTTTGGTTTAATCACATGTTATTTCTTATTATTATTTACTAATCAAGTGGATATGTTATGCTAAGGATTATTTATACGCTTATGTCTTCTTATGAACTTGGATAATTTTTCATTTAATATGCAATTGATCAAATATAATGAGAGCATTTAGTAGGAATGGATCACCAATGTTGTGAAATAATATAATGTCAGTAAATTGAGCTAATGGAATAATGGAAACAATGTTGATTTGGATCTATTTGATGTTTATGTGTTATTATGGTCTCTTTGGTAGATTTGAATGAACACTCTTGTTTGTGGCATCATGAGTCCTTGCTTTTGCTATTGGATCTTGTCTTTCATTGTGGGGATACTCAAATGTGTGGTTTTATGTGTTTGAATTCTAGATGCTTAGGAAAGGAGTTTATGGTTTCTTTTATATACAATTATGCTTCTCTTTTGATGTTAAGAGTTCAAGCCTTTAATGATTTTGAAGCTAGATGGTGTTTCCTAGCCTACTTTGGATACTCCTTGTATGCTATCTTGTTCTAGCAAGCCTGCCAACTTTGCTATGGTAGAGGGGTCTAAACTTTTTGGTGGTTTGGTTGTCTTAGACCTTGTGATGAATTTTGATTCCTAGATGCAAGTTAAGGGGGAGTGGCTTTCATTGGGGGTCAGAATCGAAAGTGGTCTCCAGGGTAGCTTGATGAGAGTTTTGTAATCAAGTGATAATATAAAACAATGATCTTGGGTGGGTAGCTAGATAACATTAATAAAAATTAATTCCTTGTGTCTCTCTTATGCTCAAATGCTTGTATAGGGCTGAGGTAAGTTGATAAGGGATTGGAATGGCTTCCACCAATCTTGTCCTTTTGAAAGGTTGGTGTGGTCCACTAGTGTTTGCATGGGAGTCAAGGGTTGGGAGAGGTCACCAATGTAACTCAAGATGGGGGTCGGGACCTAGTGAAGACCTACTAGGGTAACTCATGACAACCTAGTAATGACACTCTTCCCTATTGCTACCTATTGGTAACTTATGTTTTGTTAGCCTCTTGTGAATTGTTTTGAGCCTCTGGAAGTTGGATGAATGACTTTTGTGTCTCCTGTGATGTTACTGTTATGCACCTCATGTGTAATTTGTCTTGTTGATTCTTTTGTGAGCCTCATGTGTTTTTTGTATTGTGGATTCTATTGTGAGTCTCGTGTGAGTATAGTTTTGTTGATTCTTTTGCGAGTCAAGATGGTACCCTTGTATGTTTTTCTTCTGCCTCCTAGCATAGGGGGTGGACCTTATGGTGCCACATGATTGGGTGGCATTGGGTTTGGCTCTTTCCGCAGCATGTTCGAGGAGGCTTGTGAGAAGATTAAAGCTTGTTATTATTGTACTAGATTCATGTATTCATCCCATCATGGGACTCTTGGAGTTTTGTATCTGAGGATCCATTGTAATGTAATTGATGTTCATATGTATATTCTTCAGCAATGTAATATGTATCTTGTATCTTGTATCTATGTATTGAACAATGTTGTAATTTGTATAGTAGCTCATTGTTGGGTTTTTGGATGATGTTCAACCTTGTGTTGCATCATTATGGGGGCCTTAAGGATGGTTTCTATTTGTTAAATGTGTATCTTTATTCATCTTGTTATATGTATCCCTATGCATGTGAAATGTAACCTTTATATATAAAAAAATTATTCACTTTTTCATTATCTATTTTGTTTAGTCCTCTGGGCCTCATGGTGAGGTATGATAATGTAGAACCTTGCTTCTCAGGACACTTGAATTTTGGATGTCTAAACTCATTACAATGGTAGCATCTCCCTAAAAATTTATGTGAACTCCTATCTCCACCAAATCTGCCTCTAGTGCCTTTGAATCCACCTCAGAAATCTATAACTTGTTTTTGGCCTTTGTTTGCATCTTCTTAGCTTTCATTTGTTTGTCTTGAATTAGGAAATGATCCTTTCCCCCTAAAGGTTCTTCCTCTGCCTCAACTTTCTTTATATTGTCTTCTTTTCATCTTTTCTTCCACTCTAATTGCCAATTGAAAACACTCCTCCACCGTCCTTGGGTTTTCCACAACTAGTTCATCTTGAATGTTAAATCTAAGTCCACCAAGGTATCTAGCAACCTTTTCAACCTCATCTTCCATCCTACCTGACCTTATGCTCAACTTGTAAAATTCATCATTATAATTCTTAACATCTAAATCCTTTTGTTTCAGACCTTGGTGTTTCTTATATAATTGGACTTCATAGTCTTTAGGAAGAAACTTACCTTTAAGTTTAGCAACTGTTTTGTCCCAGGAAAATATCTTTGATTTACCTCTTTCTCTTTTCATCTTGTTAATAGTCCCACCATAACAATGTGTGTGCTTTCATCTTTGTCTTTGTTATCTTTACTTGATGCTCATCAGGAAAATCTTCACATTCAAAGTGATTGTCCATAGCTATAATCCAATCTAGAATCTATTCATCATTCAAATTCCCTCCATACATAGGCAAATCAACTTTCACCTTGTGTTTATCACCTTTAACTACTTTTAGAAGTTTGATTGTCCTTTGTTCCTCAGGGTCCAATTGTTCTTCATGTCCTTCATTCTCTCCTTCCCCTTCTTCTTCCTTGGGTTCATTTTCATTATCCAATGCCACACATCTTCTTTGATTAGACTCAAGGGTAGAAAGCCTTTCCAACATAGCATTATGGGACTCCAAAAACTTTGCATATTTCTCCTTCAACTCCTGCAACTCCCTAGAAGTGTCACTATTCTTGGGAGGCATCTTAACTTCACAAACACACTCTCTCTCTCTCTCTCTCTCTCTCTCTCTCTCTCTCTCTCTCTCTCTCTCTCTCAACCTTCAATTGTTCTCCTTCAAGGGATATACATCCTATGCTCTGAGACCACTCTAATGCAGAGGGCTCAAATACATTAGAAAAAACTCAAAAACATTCCCCAAAAGTGCTCACAAGTTTCCAAAGGGAGATCTTTCTCCCAAATCACCTTGCCTACTCACCATCCCTTCACACTTTCACAAAAAATGGCCCAAACTTGAATGCTGACTCAAAATGGATCCAAACTATAGGGGAGAGTTGTTAAAAAGGGTTTTGGCATCCCAAAAACACCCCTCAACCACTGACATGAACCCTCTAACCTAGTTCTTTTGTACTTCCTTCACAACCCTAGACCTTTCCTAGTAGCTCTCCAAATTGGGTTTTGGGCACATAACTTTTCATACAATGGTGATAGATACAATTACAAAACATATTTAGATATCCATTAAGGCTTTCTAAAACATGTCTCAAAATCTCGTTAGGTCATTGTTAACACAAAATTTTGCACCCTTGGTGATTAGGCTTGACCACCAACCTTGTGAAACATTGAATCAACCTCTTAAGTGTGGGACCTTGCGTTGTTGTGAGGTAAGGTCAGCTTCCTCTTCAATACAAATCCAGAGTGTTGGATCAACCTAACACTGATAAAACTAATATATGGTCTGATAGGGAAAAGGGAGAGAGAGAGAGAGAGAGAGAGAGAGAGAGAGAAGGGTTGCATGAAAGAAGGGAAATAGGGCTTGCACC
This sequence comes from Cryptomeria japonica, assembly GCF_030272615.1. Taxonomy (NCBI): domain Eukaryota; kingdom Viridiplantae; phylum Streptophyta; class Pinopsida; order Cupressales; family Cupressaceae; genus Cryptomeria; species Cryptomeria japonica. The sequence goes on from NC_081410.1 coordinate 418,216,882, forward strand.
CAGACTGAAATGATGATCTCCCCTACCTATAGTTGCACAAAAAATGAATAAGACTACCCAAGTATGCACAATTTCCTATCTTAACCATCCCCTAAAGTGCAGAGTGAAGGTTGGAATTTGTAAGATAGCAGGAGGAACTAATCCAATTCATAGATGATATTCACAAAGAATCAACACAGTTGTTTATACTCAGGAAACAAATTAAAATGCACTCAGACAAAGAAGTAAAAGAGATACACAAATTGTTAGAACTAAAAAGAGGCAAAACAAGTGAATTCTATTCATGTAAGGGCAAGGCAGAACTTTACAAGTGCAAAGGAACATAAGAATTCTGCATGAGAAAGGAAGGGAGAAGAGCCTGAGAAAAATGTACAAAATTGCCTTTATAGTTTAGGCATAACTCAGATGGTTACATTGAGAAAACCCTAACCCCACCCAGGTTAGGTTACAAAAATATCAGAGGAGAAGGGGAGAGTAGATCTGTGATCTAATGGCATATTGTAACAGCTCTACAGGCTAGTCCTCTGTCTCTAGAAGCGTGAAAGAACCCCCCTCGACAAAGTAATCTCTACCAAAAAGCATGGTTGAGCACACTTGTAGGGACAAAAGGTGTATGTTCTACATTAAAGAGGGCATTGTGGCATCTATAGGCATCATGTTTGGCATTATGGCATCAAAATCTACTGGTTGCAGTGAGATCGGGTCCAAAATCAAGCACTGACTAAGCAAAAAACTACTTCGACCATCGGGTCGACAACCACCGCTTGCAAAAGAGTTTAAATGCCAACAACAACTGCAAGTTTTCAAAATCAGTCGTTGATCTAAGATATTTGGGTGAAGATGGGCGCGTGAGCTCTCTCCATCTAGGCCTCTAGCAAGCCCAATCGATGATTAAAACATGGTCGTTGGATCGGACCTTTATGAAGACCCGATGACCACAAATGGTTGACGTGACACCCTTGGTCCACGCCCTCTTCACTGTGTTGACTGCTAAATGGCCTTGCATCTTACCCCGCAGCATCACTGTGGGTCTTCTTTTACCTAGTGGGATAAGACCTTTCTACTATGATTCTGCTTTGCTTTTGTTATCCCGCAAGACCACTTGTGTCTTTTTTTCCTCTCATGGGATAAGAGTTTCTTTGTTTTACTCTTGTTTCCTTATCCCGCGGGACCTTTTATGCCTTTTCTCAACCTTGTGGGATAAGCCTTAAGGTCTTTTCTTTCTTTGTTCTTATCCCACGAGCCATTTGTGTCCTCGAATTTCCCTCGCGGGATAAGAAAAATGCCTTGTAGTTTATGTTTGCTCCTTATCCCGCGCCATCGCTTTGTGCCCATCTTTACCCTGCGGGATAAGAGAAATCCTTTTCACTTTACTTTCCTTATCTCGTGGCATCACATTGTGCTCCCCTCAACCCCACGGGATAAGAGAAAACACATTGTCTTTTCTCAAACCTCTTATCTCACGGGATGTCACCTTTGTCTTTGAACCTTCATGGGATAAGGGTGAATACTCATTGTCGCCTTTGTATTTATTATCCTATGAGACCTTATCCCGTGGGACATCCCTATGTCCATGTTGTTCCCATTGACTGGGGCCCACCACACCGGTCAATAACATGACCCAGTCAATAACACAACCTGATTATTGACATGAACTGCTCATATAACATATGAGGCATGGGGGTCGATAACAAACATGTTATTGACATGTCATATAACCCTCATGTTATATGACTGCAAAACTATGAAGAGTTTCCTGAGACTGATAACATGACATGTTATCGATATTGACTAAGATGAAATGTTAGCCACACTGAATTCCCGGAATTGATCCCTACAAGGTTTGGCATAAAAAATGCCAACATTTTTTGGCAACTCGGAGGGGGTTACAATCCTGCTTGGAACATTATTTAGTAGCCTTATGATGTCCATTGGGTGCAGAGTCAAAACATGAAGCACAAAGATAATCTTTGCCCTTGCAAAAGTCAAAAATTTTGCCATTCAGAAGAATAGCATGTGCACGCGCACTTCTTGGAAAGCTGAAAAAACTGAAAGAACCTAAGCTAATATGTACACAGTCTCACAATGAAGGGGCTATACAAAGCCATTCACTGGTTTTTCAAAGTAGCTACCTTTCCTGACTAATGCCTAATACTCTTCATGTTTGTGGAAAACCGATAGGAAAAGAAAATTGAAAGGCATCCAATAGACTGTTGGAATGCCTCCCAAAATCTGAGAGCAAAGAAACTCACCCATGACTAAATTTTATCCTTCTGGGGTGGATGGGTGAAAATAACTTGCACCTCTTCATGATGCTCAACTTCATGCTCAAAAATAAGCATGACAAGGGGTGAATTACAAGTGTGAGCCAAATGTCTAATAGGGCATCCCCTTGAAGGAGATAGACTTAGGCCATCATCGTTGACCTGCCCTTTTCTTTGCTGAGGTGACAACAAAATAGCAACCTCTGAGATATACCCCTGCTCTTCAAAATTTATTGCCTCTCCTAGAAATGTAAGATCTTCCTCTTGCTCCTCTTGATTCAACTGACTAGAAGTTGTCAGCTTGGTGTCAAAACTTGAGAAAAATCCCTCTGGATCATCCCAAAAAGAATCATCCTCTAACTCCCCAACCCCTGGCTTAGTCTCATGTTGTTACTCAGATGTAGGCACATCCTTCTCCTCAAGGGAGGAGGGGATCCCTTCCTAAAATGAGGAAACAGACTCCCCCTCACTGATATCCTCTACCTCTTGCCAATTTGTAAAAACAAAATCTCTCTACGCCACTAAGGCCTGAGAGGCATCCCCATTTCTACAAGTGACCAGATTAACATGATTGGACTACATAGGAACAAATGCTCTTGGGGTGCTTGCACTTGTAGGATTTAGGCTATCCAAAGGCCTAGGGCCCATCCATTGGTTTTGTCCTACAAAACTGGAACTCTAAAACCTTTGTGAATGATGGAGGAGGTGCAGGTGTAAGCATTCAACCTGTAGATGTCACTGGTATAGGGGCCAAACTAGGCTGATGTGCAGGAACCTCTGGGAACAAGGGCATTGGGGCTCTAGGAGCTAACTTTCCAGTCTGTATTAAGAACCTTTATGCTTTGATGGCAATGTCATTAGCCCTCGGAAGGTCATCCCCTCCCAATGACTGTATCATCATAGCTATGTCACTATTTAAAGCCCTAAGGAAGTATAAGAAGGCACGGTTGGCAAATGGTTTGACCAAAGAAGGGTTCCTATCCCAAGTCTTTTGGAACCTATAGTTGAAGTCTGTCATGAATTCATATAGGGCTCTCTTGATAGTTACTAATTGTTCAATCAGTGACAAAGAGTCACTCCTGTCCTCAAAATTCTTGCACAATCCTTCCCCTAATTCATCCAAGCTATGGATTGAATCAAAGGGCAGAACCCTAAACCACTGTAGGGATTTTCCCTTGAAAGAAGAGTCAAGAAGCCTCAATGCTATGTTGTCTTTTGTAATGTCAAAGACAGAGAAGATGCCAACTACATCTTGAATGTTCTTAGTTGGGGTGATAGAGGTCTCCCCAGTAAAAAAATGGTACAGCCTTAAAGGCTGAAACTGGGATGTCATTCTTTTGGGCTAGAGCTAAGGGGTTTCTACCATTAAAGGTAACAAAAGTATGCATTCTAGGGATAGCCATATTTTTATGCTACTCCCTCTACTTCTAGAATCTGAAAGTTCATATTATCATAGTTCATATTATCATAGAAAAATACCTCCAAAAGGAGCTCCTATTTGGTTGTTTGATGTGAAATGATTGTTGGTCCTAAACAAGAGCTTGGATCTAATCCTCAGATTCGCCAGGTATTGATGTGACTGCCTCCAAAGGCAAGATATTGAAGAGCACACCAAGTCTTCAAATGTTTTGAGCACTAAACTGCTTCACCAGTAAATTTATTGTAGAGTGGCTAGGTATGTAGGATGTTGCCTCCAAAGGCTGAATTTACTGATGGACACACCAACCATCAACAAAGTGGTAAGAAGCTTGAACCAGAGCTATTTCAGTCAATCCCATTGGGCATGCCAAAAATTGTTAACACAAAAGTTTGCACCCTTGGTGATCAGGCTTGACCATCAACCTTGTGAAACATTGAATCAACCTCTCAAGTGTGGGACCTTGTGTTGTTGTGAGGTTGAATCTCCGGAGAAGGTCGACTTCCTTTTCAATCTGAATGCAGAGTGTTGGACCAACCCAACACTAATAAAACTAATCTATGGTCTGACATGGAAAAGGGAGAGAGAGAAAGTTTGCATGAAATAAGGGAAATAGGGTTTGCACCCAAACTGAAATGATGATCTCCCCTGCCTATAGTAGCACATAAAATGAATAAGACTACCCAAGTATGCACAATTTCCTATCTTAACCAGCCCCTAAAGTGCAAAGTGAAGGTTGGAATTTGTAAGATAGCAGGGGGAACTGATCCAGTTCACATATGATATCCACAAGGAAACAACATAGTTGTATATACTCTAGAAACAAATTAAAAAGTACTCAGACAAAGAGGTAAAAGAGATGCACAGATTGTCAAAATTGAAAAGAGGCAAAACAGGTGAATTCTATTCATGTAAGGGCAAGGCAGAACTTTACAAGTGCAGAGGAACATAAGAATTTTGCATGAGAAAGGAAGGGAGAAGATCTTGAGAAAAATGTACAAAATTGTCTTCATAGTTCAGGCATAACTCATATGGTTACATTGAGAAAACCCTAACCCCACCCGGGTTAGGTTACAAAAATATTAGAGGAGAGGGGGAGATTAGATCTGAGTTCTGATGGTGTACTATAACAGCTCTACAAGTTGGTCCTCTATCTCTAGAAGCATGAAAGAAACCCCCTCAATGAAGTAATCCCTACCAACAAGCATGGTTGAGCACACTTGCAAGGTCAAAAAGTCTTTGTTTTTCATTAAAGATGGCATGGTGGCATCTGCAGGCATCATGTCTAGCATTATGGTATCAAAATCTGGTGGTTGCAGTGAGATCGGGTCCAAAATCGAGCACCGACTGAGCAAAAAATGACCTCGACCATTGGGTTGACAACCAACGCCTATAAAAGAGTTTAAATGCCAATGGCAGCTACAAGTTTTGAAAATCAGTCGTTGATTTGAGAGATTCGTGTGAAGATGGAGGTGTGAGATCTCTCCATCTAGGCCTCCAACAGGCCCAATTGATGATTAAAACATGGCCGTCGGATTGGGCCTTTATGAAGATCCGACGGCCGCAAATGGTTGACGTGGAACCTCGGGTCCACATTCTCTTCATTGTGTTGACCACTAAATAGCCTTGCATCTTACCTCATGGCATCACCACGGGTCTTCTTTTACCTTGCAAGATAAGACCTTTCTGCTTTGATTTTGCTTTGCTTTTGTTATCCCGCGAGACCACTTGTGTCTTTGTTTCCTCTCGCAGGATAAAAGTTTCTTTGGTTTACTTTTGTTTCCTTATCCCCCAGGACCTTTGATGCCTTTCCTCAACCTCGCGGGATAAGCCTTAAGGTCTTTGTTTGCTTTGTTCTTATCCCCTGGGCCATTTGTGTCCTCAAATTTCCCCCATGGAATAAGAAAAATTCCTTGTAGTTTTTGTTTGCTCCTTATCCTACCCCATCGCTTTGTGCCCATCTTTTCCCCACGGGATAAGAGAAAGCCTTTTTGCTTTAGTCTCCTTATCCCATGGCATCACATTGTGCTCCCCTTGACCCCGCGGGATAAGAGAAAACACATTATCTTTTCTCAAACCTCTTATCTCACAGGATGTCGCTTTTGTCTTTGAACCTTCGCGGGATAAGGGTGAATACTCATTGCCACCTTTGTATTCATTATCCCACAGGACCTTATCCCATGGGAGAGCCCTGTGTCCATGTTTTTCTCATTGACTGGGGGCCGCTATACTAGTCAATAACATGCCATGCCTCTGCGGTCAATAACATGACCCAGCCAATAATACGGCCCAGTTATTGACATGAACTGTTGATATAACATATGAGGCATGGGGGTCAATAACAATCGTGTTATTGACACATCATATAACCCTCGTGCTATATGACTGCAAAACTATGAAGAGGCAGCTAACTGTCCTGAGACCGATAACATCACATGTTATCGGTATTGACTAAAATGAAATGTTAGCCACACTGAATTCCCAGAATTGATCCCTGAAAGGTTTGGCACAAAAAATACCAACAGTCACTTTGGACCAACTCTTCCAAAACAAGGCTTCTACATTGTCCCACTAGGCCAATTAGGACACTTTTACAAAGGAATATATCTCCAATCTTCTCTTCAGTTTGAAAACTCTACCCAGACCTACTCCACGGGCCTCAAATAGCCTGAATCACTAGGTTTCAAGGCTTAGAACTTCCACTAAGTCACCATCTTAGAAAACCCTCATCTTTTAGCCCTTCCTTGGAGAGTTTATTGGAACCACTACTTCTAGGCCTTCCCACACTTCACCAACACCCCAAACACTTTTAATTGGGTCTGCACATGCTTCATGAACCCTTACAAGGTCATTCAAAACAAGGATTCATGAAACCCTATAATCACCAACATCTCTCTTATCACTTGAAACCATGTAACCATTTACTCAAGACATCACCATACAATCAATGAATGACCTCCTCTAATCACAAAGCATTCAAAACATTTAATTTACATATTGTTGGTCCCATTCCACTTATTTACAGAAGATACAATGGGTGGAATGGGTTAGAATCATGTTTTTAGTTGCAAACCCTCTATTCAGATTTCACAGACCCGTGGACAATAAAATCACCATAAAATGCTTGAAGCTTAATGAATTTACACCAAATCAAAAATAGTAGATTCTCAACTCATCCTACTATCAATTCCAAGTGTTCATGGTATGGTTTCAGTCTATACAAGATTATACTAAGGTTTGTTACAGAGGTTTTACCCAAAAATGCAGAGAAAGATGTATTGATATGATGACTTCAATGTACAATCTTCATTGCCTAGCTTCTCCAACCTCCTCATTAAAACTTTCAAGGGTCCTTTATATCCTTCTACAATATTTTCAACCAACTTCAACTAATTTTTTAAACCATATGACTGTTGGTTTTACACTTTGACAACTTTACATGATGACTTTTATTATACAACTTTAGCAACTTTTTCTTGTTTCTTACAAAACTTAAAAATGATTTGAAATCACCTAAACACACCTAAAAGAGGTCAAATAGACCTTGGAACAAGATTACATCCATGAATTCATCATTGACACACATTTGACAACATTTTCCCATATAGGCTTACTGAACACCATGGCCCTATGATTGAACTGAAACTCACACAAATGGTCCATAGGACCTTATTTGAAGACATTTAACATGAACCAAAACTTAAAAACTAAAATTTTCTTTATGAAGGCATGATATCCTTGGGTGCTCCTGCACCATACACCCGAGCTTGAAAACTTTCCAAGTCTCTGGGAAACTGGATTGCACTTGTCCATCTCTGACCTCCTTAGGTGTCATCCTTGCTTGAATACCTGCACACAAACACTTACCAAGGGTGCCTTGAAGTGGTTCCTCCATCAGATCTGCTTCATACTTCTTCTTTTTCTTTGTCCCTTGCCAAACACTCTTGGCTCCTTGTCCAATCACATGCCCTTCATGCCTCAAGTTATTTATCATTGGAACCCTTGATCCATCATGTTTATCAAACCCAAAATGCTTTGTTATTACAAAATATGACTGCCTATTAACTTCTTTTGCCACTATAGGACAAATCATAGTCCCAACTAGGATTGCTTTATCCTCCTTCCACGCACCTTGTGGTTGCACATACATCCGCTTTTCAGTCTTTTCTTGGTCTATTTTATGCATCAACATCGTATCTATGTATGTATGTATGTATGTATGTATGTATGTATGTATGTATGTATGTATACATACATACATACATATACATATACATACATACATATACATATGTATATGTACACACACACACACACAAATATATATATATATATATATATACGCACACAAATTGTAATAAAATGATATGATTGGATGTGAACCTTACAAAAAAAAATGTCTACCTTGAAAAACCATTAAAATTGGAAACCCATTTGACATTATAATAACCATGACCACGCAAACCTTACAAATTGGATGTTTACCATTAAATGCCATGAAAATTGGAACCTCATTTGATAGTATAACTTAAAACCCTAGAATATTACTTATTTTTCATAGTTTCAGTGTGCTTATGAACACATTCGTTATTAGTGTTCGTAAACACCATGAACACAAGTGAAAGAACTAGCAAATGAAGGAGACTAGATCCAAAGAACCTTTGAGAAAATGTTAGACTAGAAAGAAAAATAGAAAAACCCAAAAAAATACAAATGCAAACATCAATGGTAGCCTTAGTGAGGAGTAGTTCCTCACTTGGGTTAAATGACACCAAAACCTTTGTGCAACCCTTCATTGTGGCCATAAAAACCTGCAAGCAAGCCTTCGCATTCACCACAAAGGCCTACAATTATTGTGAAACTATGATAACCTACAACTTTGACATGATTTTACGAGAAATGCAAAAAAAAGCAACATGGTTTTAGATCACCTTAAGTGGCAAGTAGAAGATGAGGATGTCAATAGCATTATCATGGTGAGTAGGTTCCACAGAATACATCAAGGTCTCCATGCGCGCAAGCATCTATTCACATAAGAAACAATGGTTTTTAGTCTTCATACAACCCACTTTTGGTTGCTAAAGTGATGAATAGTCCAGAATAAGAGTGAAAGAAATGAGGGAAAGTTGGCATGTTTGGCGATAAAATGAACCATAAAGTAGTTCTGGCATTAGATATTGGATGATAAATAGGTTCGTGAAATGCAAGAGGATGCATAGTAAATGCCCCTTGATTGAAGGCATTTAGAGGATGACACAACATTACTTTAGCTTGTCCTTCGCAAAGGGTGGCAAACTACTTGCACTCCATGCAAACAAAACAACTTGGATGTCTGCCTTGGCATGCTAGTTCTCTCAGTTGATCCGCAACATGAACCATCGACCCAAAAATGGGCCCCCTTTTTGACACCTTGGATAGATCCATTACACATGGCAGATCATGTCTAAGGTGGCTAAAAGGGATTTTTTTGCTCTTTGCAACTAGTTTGACTACATGGTTGAGTAGTTGGATGCCAATGTGTGTGCACAAGGTAGATTGAGTGGTGTCCTGAACATAGGGTGCCCCTACTTCTGAACCTTCTCTCCTATCAAGTATATGTAAGCAGGCACAAATGGGCTTTATCTTTTTTAAATGCATGAAAATGTGCATGTGCAAAGATGAAGAGGAGATAACAATTTTAACGTATGGGTCCTTTTCATAAGGAAAAAATAATTAACTTGTCCATTGAAATTATATTTAATTAATTATAATATTATATTATTATAATGATATGGAAAGAAAATTATTATAAATATTTCAATTTTAAGAATACAAAATTTAAATGCGTGATGTTTTTGAATTTGTATTTATTAATTGAAATAAAGAATCCATGTAAATAAAAATGTGTTAAGATCTTTTGGTTTTTTTGGGGTTGATAATTGCTTTTGACTGGAGTTTTGAACCAATGGAGCCACAATGGGGGACTCCATCCCCAAGAACAGTCGACACACTAACACCTCTTTGGCATTTTTTCCTTGCTTCTCTACTCTGGTATTTTCCTCCTCTCCTTCCTCCTCTCTATCTCCTTCCTTTGTCTGCCTCCACCTGCTACCCCCTCCTACCTCCTTTAGCCACCATCTATTTCATTATGTTTCCCTCCTATCTCCTTCTATTTTCATCCACTACCACCCTCCAACCTCCAACCTTCCTTCCTCCTTTATCCACTATCACCCTTCCTTTCTCCTTGCCACCTTTGGCCACTTCTATATGCCTATCTCTCCATTCTCTGCAACACTTCATCTAGCCAATGACATGTGTGGTCCACATGTCCTTTTTACTCCTTCCTCCCCTTGTCTCCACTCATCCTATGTACTCCTACCTCTCCCTCCATCTTACTTTCACCTTCTCCTTCACCTAACACCTTTTGTTTATTTTTTGCAAGTCGTCATCACCCTGGTGTCATCCCTGTCCACTGTGCAAACCACCATGTCGTCCATTCAAAACGGTTGGGTGGGTATCAAATGACCTACATGGTATTTGAACATAGAACATTGCATCAACACGATTTGCAACCCACTATTGGACTATGGGGTCAACCCCACATTAAGGTCTTTTTTTAAAAAAAATTGTGAACTTTAAAATAAGATTAGCGAGATAATTATTTTCATATGATGACTGCATAAATCCCTAAAAAATAATTATGCTAATATCTATGAATAATAGAATAATTTTAATTATATTTAATATATGAAAAAATATTATTCATTTTGGAAGAAAGTTGGCAATGGAGTATTCCTTTTGTGATATGCAATATACTCCATTTTTGAATAACTAGCACTTTAAAAAATCTATGAAAAAGGGGTACTTTTAGTATTCAAGGTTGTAGAATTTATTGTAAAATTATAGGTAGCCACACACCTATTTCCTTGAACCTCATCTATTAGTTTTTTTATATGTAAATTATATGAACAAGATACTCGTGTGGTGAAATTTTGAAGGACCGTGTTTCTACTCTCCAATGTCAATTGGGGTTGGACATTCAATACCATTGAGAATTACAATAGGTTATTAAAAAAATTAATCAACTTTATCATTATGAAGTCAAAAGAAAATTTTGTAACACACATAAAGGTATCATATTTTAAACATATAAAGATGAGTACAAACTTTTGCGGTTGTTATTGGTGAGTTGTAAATTTAACATTAAGTACTTAAATATTATTGTAGACACCTAAAATTGTCCAGTCTAATTAAATAAATATCTTTATTTATTTAATTATTTTAGCCTAATTCTTCTATTAATTAAATAAATCTTTATTTATTTAATTAATTCATTAGCCTTTTCCACTCATGACGCATGTCATTCATCTCTTAATTCATACACTACCCACCCTCTCATTATTTTATTATTTCCTCTACCTACCCTCTAATCATAGCCGACCATGTATCTTTTACACCTCTCAATCTTATCCCTCCATTTCTTATAGTGTCTTCTATATAAGGAGATGCTTCCTTCATTATCAATCCCTGAACTATGCATTTGGACCTGACTACTCTAGCATTCAAACTTTCATATGCGATCAAGCCTACATGCAACCACATTTCCATTCTTTGTTGAGCTCTTGTGCACACATAAAATCTAAGAGCAAATATATCAAGCAAGATCAATGGAGATAGGAAGAATGGAGCTCTAAACCCTATTGGACATGTGATGGTATAATCTTTGTGATTTCATTTGATTTACATTGTCTTAGGTAATCTTCATATGTTATGGTGGATCTTTGTTGTTGTTAGGCTAGGGTTTTGTGGTTGAATTCATTTAGTCTTTCAATATTGTTGTTTCCACTTTTCACCATATACATTTTGGCACGCCCAGTGGGACTCTTGTCCCTTTTGCATTTAACATCTTTTGTTGCAGATTTTGTGTTTTTGAAGTTGCAGATCTGACATTTCTGACATTTTGACATTTTCGCATTTGCGCATTTTGAGATCACATTTCTAAATTTTTGTTGCATATGTGATAGTTGGACTCGCGTCTACGTCTTCGACACTAGCTTTATTTTCTTTGCAAATTGCAGGTCGCGTTCCTGTTCCAAAATCGCGTCTGTGAAGTCTTTCGACGTGTCTGTGTTTTGTAATCGCGTCTATGTCCCAAAAATGCATATGTGTCAGATCTAGGCATGTCTGCATTTTTCTGTAGCGTTTATGTTAAGTAAAATCGCATCTGTGTTTCAGCTTTTACATTTTAGTTTTGGGGTTTTTTAATTTCGTCATTTAGATTTCAGATCTGGTTTATTTTGAGCTAACATCTTCTGATCTAGCTAACGAAATCGATGCAGCTTGTCTTGAAAGAAAAATCATTTTGTCGAAGGCCCCTATTTCACAAAGCCTTTTCGATCTAAAATTTACCTAACGTGTGTGCTTGTAGGAAGGGGTGATCATTTGAAATAATCCAAACTACTAACAAATCTTTGTTGCAGGACCTTGACAAGGATTTCTCTTTTGATCTTTATTGTGTGCTTTGTTTTCATAGATTATCAAACACTTCAATTGGTGCACTAAAATTGAACCAGTGTCTTTTGTGTCTTGGGCAATAGGCTCTTTTTGTTCCATCTTTAGAGGGCATGTCTCCCCGTGTGGTCATTAGGACTACTAGTGAGGAGAGAACGACCCAAGTGGTAGCAAGGAAAAGCCATCCTCTTCTGAAACCACTATAAACAACTGTATCCATGGTGAAAACTATGGGTAATGTGTGTTTATTAGTTCATACCGACACTATGTCTCCCTATAAACCCGTTTGATTAAATTTATTTGATTAGTTGTAGGGCGTAACCCCTACCGGCTAGGAGCCTTCTATATTTCCTGGCCAGCCATAAGAATTGTGCTTGTCTTCTTTTGAACATTCAAACATTCAAGACCAAACATAAAAACATTGTGTCTTTTGTGTCTTCAAGTGTATGCAAAACATTTTTACATCAAACAACACACTTTCTTTGGAGTCATTTTTGAGTCATTTTTGAGTCTAAACACTTGCAAACATTGAGTCTTCATCAACATTGTGTCCTCTTGTCATGAAAAACAGTCAAAAATTCAAATTGGGTCACAACAAACAACTTTACAAATTGGAAAAAATGCACTCCGTTTTTAGAAATGTGTCTGTGTCTGACAGAATCATGTCTGTGTCATATAAACGCATCTGTGAAGGGCAGAAACGTGTTTGTGTTCTCAACATTGCATTTACAAAAGCTTAGAAATGCATCTGTGTCTGCCATAACCACGTTTGTGTGATTAAAACACGTCTGTGAAGTATACAGGCACGTCTATGTTCAGAATTGAAAAACTATTACAATCCAGCAAACAAGAACAGTCAATTTTAGACTTATTGAGCTTCCTAGGTTATCTCTCCGGGTTTTCATCTAGCATTCAGCCTATTTCTGGGTCTCACAAAGTCCATCATTGCTTTACATCTTGCATTACATTCATATTAGTCTAAACTTGAGTCAAAAGGTCACTTGCTTGTCCTCATCATACTTTGTCAACACACTACATACAACAACATTTTGCTAAGTGGTCCCTCATCAAGGTCTATCACCTTTGGGTCTTATTTGGTCTTACTTAGAGTCAAGGTCAACTTACCTCATCAAGAGAAACCATCATCTCTTTGGAAGTCACACCTACTCTACTACATACATACTTGGTCTTACACTTTGGACATTGCAAGTGCACTTCAGATTCATTTCCATTCCATTCAACTCTTGGTCTTCCATACTCTTTTCCATTTTCATCTAGTCTCACACATCTTGGTCAATACCTAGTTCATGGTTGAAACCCATTCCCAAAAATCTAGGAGAGAAGCTAAAGAGGCTCAAGAGTCCGCAAACATGAGTTCCTATGAGTATGATAATGATGTCTTTTTCAATTTTGATCATACCACATTACCTGGCATGGATGTCTATAGAAACATTCCAAATGTTGAGAACATGGACACCACAAACAACAATGATACACACAATGACAATATGGACAACATTTCAGTACATTCAGTAGAAGTGGAAGACTCCATTATGGATCCTCATTTTAATCGATTGGTTGAGGAAATAATTAGGAGAGATAGACAATACTTCTTACAAGTGATGGCACAAAGTGGAGCCAAGATCCCTCATGATTTTGACATGTCTGAAATAATGGAAAATTGACCTTTCAGCAACCTCACCTCAACATGGATCAAAGGAGGCCTAATAGTGGAGGCAATAGAGGACCACATATGGTGCATGAATCACCATCATCTTTGTTTCAAAAACCTAAGGTCCCATACACACATGGTCAAGTATATGATACTCACCTTCGGAGACCATTATGGAAGTCTTATGCAAAAAAATATACCCAATCACACGCCAATGCTAAGGACCAACCACCAAAGCAATTGGATATCCAAAGGCATAATCAAAATTTGGACACAAGGAAACCCCGCGTCAAATTTGGGGGCAACACATTAGAACAAACTCATGACATGCTTGTAGAGTATAGTATACATGGACAAAATAGATATTATATTCCTCATTATGACTCTATACCAAGTGATCCTTATACGCAGCATCGCTATAGACCTCCTCCATATGAACATGTGTATGATCAATACCATCCATATATGCAACATGTTGCTCCACCCGGTGGTTCAGGCATGGGGTATGGTCCAAGAAGTCGATCTCCACCTAAGAATAATTTGGAGCAGCAAATCAAGGACTTACAAAAGAAAATGGAGGACATAAATACACCGAAGCCAACTTACACATTGAGAGACATATGTCCTTATCCATTTGACAAAAGCATTCCAATGCCTCCATTTCCTACACACTTTGTGACACCTAAGTTTGATAAGTATAGAGGAAAAGGGGATCCTAAGGCACATATAAGATAGTTTTTCACAGCTTGCATTGAGGTAGCAGTAGAAGAGACATATTTGATGAGATTATTCCCACAGAACTTAGGTGATCAAGCTATGGAATGGTTCTCCCAACTCCCACCTGGAATTAAGTCATGGGGGGTGACTTAGCAGAGGCATTTATCCAACATTTTTCATACAACATAGAGACAGATATATCAGTCACTACTTTGTGCAACACCAAGCAAAAGGATGGAGAATATTTTTCATCATTTTTACAAAGATGGAGAAATCTAGCTAGCAGATGCTCTTGTGAAATTCCACAAAAACAAATGGTAGAGATGTTCACCCAGAATGTCAACAAAGATATTGGTTATGACTTAAGAAAAGCTTTCTTGTCCACCTTCAAGGACGTCATTGAAAAAGGCTTAGTAACAGAAAAGGTCCTAATTGAACAAGGAGTAATTAAGATATTTAAAGGAAACAAAGATGACTTTAAAGGAAAAGATAAGCCAAGATTTTGGAATAAGAACAAGAACACAGTCAATGATGGTGTTGTTGATGCCAATATAGTGCGACCCAAAATCATTTTTTCTAGATCAAACTCTACAAACAATCAAGTGAATACTCAAACAACTTCCAAGTCACGAAGGAAGTACACTCCATTGGGAGAACCACTAGAGTCAGTTTTCAAGAAGCTAGTGACAAACAAAATAATAAAAATCCCATATTTGCCTTCATATGAGCCAAAGGTTAAACCAAATTGGTGGAATGATGATGAGTATTGTGAATTTTATAAGAGCAAAGGTCATAAAATAGGAAATTGTCATTGACTGAAGAACATCATACAAGATCTTATTGATAGAGTTGGCATTGAGATTGAAGGACACTCATCCAATCAAGAACATGAAATGTTTAAAGAACCATTCCCAAAACATGACAAAGGAAAAGCTAAAGCCACAGATGACCAAACCAACTATACCAGAGCATCTTATAACTATGATTCAACTATCAATCACATTTCGATGGACAATTATGTCTCTATCATTATCATCAAGGACGAAACGCTTGAGAATTCTACCCAAAGACCCAAGATTGTCCTAAAAGGCATTGGATCTTCTTCTGAACATACCTCTGAATGTAATGTTACAACTCGTCAAGGTAAATTCACTTTGCAAGGTGATCCAGTTAAAAACACTGCTTCCTCATCAACCAAACCTAAGTATGACCTTGTAGAACAGTTAGGGAAGACACCCGCGCTTATCTCCATCCTTGAGCTCTTATGCATATCCCCTGCACATAAAGCCATTCTTGACAAAACTTTGAGAGACACTTCCATCCCCACTAATCTGAATGTGGACCAGTTTCAAGCCATAGTGGGATACCTTTCCATTCCACACTCCCTTACATTTACAACAGCTAATGACACCTCAGTGAGCCAACCATATAATGCACCTTTACACATCGAAGCCTTCCTACACAAACATCAAATAAAGCAAGTCCTGATAGATGGAGGAGTAGGTCTAAACATTTGTACATTAAGCACTATTAAACAATTGGGATATTTTGATAAAGCTATGAATTCTACAAACAAAATTACCATCAAAGCATATGATGATGAGGAACGTTCATCCAAAGGCACAGTCACCTTACCTCCCAAAGTTGGGCTAGTTACAAAGGATGTGGTTTGTCAAGTCCTAGACCTGGATCTCACATACAATATATTGCTAGGATGTCCTTGGATTCATGAGATGAGGGCAATCCCATCTACATACCACCAATGCATTAAGTTTCCTCACAATGGAGTTGAAATAATAGTTAATGGTGATCCTAATCCATTTATATACTGCAATAACTTGAGACCAAAAATTGGGATGATCATTCCAAGTAATAGGGAAGTTGTCCCTTCCTCTACATACATTGATCTCGAATCATTAAAACCTTCAACATCAAAACAAGGTGAGCTTAAAGGGAAATATCAGGACAAAGGCATGGGTGAATACACTTTGAATCAAACCATGTGCTTACAACAAGTTATGAGTTCACCAAAAGAATATGGACGACCACATCCTTCTAAACGGGTATCTATCATTACACTCAAATGGGATCCTACTATCTTCCAAAGATGGGGTGAAATGGAAGAAGAAGACTTATACAAAATACTTTACAAAGACCTTGAAAATGATACACAAGATCACATCAGCATACCATGTGAGAAATATGGCAAAGGATTCAAGATCCTACAAAAATTTGGGTATGATGGTAAAAGCCCTCTTGTCTTAAGAAAGGAAGGTATCATTCAACCTTTGCAACCAGAATTGACATTCAAAAAGGAACGCTCGAAAGGACTTGGTTTCATGTCTTCCAAGGTAAATACTCAAAAGACAATAGAAGCATTACAAATCAAAGCTGCCAAAAATCAACAAGAGAATCGCTATTCTACAGACTCCAATGAATGGGAATGGGATTCGGACAAATCCTCCAGTGACTATGAACTCACTGAGACATTCAGAGAACCAGGTGAACCCACAAAAGATGAGGAATTTTATAGAAAATTCAAAGTTGGTCAAGAAACAACCCCTAAGGATCCCACATAGTCATTGCCTCTAAGTTCTAGGTCAAAATCACAAAGAATGAGGACACCCGTCCCAAAATGCACTACTAGTGATGACAATTTGGATTCGTTCACAATTGAGACAGATGAGGAGAGTGCCAACGATGACCTTGATAATTACCTCGACATACCTGAATATAACTGCATTTTCACCCTTAGTCCCGCTAACTTTGAAAACATCAAAGGCCTTCCCCTTGTCCACCACCAACTTATTGACTGGGACCATGAAGAACCCGTACAATTCGAAACATTCCAAAATGATGAAGCCTTTATTGACTATCTAGGCATACGAGTTGATCTTCCCCCTGGGGACCATAAGGAAAGATACATTATAGAGCTCAACAGCGTGGCATATTTTGGTGAGGGTGTTGAGCCTTCCAGTCGCAAAAATATAAAAATAAAAAGAAATCAAGGGTCTTATGGTGAAAACCACGTTGTGGCGCTATCTAACCCCAAAAAAGTAAAAAGAAAGGATGTATCTAAGGGCGAAAACCTCTCTGAGGCACCGAAGATGGAAGCCTCGACATTCTCCTAGCATCATATGAAGAAAAATCATCTATGTTAGTAGAGGAAACCATCAAAACAAACATTGGTATAGAAGAAATTCCACATAACATATTCCTGGTTCAATCTCTGACAGAGGTAGAAAGACCAAAGTTCATAAGTTTCTTCATAGAGCGATAAATTAATTTTGCATGGTCATATGCTGATATGCCTGGACTGGATCCGGATTTGGTAATGCATCATTTGATAGTCAAACCAGGGACAAAACCAGTGAAACAAAAATTAAGAAAGATGCATCATCCACAAGTGGCATTATTAGTCAAAGCGGAGCTTGAAAAATTATTGGATGTCGGATTCATACGCCCAATTGATTATCCTGAATGGATCTCCAACTTAGTACCTCTCAGTAAACCAAATCGTAGCATCAGAATATGCACAGATTTCAGAGATATCAACAAAGCTTGTCCTAAGGATGATTTTCCATTTCCAAATATCGACCTGATCGTAGATCTCACAGCAAGTCATGCAATGTTATCTTTGATGGTTGGATTCTCTGGCTATAACCAAATAAAAATCGCATCCGAGGATCAACACAAAACAACATTTACTTGTCCTTGGGGAACTTTCTGCTAGAATGTCATGCCCTTTGGGCTAAAGAATGTAGGCACTACATATCAAAGAGCCATGACTACTATCTTTCATGATCTCATGCACGTTACTGTGGAATATTATGTTGATGACCTCTTGGGCAAATCAATAGACAGAGATACACATTTGGACATACTTTTAGTCATTTTTGATCGGTTGGAAAAATACAAAGTAAGATTAAACCCCAAGAAATGTGTCTTTCGAGTAACCTCTAGGAAGCTCCTGGGATTCATTGTCTCAAAAAGAGGAATTGAATCTGATCTAGCAAAAGTCAAGGCCATCCTAGAGATGCAACCACCAAGAAATATCAGTCAACTTTGATCTTTGCAAGGGAGACTCCAGTCCATATGAAGATTCATAGCACAACTTGCAGATAAATGTCATCCTTTTCAGCACTTGCTACATAAAAACATCAAATTCAAATGGGATGATAACTGTCAACAGGCTTTCTAGATACTCAAAGATTATCTTCTGAATCTGCCAGTCTTGATGCCATCGGTTCCTGATTAACCCCTATTACTATACATATCTGCTACTTCAACAGCACTGGGGGCACTCTTAGCACAACAAGATGCTAAGGACAAAAAAAAGGTAGTCTACTACATCAGTCGCACTTTGGTGGGATATGAGCTAAACTACACACCAATTGAGCGTGCATGTCTGGTTGTGGTCTTTGCTTCATGGGAATTATGACATTACATGCTAACTCATAAAACTAAGTTGGTTGCAGGGATCGATCCATTGAAATACCTTCTCAATAAAGCAACGCTTACTGGACGACTAGCCAAATGGGTGATACTCCTGAGAGAATTTGATATTGAATATGTAGATAGAAAATAAATAAAAGGACAAGATATCGTAGATCAATTAGCAGATGCTCCCATGATAGATGATGCTCCTCTAACTTCATAATTTTTGGATGAATCCATCTTGACAGTATCACACACAAAGCCTTGGCAACTATACTTTGATGGCTCATACACATAGCATGGTGCAAGAGCTGGCATCATCTTCATCACACCTCAAGGGGATTCCATACCAAAATCATATCGATTGTCATTTCCTTGCACTAATAACATAGCAGAATACGCGGCATTAACAATAAGATTATGGATTGCAGTTCAATAGAAGATACAAGAACTTCATGTTTTTGGGGACTCTCAACTTGTAATTCATCAAGCAACTGATGACTACCAAACAAAGGATGAAAAATTAATTCCTTACAAAATAATGGTGGATGACTTGAAACAACATTTCGCGAAGTTAAACTTTGAGCAAATACTAAGAGAGCAAAATCGAGCTGCAGATGCCATGGCTACCATTGCTTCACTGATCGATCTACCACGGAATGAAACTCGATATGAGTTATTGGTGGATAACCTCTTGGTTCCCTTGTATGAGATCACTCCTACTGAGATGATATGTGTCGTTGGTTTGGATTCCCAGTTATATGGTTCCATTTTTACATACCTTCGTAATAATACCCTTCCTCCTGACTTATCCAACAATCAACGTCGCACTTTCATTCGCCAATCCTCTCGATATGTCATTTTAGCTGATATCCTATACCGTCGAGGTCTAGATGGCACTCTTCTTAGATGTTTAGAAAGGGATGAAGCTCAGATTGCGTTACGTGAAGTTCATGAAGGGATATGTGGTCCACATTCTAGTGGTCCTACCTTAGCCAAGAAACTCATCAGGACTGGATATTACTGGCCCAATATGGAAAAAGACTCATATCAGTTTGTCAAGAAATGTAAACAATGTCAACTTCATGGAGACCTCATTCATGTGCCAGTGCAAGAACTTCAACCAATTGCGACTCCTTGGCTCTTTTGCCAATGGGGACTCGATCTCATAGGCAAGATTCACCCTCCTTCCTCCAATGGCCACAAATTCATCCTCACCACCACAGAGTATTTCACAAAATGGATTGAAGTCATGCCTCTTACACAAGTCACTGGAAAATAGATTGCTACATTCGTTCTCAACTACATCATTTGTCGATACGGTATTCCTATTTCCATCATCACCGATAACGGGCGTCCCTTCAAAAATCAAGATGTTCGTGAACTTTGTGATTGCTTTGATATTACCCATCATTTCTCCACACCCTATTACCCCCAAGGTAACAGCCAAGCTGAGGCGTCTAATAAAACCATTCTTAAAATCCTAAAAAAGATAGTCGATGATGTTGGCCGCAATTGGCATATCCAACTTAATCCTGTCCTTTGGGCTTACCGCACAAGCATCTGCACACCTACAGGAGCCACACCTTATTCACTTGTCTATGGTGCTGAAGCTATCTTGCCTATCGAGGTTGAGTTACCCTCTTTACGAGTCTCTTTGCAAAACATTATCAGCAATGAAGACTACAGGGTCTCTCGCTTATATGAACTTGAACTATTGGATGAACGAAGACAAACTACTTTTAATCATCTCAAGGCTTATCAACAATGAATGAGTCGTAGTTACAATCATAAAGTCAAGCCTCACACATTTGAGGTAGGTGACTTAGTTCTCAGAGAAAATCCTAAAAAATCAGCAAGACAGAGAGAAGAAGGGCAAGTTTGAACCAAATTGGCTTGGTCCTTACATCATCACAGCAGCCTATGGATCAGGTGCATATCAGCTCTCAACCACAAAGGGTGAACCTTTGGAGGATCTTATCAAAAACATGCACCTTTGCAGGTTTCACACATAGCTCTTCAGAGTATCCCAATTCAAAAATACAAAAAAAATTTAAAAAAATTTTAAAAAATATATATATACGTATATATAAAAAATTGTTACTTGGTGAAAACCTGGCAAACAGGCGCCTTGTGACACCAAAAAAATTGAAAAATCAAATAAGTAAAGAAAAAAACATTTCGTCCAACGGTGAAAACCACTTCGGTGGCGCCCTAGGCAAGTACCATGGTGAAAACCGGGTCACTGGCGCCATGCGTAGAGACATTGCTCCTCCCTCCTTCAGGATTCCATTTCATCTTTCACTTTGCACACACTCACAACCTCTTCATCCATAATAACTTACCCATTCCCATCATGGCTTGTTATTGATCTACCTAAGATTGGTTAGCCATTCATAATAATCCCTCCCTTGTCACCCCTTTCCATCCATAATAAATCAGCTCCTATCTGTGGCTAAGGCAAATCCTATGTCTAGTGATGGGTGTGGAACTGAGAACATCGCATGTTCCGAGGAGTGCAGTTTCTTCTAGTTTTCTTCAGTCTATCTATGCACAATCCACAATAAAGCAACACTTTCATCGCCAATCCACAATAAAGTTCCATCTTCTCTGCAATAAAGTATCAGTTACATGGATTTAGTCAGTTTCAGATGAGACACGACAACAACAATGGGCTTCAACAAATCAAATCTTTCAATAGACTCAAACAACATTATGGTTCAGTGCTACATATCCTTTTGTGAAAGTAAACATTGTTACCACAATCAAATAGACTTATACAAGTGAAAAGCGACACAAAAATTGAGGACTACAGTGGAAGTTGGTGTTGAGTCTTGGTTTTCTTTTAATTTTATCTTTTGGTGACATGTATTTTAGCTTTTTCGAGATGTCTCTGACTAGAGATTCTATCTCCAGGATATCTTTGACTAGAAAGGCGAGGATGGGGTATCGTCACCTATTTTTCTTTGTTGTTTGTGGATTGTCTCTTAGTAATGCTATGACCTGTCCAAGGATATGAGGACACTGTGAGTCTAGTGTGAACTAGGGCATTCCTTGTTTGCAACTGTCTGATCTCCATGCAAACAGGTACAATGACTTTTTGGGTCGACCATATATCTGGATTGTCATAACCTATTTGCCATAATAAAGCTCAATGATGATAACGCACAAAAAGCTCTTTCACTTTCATATCTTCTATCTTCCATCCCCCTTTCTTGATTGACCTCCATCATCCTTCTTGAGTTCGTGTAGCCTGCTATCACATGACTAAGTATAATGACACACCAAAAATGTTTGCATTTCATGTAGTTGCACCTGCATTACCACATATTAGTATTTCATACATACATATAGATATCACAATTACATCACATCCTACACACAACACATGATAGCACATTTTACATTCTCATCATGTAAATAGTCATTTGCATTTCATACATCCATAGTTGCATTTGCATAAACTTATAAAACATAAAAGAACAAAAATATATTGCATTCCATCATGTACATATTTGCATCTATATCATAAGCAGCACATAGAAACATACATCTCATAAAAACATATAGAAACATCACATAGGTACACATGCATATAGCTGTCGCAAGGATGAATCTCATATATATATATAATCATGTGTCATGATACAATGATGTCAAAAATCATATGGCTACAATCACCCAAAGGTGTCATCATACAAAATGCTACAAATCTGATACATAGGGAGCCCTCTAGGCTATGATGAACTCCCTCCCTCGAAGTCGGTTGGCCTCGACGGAATCTAGGCCTTGGAAGGACTGGCCCCAATATCATCTCTCTTGTCCCCTCTATCTGGTGGTGGTGGAGGACCCATGACCCCATCGCTAGACGCCTGTCTCCTATCTCTCCCTCTAGTGGTCGTCGCAGTCCGCGATGGTCTATGAAAGCTCCTAGCCCACTGCTCTGGTGGCACCGCTCCATAGTATAGGTCTCTCAAGTAGCCTATCTCCTCCCCGGCTTGCAGAACATAGGTGTATCCAGCTCCTATGTCCTCTGTTGCCTATCTCCCTACCCTCAGTGTTGTCTTAGTCTTTGTATAATGTTGGATAGCCTAATCCCTCTCTCGCTCAGTATCCCTCAGCTGTCTCTTGAGCCTCGTCGTCTCCCGCTCTAGATCTTGGATCTCATCTGCTTGTCCCTGACAAATCTCCCTCAAAGCTAGTAACTCATCCTCCTCCTCTCCCCCCTGCCCTTGTCCCTATACCTGTGGCTGCCCCTGTCCCTATACCTGTCCAGGAATTTGTGCTATTGGCACCTATAAAGGAAATCCACCTCTACCCCTCACCATGTGAGCCTGTCGAGCCTGCCTCTCCTCTCCACCCTCTCTCCATGAAGCCACTCTCCTCTCTCCTATTGCACCCCACCTCCTCTTTCAACCTCTACCTCCATCATCTCCATCATCATCCTCATTACCTCCGCCATCTTCATCTATCGCCTCCCCTGGATCTGTTAGCTGTGCAAATGGATGCTCTACCCAATATGCAGTATACTTTGCATCCATCCCTGCATCCTTTATCTCTGGCCACATATCCCAAGGCAAGGTAATCATCTCTACTAGCTGCATCACTGACTGATCATAAGACAAAAATGGCCCGAAGTGTGCTTGATCTCTCACTATCCGAGCATACATCCCAGAACCCCATGGCATCCATTGTATCTTGTCGAACTGCTTGCCCACCCTGTCCACCAACTTCCTCTCAAGAACATATGGCATTCGCCCAATCAAATACCTGCTCCTAAACACATATGGCAGCTCCACTGCATCATCCTCCCACTCCTCGCACTCTCGGTATGGCTTCCATACTACATTGTCGATCTCATCAATAACTCTGCACCAATACTCTAATCTCCCAATTCGCAGCTGATATGTAATCATATCATGCAAATGCACAAAACTGTGCCCATGGCCCTTTCCTCTTAAATGAATTGATCGTGTCACTAGCAGATACTCATATGCCCACACCTGCAATAATGTCACTCTGCAGCCCAATCCTGTTGATCCATGGTATACAAACTGATGTAACTCATAGTACAAGTGTGCCAGTAGACACGGTCCCCATGCAAACCTAGTGTGCTATGTCACCAATTTCTCCAGTGTACTCCCCCATCCCATAGCCAATCCTCATGTCGCCCTATCCGGACAGAGGAACCCACTGATCACTCCTGCCAGTACTGCTAGTAGTGCTAATCATGTCAGTGTCATGGTATCCCAAGCCACGTGTCCAGCCCTCATCTCCAATCCCGGATCTTGGAACACTCATCTCAGTGCATCCATGTCTCTATCTCGATCGTATGGTACTAACTCCCCATCAATCGGTATCCTCAGAATCCTGTAAACATCCTATAAGGTGACTATCATCTCACCCATCAGCAAATGAAAACTGCAAGTCTCTGAGTGCCATCTCTCAGCCAGCGCAGTCAACAACCCCATGTTTGCCCGAAACTCAGGCACATACAAAATATGTCGTAGGTTCATAGCCTAATTCTTCTATTAATTAAATAAATCTTTATTTATTTAATTAATTCATTTATCCTCTTCCAGCCTTATTTCTCATTTAAATAAATACATTTATTTATTTAAATTACCTTTTTCCTAAATTAAATAAATACTTTTATTTATTTAATTGATCCCACTTCTTCTATTAATTAAATAAATCTTTATTTATTTAATTAATTCATTAGCCTTTTTCACTCATGACACATGTCATTCATCTCTTAATTCATACACTACCTACCCTCTCATTATTTTATTATTTCCTCTACCTACCCTCTAATCATAGCTGACCATTTATCTTTTACACCTCTCAAGCTTATCCCTCTATTTCTTATAGTGTCTTCTATATAAGGAGATACTTCCTTCATTATCAATCCATGAACTATGCATTCAGACCCGACTACTCTAGCATCTGAACTTTCATATGCCATCAAGCCTACACGTAACCACATTTCCGTTCTTTGTTGAGCTCTTGTGCACACATAAAATTTGAGAGAAAATATATCAAGCAAGATCAATGGAGATAGGAAGAATGGAGATCCAAACCCTATTGGACATGTGATGGTATAATCTTTGTGGTTTCATTTGATTTGCATTGTCTTAGGTAATCTTCATATGTTATGGTGGATCTTTGTTGTTGTTAGGCTAGGGTTTTGTGGTTGAATTCATTTAGTCTTTCAATATTGTTGTTTCCACTTTTCACCATATACAATTATGTCACTTTATAAAATGATGGTTGTGGATGTCTCTTACACTAGTAATTACTATTAATTTTAAATTATATTAATAAATAGTTCTTTTATTTTTGTTTTGAAATTATTAATTATTTGTTGTTAAGGACTTGTGTTTTCTTTTATATGTGAGTTGTATATTTAATATGAAACGTCTAAATATTGTATTGTATTTAGAAGGTGATGATTATGGATATGTTTTATAGCATTTTTACTTGGTATTTTTCTTTGAGAAAAAGTTAAGAGGGGTTTTTGAAATGTCCCCACTCTATTAACATCTAAAGAAAGCAACATTTAAAACATAGTGACAACATTGTTACAACAAAGTTATAGAAAAAACACTACAGCATATAGAAATAGACAATCGATACCATAGACAATGAAACAAAAATAAACCAAAAAATGTTATTGATCAAAGCTCATTTGGAGCTATTATTTCTTTTCATTCATTTTATAAGGTTTGCAGAGTTGAAAGAGATGGTGAAGAGATCGCTTAAGAAGCTCCCACAAAAGGATTTGCAGAAAGGTGTAGAAGATTGCGGCCATAAAAAACAAATAGAAGTTGTTGATGTCACTATTTCCAGAAAAAAAAAATCAATGCCAAGAATTTTCTGCTGCCCAAGTTTGAAAATGTCACTTAAGGTGATGTAGTTCATGGGTTTGGAATATTGTTGCTTAAGACTTTAGTTTGTTTTGTTTGGAAAGCATAGCACAGGCTAGAGAGGAGTCACCATAAGAGTATAGAAAATAGCCAATTTGAAGGAGATTACAGTAGATTACAAAGGTAAGAGGTAAGAGGTATCATTATTTGGAAAAAGTTTACAGACATATTGAAGAACTGTTGAAGGAGATTAAAAGTTTGTGAATTTAAATAATTTATCAATGGGAAACTCTAGAAAAAGAATGAAGAAAGAGAATATTTCTTTGGTAAGTGAAAAAGATCTCTTGAATGAAGAATTGATAGAAATTAAGAAGTGTAATTCACAGTTGGTAACAAATTTAAAAGAATTTGGAAAAGAAAGATGTGAGTATTTGTTTGAAATTGAGAACCTTGAAAAATAATTACAGAAGGTTAAAAGAAGAACGAAGATCTAGAAGCGAAATTAAAATTGTTTGATGAAGTCAACAAGGAGAATGAAAATTTGGCCAAGAAGTTAAAATTGTTAGAAAAAGAAAATGAGATTTTGAAATCAAAATCAATAATGTGTGATGCCGCATGTGATACAAGTGATATGTGTCCTTCAATTGATATGGATGGTGTACCTAAAGTTTGTTTATGTGAAGATGGTCAATTTGGAGGTAAGGATATGTGTAAATCTCCAAGTGTGATTTTTGATGTTAATTGCAAAGGCCTTTTTGAAAATAATGTTGGTTGGAAGATGATGCAGAAAATGGGTTATAAAGGAAAAGGACTATGAAAGAATGGGCAAGGAATTCAAGAGCCCATTCTTCCAGCTATGACAACCAAGTATGAAGGCCTAGGATATTGTAAGAAAGAGAGATTTGATGTCGCTAGTGTTACAAGCTCATGCAAATCAGCTGAAAAAATTCAGTGTTCGCATTGTCATAGAGAAGGACATAAAGGGGAGAATTGTTGGGATCTTCACCCTTGTTCAATATGTAGATTGAAGAATCACTCAGAGAAATCATGTTGGAACGAAGATATGAATGGAAAATATAAGAAAGGTTGTATGCAAATTGATTATGAGTGGATCGATGGATCCTGTTGGCAAAAGTTAACAAATATGTTTAGAAGGTTGTATAAGCCTAAATATTCGCATGTGAATAGAAGAAGTGATCAAACACAGTTTAGATGTTCGATTCAAGTGGTCTATGACTACTTGTTATGATGGCGCATTGAAGTGTCATGAGTCTTCTTTAGAGAAAGGAAGGGAAGGCTTTGTGATCTCTCATGAACGATAGAATTGAGTTGCACAGTGAATTGCAAGGGTTTGGAGCAAAGATCCAGTTTGTAAAAGCTTTGAGATCATATTGTGTCTCATCATCAAGGGGGAGTATGTAGAGAACTGATGTTGAACACTACGCTTTCTAGAGATCCATTGTTCACTGCATGCACTGCATGGTGTAGTTCGTAGATGAAAATGCTTAGTTATATTTTTAGCCAATAATGCATGCTACGCATGCTTTCTTTTCTTTAAATGTGCATGCCATTTTTTTAGAGAGTTCAAATTATATTTTAGTCTGTATTGATTTATTTTTAGATCTATCAATTATAAAATACGGTGCATGCAATGCATGTTATGATATGAATGGTTCTAGAGGCCACAACCTCTATAAAAGATTGTCAATTGTAATGCTTTAGTAATGACTTCCAAGATGTAATCGGTTCTTCTTGAATTTCAATAAAGGTTTTCTATGTGTGTGTGTGAAATCTTTTTTATTTGTTGCAATCTTTGTTTGTTCTCTATATTTCAAGATTCTACAGTCGACATGTTTTAGTCAAGGTTTCCTTGTTCTCAATCGATTCAATTATTACATTTCACCAATCAATCCTTCATCTTTGGTAGTAGTGGATAGTTATGGAACTTGGGTGGAACAGGCCAGATTGGGAAGAATCAATTTGGAAAGAGAGTCTTGTATTAGGGGAAGCACAGGAGAACGAGAACACACAAAGTAGGTTTTTTTAGAGTTAAAGTGTGATACACATAACCTCGATCAGAGGGAAGAAAGTGATCAAAGCAAACAAGAATGCCAATAAGGATTGGTAAGAATGTGTGACTGGAATAGTTGGCTTACATAGTTAAAAAATAGGTTGCACAAAAATAAATGTTACTTGTAATATTTACATAATACATATGGGGCAAAGTTTGAATATAATTTATAATTTAGATATAGGTGTATGTTTGAACACATAACTTGTTCTATATATATCAAAATTCAATTTTATTTTTTTTTGTTAGAAAGAAGACATCAATACCTAGGGTATAGATATTTTTCAGAATTTTTTTTAATTAGTTTACTATTTTTCCCAATGCATTGAACAAAGAAGTTCATGTTCGGTGAAAAACCTACATTCATAAGAAATAAAATATATATATTAATGAAATTAAATATATTAAAAATTATACTATTTGGAAAGCTTATAATAAGGATTAAATACTTAAAAAAACAAAACTTCTAAATGAATTCATTTGACCTCCCAAAAGCTAATGTAAAATTGGTTTTTTACCGGCATTTTATAGATGCAAAGGAGACTCCATTGCAAGTATGATTTAGAAGTAGAGAGGTTCTATCCAAAAAAATTGATCTAATAACCTTTGATCTAACTCTCTTCAATTAATTACTTCAAATGGGACCTCTTAAAGCTTAAATTGTTATATTTTCTAAAAAATGTATGATTTCAGCAAAAATCGGGATGTACCAAAAAGTGGGAACCATTATTGTGAGTTCACCCTTTGAATGTTTTCTATTATGTTGTTGTGGATTGTTGATTGGTATCTCACTAGATAAAGAATTTGACGTGATGTGATGTTCTACTAATTTGTCTTGAAGTTCTTGTCACATGGATAGTTCATGTTAGTGTTTGTAACCATTTTGGGCATAAAGATAGAGAGTTTGTTTTGTTTTGTGTGGAGGTAAGTTTCTTTCTTGGAGCGTTGCCATCATCTTGGTATTAGAGCCATAAGAGGCTAGGACCTATAGGATTGGTTAAAAAGCCACTAAGAAGAATGCACAGAGGAGGTGGTTGAAGAGGTCATGACAAAGGGATTCTCAAGATGTTGCAGAACATTACAACAAGATTGGATGCCATGGAATGGTCCCAGAGAAGAGGAGTAGTAGCAGATGATGTTAGTGATTTTGAGGAAGAGAAGGAGCCTCGGGTAGTTGAAGGAGACTCAGGAAGTTGATGATGCTCTAGCAGAACTTGAAGGAGTGGAAGAGAGATTAATAAAAGCAATCATGAGTGTTGGATCCAAGCTAAAGGTGAAGGTTTCCACCTATTCTGGAAGCTTCAATTGAGAGAAACTCATTGATTGGATCAATGATCTTGAAAAGCACTTTAAGTACGAAGAGGTTGCAAAAGAAAGAAGAGTCAATTTTGCATGTACAAGACTTAAAGTCCACATTTCTATGTGGTGGGGTTATGTTCAATCAGAAAAGATGAAAGAAGAATAAGGAGAAGATCAATACTTGGGATAGGATAGTTGCCAAACCAAAATAAAAGTTCCTTTATGGAGATTATCAAACAAATATTTTCAAAAGATTCCAAAATATTAACCAAAAGGATATGACAATGAAAGAGTTTACAGAAGATTTCTAAAACTTTATGATCCAATCAAGACATAGTGAAGAGGATATGGAAAAGGTAGCAAGATACCTTAATAGTTTGAATATAGTTTGTAGGATGAATTGAGTCTAGTGTCCCCTAGATCTCTTGAAGAAGCCTATCAGTTTTCTATTAAGGCAGAGGAGAAGCTTGTGAGGAAGAAAAACTAGCACGGAAGAAATAGAGAAAGAGGATATAGAGGAAGAGGACATAAGGCTAGTAGAGGATATTTAAAACCATAAATATGAAGGGGTATGTAGTTCCATTGCACTAGCCAATCAGGGAAGAGGAAATAAAAACAAAGGAGGAAGATCATTTAGTAGAGGTGGTTATCAAGGAAGAGGGGGAGGTTATGTTGGTAAATATTGGGGAGTGTCCTGAGCTCTCAAGAGAAGGTCACACAAGGCCTAAAAGAAGCAATCATATAGTACAAGCATACCAAAAAAGTGTGGGATCACCTTCTCATCATAACGAAGAACCTAAGACAAGAAAATCTTTGTTATTCAAAAGTGTTGTTAAAGCTACCCAAGGAGAATCAAGAACCAGTACAAAGAAGAGATTTATTCAAAACAAGGTGCAAGGAAAAAGGCAAATGTTGCAAACTCATAATAGATAGTAGAAGTATTTGTAATCTTGTGGCTAGTGGCATGTTGAATAAACTAGGCATGAAGAGAACTAAACATACTACCCCTTAAAAGTTTATTGGCTACAAAAGGGGCATCATTTGTTGGTAGATGACAAATCCTTAGTGGAATTTCAAATAGGTATATATAAGGATAATGTAGTGTGTGATATCATTCCCATGGATGTCTGTCATCTGTTTCTTGGTAGACGTTAGCAATTTTATTAGAAATCTATACAGGATGGAAGGAATAACACTTATACTTTGGAGAAGGATGATGTCAAGCTTACCTTGTTACCTTAGCAAGAACAAGAAGAGTACAACAGTATTAGCAGCAACAACAAGATCTTGTTAGTGAGTGGAAAAGAGTATCTATATGACATGAAGGATGAAGATATTATATTTTCTTTGGTACTCAAGGCCAAGTTTGTACTTACCTCTACAAAGTTGGATAGATTACCTATGGAGATACAAGATATCTTGAAATAACACATGTAAATTGTGGAAGCACATTTGCCTAACGATTTGCCACCCATGAGGAGTGTTAGTCACCATATGGATTTGATTCCAGGAGCTATCCTCCCAAACAAGGTTGCATACAAAATTACTTCTAAGGAGAATGAGTAGATTATGAAGCAAGTTGAAGAACTCCTTGAGAAAGGGTTGATATGAGAGATCGTTAGCGCTTGTGCTATTCTTATAGTCCTAGTACCTAAGAAGGAAGGTGAATGGAGAATGTGCACAGATTCTAGGGCCATTAATAAGATTACTATCAGATATAGGTTCCCTATATCAAGAATGGATGACTTGATGGATTGTTTAAGTGGTTCTATGTATTTTTCAAAGATTGATTTAAAAAGTGGTTACCATTAGATTAGGATCGGACCTAGGGATGAGTGGAAGACAACATTTAAAACTAGTGATGGACTTTATGAATGGCTAGTTATGCCCTTTGGGCTCATGAATGCATCTAGCACTATTATGAGACTTATGAATGAAGTCTTAAAGCCATTTCTAGGGAAGTTTGTTATATAATATCTTGATGATATGTTAGATTTTAGTAGGTCTAAGGACAAGCATCTACAAAACTTAAGGTTGGTTATGACAACATTGCATGAGAAGTTGTTGATCAATATGAAATAGTGTATGTTTATGAAGATTGAATTTGTGTATTTGAGCTTTGTGGTATCCAGGGATGGATTTAAAATGGATAAGGAGAAGATTCAAGCCATTATTGATTGGCCTACACCAAAGAGAGCATCTGAGATAAGAAGTTTCCATGGACTTGCCAGCTTCTATTGAAAGTTTTAGTCATGTAGTTGCTCCAATACTTGACACAATTAAAGGTTATAAAAAGAAATTTGTATACACTCAAGAGGCTGAGAGGAGTTTTAGATTTCTCAAACAAAAGGTAACCGTGCAGCTTGTACTTGTATTACTCGATTTTAACAAAGTCTTTTTGGTTGAATGTGATGCTAGTGGCTTAGAAATAGGGGTTGTTCTTAGTAAAGAAGGACAACCAATGGATTACTTTAATGAAAATATAAATGATACTAAGGAGAAATATTTGGCCTATGACCTTGAAGTTTATGCATTGGTTCAATCTTTAAAGAAGTTAAGGCATTATTTGCCTCCCAAGGAGTTTGTTGTTTATACATATGACCATGCATTGCAATCCATAAATAGCTAGCATAAACTAAATCAAAGGCATGCCAATTGGGTGGAATACCTTCAAAATTTTAACCTTGTGTTGAAACAAAAGATTGGGCAAGCAGATAAGGTTGTTGATGCATTGAGTAGAAGAAATTTATTACTACATGAGATACAGGCTAATAGTGTTGGGTTTGATAGTTTGAAGGAGTTATTTGTGGATCATCCAGATTCCAAAGATGCATATGAATCTTCCAACGACCCTATTAGTAGAGATAGAGGACCTTGGATGTATTTTCGGTTATAGGAAGGTTTGTTGTTCAAAGATAATCAATTGTGCATACCTAGAGGATCAATGTGAGAGAATCTATTTAAGGAGAAGCATTGTGGCAGCCTAGCAGGACATTTTGTACCAAATAAGACTCACCTCCAGTTGATTACACATTATTATTGGCCAAAGATGCAAGTTTATGTAAATATGTATGTAAAAAGATACAAAGTATGTCAACATGCAAAGGGAAGAAGTCAAAACAATCTAGACCATGGGATTTTGTAAGTATGGATTTAGTTATGGGTTTGCCTAGAACTCAAAGAGGTAATGATTCTATATTTTTAGTTGTGGATAGATTCTCTAAAATGGTATGTTTTATTCCTTGCAAGAGGACTAGTGTTGCAAGCAGTATTGCTTTTTTTTTTTTAAATAGTTGTCATATTGCATGGTATTCCAAGTATAGTATCAGATAGAGACACAAAGTTTGTAGGGTATTTTTGGAGAACCCTTTGGAAGAATTTGGGAACACATCTCAATTTTAATTAAACCTATCACCCCCAAATAGATGGCCAAAGTAAGGTAGTTAATAGAAGTCTTGGGAATATGTTGAGGTGTCTTGTTGGAAACACACCTAGAAATTTGGATATGGCCTTAGCATAGGTTGGGTTTTCTTATAATGATTCACCAAATAGGACTACAAGTTTTAGCTTATTCTATATTGTCTATGGAGTACATCCTAGGGGTGTCTTTGAACTTAGAAATCTTGGTGATATGGAAAGAAGAAGTGCAAATGTAGAAGACTTTGCCAAAGTCATTCATGAGGAGATTAAAATGAGTATTGAAGGAAGTGATCAACAATACCAATAGTATGATGACAAGAAGTGGAGAGAAGATCATTTTTAGGTGGGTGATTTTGTTTTGGCTCATCTTAGGAAAGAAATATTTCCTACAGGTGATTATAACAAACTAAAAATGAAGAAGATTGGTCCTTGCAAGATTCTCGGAAAGTTTCCAATGAATGCCTATGAGATTGACCTTTCTCTAGGCATTTTATTTCCACTATCTTCAATGTGGTTGATTTGTATCCATGAAAAGTTGTTGATGATGAGGTAAAAATTAATATGAAGTTGAAAAGTTGTTGAGGACCAACAAGTGACCAACCCAACTCTACTAGACATCGAATACATTTTAGAGAAACAATTGTTGAAGAAGACCCACAAAAATGAGTATTTTAAAATATTTGGTGAAATGGAGGATGCATATTGGTTGTTTGTATCTAAAACATTTTTTTATGGTCCTTCCATTGATGACCTCATGAGCTAAAGCTCATGATTCCTTTTTGTTCCAAGGGAAGCTTGATACAAGGGCATCATCTCTTTCTTTTTGTGTATTGTTTTTGGTATAAGTTCTTTGCTTTCAATTTTGTCTTGTTGGGATGTTTGGAGCAATGTCTACAATCTCTTCCCTTACTCGTTATTTTCCCTTAGTCGACATGGTCCCAAAACAAATCAGTCAATGTGTTTTAGGTGGGGTTTCTTTCTTCCCATTCAGCTCAATTGTTACATTTCACCTATCAATACTTTCTCTTTGGTGGCAATGGGCAATTATGGAAGTTGGGTCGAACGATTTAGATAGGGAAGGACCAATTTGAAAGTCTCTTGGATTGGAGGAAGCACAGGAGAATGGGACACACACAAAGCAAGTTTTTGTGCAAGTTAAAGTGTGATATAGGTAAGATCAATCAGAGTGGAGAAAGTGATCAAAGCAGACAAGAATGTTAGTAAAGATTGGTAAGAAAGTGTGATCGAAATAGTTGGCTTACATAGTCAAAAAATAGGTTGCACAAAACAACTGTTACTTGTAATCTTTACATAATAAATAGGGGGCAAAGATTAAACATTTTCCATTCTATTATTTTGGATTGTTGGTTGACATCTCAATAAATAAAGAATTTGATGTGTTGTGATGATCTACTAATTTGTCTTGAAGTTCATGTTGCATGGACAATTCCTATCACCATTTGAAGTGTTTGTAACCATTTGGATGGAGAGATAAAGAGTTTGTTTTGTTTTTTGTGGAGGTAAGTTTATTTATTGGTGTGTTGCCATTAGTAATTCTTCTTTGGCATTCCACTCTTTTGTAAGTGAATTCTAAACCTTGTGTTTGTTGAAGTCCACAAAAAATCATACAAAGATCTCATCATGGGTTACAATTTCTTTATACAATTCATTTATTTTGTTAGCCAAGGTGTTTATAATATTAGTTATATTGTTTAGGGTAGAAGATTAATTGGAGTTTTTCATCTGATTAGTAACTCCAAGGTACAAACCATCCACATTTGGAATTCTATTCTCAACATTAATATCTTCTTTTTCTTGTATTTTGTTTTTTTCCCTTATCATCATTATGGGTTGCATCCATTGGAAGCCAACCATTATAAATTTCAAAAATCGCATGTTGCTTAGACCTTGGTTTCTTCAATTTCCCTTTAAAATGGGTTTCTTTATTAAAATCCTCAAAGTTTGAAGAGCCAAGGGAACTTTTAGAAATAGACATGGTTGAAAATGGGAGGAGGTTGGAGGAGAAGAATCTTTCCTTCTAGGGATTTAGCAAGAAGGGGCTTAGCAAAAGAAAGTATGAGACAACATCAAGGGCTTAGGTTTAAGATTCATGGCATGTTTAAATAACATAAATATTAGGGATTACTGCAAGGGAGAGCTCCCATTGACTCTTTCAACTTCTAATACCAAGTACTTCAACCCGAGAATTGGGAAACTTACCTTTTTGTTGCGATGAAAGCAACTCAATAGGGAAAATTTGTGAGTTTGAATTGCTTGGAATTCCCCCCCTCCAACATTGTGTATCTCTTAGTATGTAATGTGAAAACCTCCCATGACCACAACATGGAAATCCTTACGAAATCAATTTGAGTTATATTAATAGTTTCACCCTCCTTGAGAAAATTGTCCATTGCTTCATAACCATTTTGCTTATCCTTATACATATTTTCCCCATTTGTTGACAATCTTGTAATCCCAGCTAAGAACTTAGAAATTTGGAACTACACTCCTCATAAAATAGTCACCTTGGAGTTCCAATTTGCAACAAAGTTTTACAAATTGCTATCATATCAGTTAAGATTATTTATGTAGAGTAAAGCCCTCTCTTTGAAGGATTTTCTATATTTTCATTGATTTGCATTATAGGGGCTCCACTCTATTATGGTTTCTGCCCATATTACCACGTTGGTGTTTCATCTTAGTTGATTGGAGGTGCTCTTTTGCGCTATGGTTCTTGTTGCAATTGTGGAAGGCTCTCCAAATTTTGTAAGAATGAAGACAATAAATCCCAAAAATATGGAATAAAGCTAAATAGGTCTTACCTTTTGCAAAGTTATCACCATAAAAAAGCATAATAAAAGGCATCATTAATAAGAAAGGAAGTAGTCTCCTAGTGCCACAAAGAAGATACATTGTCTTGATGTGCAACTACCACTTCATGGAGAAAGCATTATGACTCCATTTCTACATCCCCCAATTTGAACTGCATGATCTAAATAAAACAATTTTATTGTTGGGTTTGAAAAGTTTGTGGCTTGGATCCACATGCATAGATGCGATGGGTCAATTCTACACCAATAAATCAAAACTTGTGTGATGATTAGGACATCTAGTTACCGGAACAAGTCATTTGAGATGAGGAATGATGACAAACTAGGATACAATCACAAGTTAAACGAATGCAAGAATATGGCACTTGTAGAATTATTATACCATAGACTAGTCTTGTTGAAGTGGATCTAAAACATAAGGGAAAGAGGTATAGGTATGCAAATTCACCATTTAAATATGAGAAATGTTATTAATATCAATTAACTATTAACGAGGTATAACTTTTTCATTAAATGCTCTATTTTTTTACCAAAAACTTTTATTTGAAGGCATATTTTAAAAACGCTGGTCATTTCTCATATTTGTTGACACTAAACATCCTATTGAAAAAGAGAATGAAGAGGGTGTCACCATTGGCTATCCTTGTTATGGCACAAGCTTTCTAAACATCTAAGGAAAGTCAAATGACTATGATCCTCCACCTTCTAATACTTTAGCTCTTGCCACTTGGTGACCTTGTTTCTTGTTCAACTATTTGAAGTTGTCATTTAAAACATAACCTTACTTAAACTTCAAGATATCTTTTTTCACCCATCTTTTATATATATAAATTCTACTCAAAAATTAGTAAAAAATATTTATTGAAGATGTTTATTTGACTGGAGCTAGGAACCAATGTCACCTTATTTCTCCATTGCTTGTATGTGGGACACATTGACCTCAAGTGGATTCAAATCCAACCTCACATGTAGGAGGTTTGCAACTAATCATTGTGTTGTGGCGTCATTCCCCTTATTTTAAAAACTTGTATTCAAACAAATATTAAAAAATAAACAAAATTATTTAGAGCTTTTTTATTTGAATATAAGTTAAGAAGCCTTAAAAAATTATACATTTAAAAATTTATTAAAAAGTACTCAAATATATAATT
Source organism: Cryptomeria japonica (assembly GCF_030272615.1). Classification (NCBI taxonomy): domain Eukaryota; kingdom Viridiplantae; phylum Streptophyta; class Pinopsida; order Cupressales; family Cupressaceae; genus Cryptomeria; species Cryptomeria japonica. The sequence goes on from NC_081410.1 coordinate 418,253,517, forward strand.
GATAATTAGCAAAAGATATTTATTAAAAGATATATGAAAATATTAATATGAATTGCCCATCAATCAAATATTGAAAAAATATTAAAAATATTTAAAGAAAGTATTTCAAAAGAATTTTTTTTATTTTTTTTATTTAAACATACATATTAAAAAAGCTGTTAAATGCTGTATCTATTTGAAAATATAATAAGAATTAATTGAAAAAGTAAAACATTTTTTATATATAAAAAGAAGGGAAAAATTAATTATTTATCCTTATTTTTATCGAGAAAATTAAAAACTTTAAAATGTGCACATATCTTATGTTTGTTGAGAGTGGGATTTGAACACACGCCCTTTCGGACCAGAACCTTAATCTGGCGCCTTAGACCAACTCGGCCATCCCAACTTTGTTTATTGATTCAGACACTATCATATAAAATTTAATAGTAATAAGGGCCCTCCCATATCGTACTCATTTACCATCTCAAAGCCTTGTCAAAAGGAGCACATCAAAAGTTATAATATATTTTCCAACCTCACACTTTACTTAAACCTGAATCACATTATTTATGGGGCAAACTCTTTTGAGCAAGGAATTCACTTTCCAATTGTGGCTCTTAAGATCATAATTTTATGAAACCTACAAACATTCATAAATTAGTCAATTAATTATTTTAATTACATATGGTGTGGCATTGTTTTTTAAGTTGATTTTTGTTAGGATGTGTGATTTTAATATATAATTAGATTATTTTGATGTAATTAATGCTAGTAGATTTCCACAATTCATGAGATTGATGTGTGTTGTTTCTGGATTTGATTGTGAGTGTTTATACGTCAACGTTTCAGATCACACTCCATGATATATCATCAGGATGAGATAGAGATCATAAAGAGAAAAATCAAAACTAAATCTGATATTTAATTATGTAACTTTTTTTAATTTAAAATATATACAAATTTTGGTAATCTTAAGATTTGACTATTACTCATTATTATAGGTATCAAAAGATAAATTATGCATTGCAATTTGATCATTATTTATTAATATGAGTGTCAAAAATGAATTATGCATCTAGAATTGTTTATTTAAATATAAATACCTTAAGACACTTGTACATCATCAAAAACATAGTTTTAAAAAATATTGAAATCGTTTATATTCTTGGAGATAATTATTAGTCATGAGTCATCCATTTAGCATTAGAAAAAATTAATCTCTCAATAATCAACAATTGATAAATTCATTATCAAAATACACTCTAAGTATGCTCTCTAGCATAGTAACTCATTAGTTTACATTAAGATTTAGTAGCAATCATCAACTAACTCAACAACATTCATTTATATATCATATTGACATCTATTGGCATTATTATCTATTTTATTATCGTTAACCTAGCTATGTAGCTTGACTCATGTTTAAGAAAGCCTTTAATTGAAATCCTTATACAAGACCCATGGTGCTCTTTAGCACCACCATTGTTTCTCTACTTAGATATAGATGAGGTAGATAGGTGTTGCAAGCACCAAAGATTCCCTTAAGATCTTTTACATTTCTTCTATTATTTCCTCATCTTCTTGTTTTATAACTCGTATCATTAGATATATAATCAAAGGACCTAATACTTAATATTAACTGTAATCAATGACAAATTGATTCATTGACATCTATTGACACTATTATCTATTTTATTATTTTTAACCTAGCTATGGAGCTTGACTAAGTGTAAGGAAGTCTTTAACTTCAACCCTTATACAACAAACCTCATGGTGTTACGTGTAATGTCCTTCTTATTTACAAGCTTGAGATGTTTGGATTTTATCATCGTTTTTTATTATGTATCAAGGGATGCATAGGTCATTCTTGTGCTTGTTGCTTTGGATGTTTATCGATGTTTTAGCTTCACAGATTTCATTGTGATTTTTTGTTGTGGCTCGATTCTTACTTTGCATGGTGTGATTGAACTGTCTACATGTTTAGAGATGGAGTTCCTCAACATGTTTATTGTTGGTATTTTGTATGCAATGAGATGCATGTGTATGGTTGTGTACCAAGTTCCTTGCTATGACTTGATCTAATACATTGTTATGGCATCTATTGGTATGCTTGTGTGATGATTATGTGTCTTGTTTATCATAATGCTTTAGTCATGGATATGTGTGTGTTATTATTCATATTGTGAATAAATATATCATGATTATATGGCATTTAGATGTATTCATTTATATTGTATATAATGTTGTACCTCGTTAAGTGAGTATGATATGCTTTAACTATTATGTATTAAGAAGGTATGCTTGACATATGTCTTGAGTGGTTATAGATATATGATTATTTCTCCGCTTGGTTATGTTGATAACAATGTGAAATGAACCTACAATAATAATTTAGAAATGTATTTGCAAATACAAAAATTAGATTAACCAAATGAGATATATGTGATTGCACATTCAATAATAATATAAAAACAAAAAAACCAAATAAGACGTCAGATTTAGATGGAGAAATCCTTTCAAGAAAAACTCCACATGAAAAAGAGGGAAAGTATACTATTAATCTTCAACCAAAACTTGTACAATGTGTTAGAGTATTCGAGTATTTTCTTGATTAATTAAACAATATTTGTTTAATTATTTAATTTCCCTTTATCTCTTTTACACTTAAGCTAACTTTAGGTGCATAATAATTAATTATTTTATTAATTATTATGTGCAAGCCTAGGTTTTCCTTCTTAGGGTTTCTTGATCTATTAGAGTTTAATTATTTTCATTGTATTGAAAAGAATTATCACATTACACATTTTGTGAATATTGAGCTCTCATCTTTTTGAGCATATTTTATGTGTATTTGTTTTATTTGTTATTTGCTTCCTTGCTTCTCCTTGTAACAGGTTATTCAGCCTGCAAAGATCATTTGGGCTCCTGTGGTGTTGTGTTTCTCAACTCTCACATGGTATCATAGCTTCAGATCTACAACTATATGTTCTTGTTTTGAGATTTTTTGCATTGGAAGCAAATCTGGGTTTCAGGAAAAAAAAATTTATGCACTTAAGGATAGGCCTTTTTTGTGAGCACTTTGGGCCTAAATGGACCTCACCATCGTGCTCAGAAGGCCCAAAAACCCCTATGGTCTTATAAAACTTGACCATTTTTTACTCTTGAGCCTCTGGATGATTTTGGGACTTGTTCTTCAGATCTGTATATTCGGAGGTTTGTGCAGTTGTTGTTTTTTTCATTTCTGGGGGTAGCTGATTTTTTGGTACATTTTGGTGCCAAAAGAACCTCTCGGTTGGATTCAGAAGGCTGATTCCATGAATTTTGATATATAATTTGCCTATTTTCGGTGATAGGGGTATCTGGGGCATTTTTATTGGCACGATTTTCGAGGCACATAAATCCGTATGGTTGTACCTACAAATTTCGTCAAAAAATTTATTTTTATTTTTTTTTAAACCCTTTTTATGCCCTAAAAGGGGTTTTTTTATTTTGGTCGTAACTTGGTCATACGGAGGCATTTTTCGACAAATCTTATATCATTGGAAAGCTCTTTCTGAGATCTATCCAGATTTGGAGGTTTAAAATTTTTATTTTTATTTTTTGATAGTGTGTTTTTCTGTCAAAGCCAGAGGTTCCTTTTTGCACTCTGGGAGACATCACTTGGGCATCCATCCGAACTCCATTTTTTGAAAACTTTATATTGTTGGAAAGTTTGTTCTATATACTTTCCAGCCATATGGGTTTTCTTTCCAAATTCTGCTCCATGAATATTTTATTCATTTTTTTGCTTTTCAGCACTCTAGTGGATATCTTGGTTGTTTCAAGTCCTTAGATCTCTTCTCTGAGTAGTATGTCTTGGTTTTGGTTCTTCTTTCTGTTTCCAATCTTATTATCATTGTAGCTTCTTTTATGCAAACGCACTGAGATAAAGTGTCACCATGCATTGTTTACTTGGGATCTTGCACATCTTGTGCCTTATTGTACATGCACTACTTTTAAAGTGCCATGAGGGGGTTGATGTTTTCCTTTTGTTTGCTATCTACCTTTGTCCAGTGAGTGTTCCTTCCACGACATTCGCCTCATGTTGTGTGTCAAGTGAGTGTTCCTTCCACGACACTATGTACTTTCTTTGCGCCTTCGATGTTCCTGATTCTTTGTCGTGCAGTTCTTGTTGGCCGTTCTTTTCAGTGTACATGTCCCTCTCCCTTTTTTCAATATTATGGTGAGGTTTGTCATGTTGGTTCCAATGCTTTCATGGTTCGATTGATCAGCTGTTCAGGCTTTGGTTTCTCATGCCATCTGTATCTTCGAGTTTAGTTGTTTGCCTTTGTTTGTCTTCTGATTCGAGTAGTGTCATTTAAGAGCACTCGTATAGATTACAGTCTTCTCTACCTGGTCATGTTCTATTACATTGGAGGTTCTTTAGATCAGCAATTATTCTTCGACAGTGTTTGCAGGTTCTTCATGCTTCAGTGATTCTTCTGATCTTCTCTTGTTCCTATCTTTTTGGAACATTCTTGTTTGGAGGCTTTTTCAGTCCTTCTTCTTGAACTTTCATCTATTCTTGGAGAGGAGTTTTGTTCCCACAGGGTTTTCTCCTTTTTTCTCCACTTTACAGAGATTTTATTGTATTTTGGTACCTAGTTAGGCATTGTTGTCAGGACCCATCTTTCTTGCTTTCAGTAGCTGTTCTAGGTTTTAGCTTCTCCCTAAGTCTAGCTTAAGGGGGGGTGTTAGAGTATTCGGGTATTTACTTGATTAATTAAATAATATTTGTTTAATTATTTAAGTTCCCTTTATCTCTTTTACACTTAAGCTAACTTTAGGTGCATAATAATTAATTATTTTATTAATTATTATGTGCAAGCCTAGGTTTTCCTTTTTAGGGTTTCTTGACCTATTAGAGGTTAATTCTTTTCATTGTATTGAAAAGGATTACCACATTACACATTTTGTGAATATTGAGCTCTCATCTTTTTGAGCATATTTTATGTGTATTTGTTTTATCTGTTATTTGCTTCCTTGCTTCTCCTTGTAATGGGTTATTCAGCTTGCAGAGATCATTTGGGCTCATGTGGTGTTGTGTTTCTTAACTCTCACACAATGATACACTTCACTTCACTCCTCTAATTAATTTCATAGCACATTGATACTTGCAACTTAATTATATAAACTACTATGCCATAACTCCAATTTATAGAAAAATGTGGGAGGTAAAACCACTATGTTAAGTTGTTAACTTTCAAAAACTCAAACCTATGGTAATGGGAAGCCAATAGAGATAACAAAATATTACTTATCTCCACAAGACTTCTCACATGGATGCCTAGCCCATAGATAATAAGAAAAGTAACTACTCGGTGTTCTTTAACTCCATGATGGCACATGAATGGACAACCAAACACCTCCCACACTTGGGTGCCCAAAGCATGACAATTCAATTTCCAAAATTGGATGCTTAAGAAGGATATATATTCATTATTTTGTATCAACTCCCACCGACATGTGTTCATCGCTTTGAAATATATTTCACCATTTGCCATAGGAAATAAATATTAAATATTTTTACTCTTGTGTCCCCTAAAACACTTTTCAAGGAACATGGAGACACATGAACAACATAAGAATGCAAGATTAATGTCACCTAACCTAAAAGGTTATGTAAGTTTAATTTATTCACCAGTAGTGGTTATTCTGGAGATTTCACATTGGGTCTCCTATTTTTTACTCCTCAATCACACTCAAATTGAGTATAAGATATCTCATGTTTAACTCTATGTTTTCTCCTTTGATGGCAACAAAGCACCTAGACCTGACGGTTTCCCAATGTTCTTTTTTAAAGATTTTTGGGATATTATTGGGACTGATGTAGCCAATGGGGTTAAGGAATTCTTTGGGGCTAGAAAACTCTTGAAAGAAATCAATCGTACTTTTATTTCTCTTATTCCCAAGATTCAAGGTGCTGACTCTTTGGACAACTTCAGACCTGTTAGCCTCTGCAACTCCTTTTACAAGATTATCTCTAAGGTCCTGACTGCTAGACTTTTGTCTATCCTTCCTGCCTTAATTAAACACCAACAAAATGGGTTTGTTCTTGGAAGACAAATTCTTGATTCCATTATTACAGTTCATGAGAACATTCACTCTCTTGTTAGAGCTAAGAAGCAGGGTCTCATCCTTAAGCTTGACCTTTCCAAAGCCTATGACAGGGTTGACTAGTTTCTTCTTCAGAAAGTTCTCACTTCTTTTGGGTTTGCCCCCAGAGTTGTGGATCTTTTCTCCCAGCTTATGTCATTTGTATCTTTTTCTGTTCATGTAAATGGTTCTCCTTCAACTTTTTTCCAAGCCTCGAGAGGTCTTAGGCAAGGAGATCCTATCTCCCCCATCCTTTTCATTATTTTGGTGAAATGCTTTGGTCGGACCATGGAAAATTTGGTGCAACAAGGGTCCTTTAAGGGCCTCCAACCTTCTTCTGCTGACCTTATTTGTTCACACCAGTAGTTTGTTGATGATACAATAATTATGGGGGAATCAAGTATCTCAGAAGCTAAAGTTCTGAAGAGTACCCTGTGTAAATTTGCCTCTGCTACGGGACAGCTTATTAACTGGGCCAAAAGTGATGTCTTTTTCATTAATACTCCTGAGAGAAGGCAACAGAGGATCAGTAGGATTATGGAATGTAAGATTGTTGACCTTCCTGCTACCTACCTTGGACTCCCCATGGGGATTGCCCCTTATGACTCCTTCTGGAGTTCTCTAGTTGACAAATTTCACAAAAAACTTGCAGGTTGGAAAGGGGCCCTCTTAAGTCAAGCTAGTAAGCTCCTTCTCTTTAAGGCTACTCTTCAAAGTATTCCTATCTATGCTCTTAGTCTCTTCAGAATTCCAATCAAGTTTGCTGAAGCTATTGAAAAAATTCAAAGAAGATTCCTATTGTCTGGGGTTGAGGAAAAGCAAAGAATGTCCTTGGTGGCATGGGATCAGGTCTGTAAGCCGAAAAGCAAAGGTGGTCTGGGTCTCAAAAGGATTCGTACTTTAAATGAAGCTCTCTTGTCCAAACAAGCTTGGAGATGGTTTCATTCTGATTCTGAATGGTGCAAAATTTGGAGAAGTAAGTATCCCTTCTGTCTTCTTCTCTCTCTTCTTTTCTTAATTTGGATTTCAGCATAAATGGATCCCATATTTGGAACCATGTTTCTAAATGTAAAGATGTGATTGCTAAAGGAGTGATATGGAAACTTGGAAATGGCAGAAAAGTTAGATTCTGGGAGGATCCCTAGCTTTTTGATAAACCCCTAATGGATTCCCCTGAATGGGCCTCCCATGCCCCTTCCTGTATTAGATCTTTTGGCTCCTTAGTGGCAGATTACTAGGATGGGAACAATTGGCAGAACATTGATAGTTTCCATCCTAGTCTTTCTAAGCTCAAGACCCATCTGTCTGCTATTTGGCTAAATAATGAAGAGGACTCCTTGATTTGGAAACATGATCCCAAAGGTATTTTAACTGTGTCTTCGATGTATTGTGTCCTATCCCCCCCCCCTATAAATCCTTTATAGTCTAAAGCTTGGATAAAAGGTCTCACTCCCAAAATCAATTTTTTCTTCTAGACTATTCTCCAAAGATCCTTACTGTTGACAACCTAAAAAATAGAGGTTTTGGCCTTCTAAATAGGTGTGTGTTGTGCTTTCAAGAGGAAGAGTTTGTGGACCACCTTGCCCTTCACTGTTCCTTCTCAGCCTCTGTTTGGGAAAGTTTCCTCAAGAGCTTTAGTTTAGCTTGGGTGTTTCCTAGTAAAATCAGAGATTTGTTCTCCTCCTGGCAAATTCAATGGACTAACTCTTTTCTGAGATGTATGTGGCAGCTCTCTCTTCCTCACATTTTGTGGGGTCTTTGGAAAGAAAGAAACAACTGAATCTTCAGGGATGTTTCCCTAAATCAAGATATTGTTTTCCAGAAAATTCAAAGGGCTATCCAGGAAAATATGGGAATTATGGAGGGTTCTTGTTACTCAAATAACTCCCTGGAGTCAAATATCTTAAAGGCTTGGAATATGAAGATCACTAATGGTCCTAATCTCAGCTACAATAAAAGGCTTGAAGCTAAATGGCAAACCCCTCCCCAAGGCTGGCTCAAAATCAATTTTGATGGTGCAGCCAAAGGAAACCCAGGTCCTTTAGGTTGTGGAGCTATTCTTAGAGATCATAGAGGCACTTGCAAAGAGATGATTGTTGTCCCTATTGGCACACAAACCAATCATAAAGCGGAAGCTATGGCAGCTCTTCAAGGCATTATCCTAGCCAAAAAATGGAATTGCCCCTATCTTTGGATAGAAGGGGACTCAAATAATATAATAAAGTGCCTCAATGGGACTTCAAAACCCTCATGGTCAATTCACAACATAATCACTTCTGCTATTGACATCATTAGAACCTTTAAAAAATGCTATATATCCCATATCTATCGGGAGGCCAACTGTTCTGTTGATTGGGCTGCAAATGTGGCGGTTAAGAATGAGACAATTACCATGTGGATGGGTGAGAGCGGACTCCCCGAAGATGTCAGACAAATCATAAGTGATGAACGATATCAAAGTACCCCAAAGACTCTTGATTGACAGGGTAATAATGAAAAGTACTGATGTAAGCACTTCGAGTTACTTCTATAATGAGAAAATCACTCATTATAACATCAATGCCATCAAAACTTGTTTTATAATCAACCAGATCATTAAGGCCAACAACTCACACACTTTTTGGGTTTTTGTTTTAGCTCTGAAAAGCTCTTTGTTTTACTAGCTCTGCAAATTTCAAAATTTGGTTGTAAGAAGCGACATCATGGGCGGAAATAGGAGACGATATGAGCCAAGTAGTTGTAAGGAGTGGAAACAGAAGGAAGAGGTGTGGGGTATTTTGCAGAAGGGTGATCTTTCGAACTTCATAGAGAGACTCCATGGCCGTGATGGAATGGTAACCAGCCTCTTCTGCAAAAATTGGAAGAAGGGCATGCTAAAAATGGGTGACCAAATGGTGGAAATTGATGAAGATTTAATTGCTAAAGCTACGGGTCTCAACAGGGAAGGCTGCAACTTCTACAAAGACAGGAAGGTCAGCAGGGAAGCCATTGAAAGGTACCTGGTTACTGAGAAAGAGAAAAAAAGACTGGTAAAGTTGAGCAAAACCTATTACCCACCTAGGGCTTTTGCCAAACCCTGATAGGAAATCCTCTTTGTTTTAATGCGGTATATAACTCTAGATGGTAGGTTTACGAAAATCTATGGGTATCATTTTGTTCTGTTAAACCATTTTAGGCATAATGATAAGGTAAATTTTCCTTATTTCTTGCTTTTCTCAATGAATGCCTCCCTAAAAGCCTACAAAGAGAATCCTCTGGGCGATACCGCAATGCACCAAGGTCTTATGGTCCTCATTTATGACCATTTAAAGGCCAGTCAAATTAACCGGATGCAACTCTCTATGGACTCTGAGGAAGATATGTCTGATTCTTCTTTTTCGGAGGAGGAGGAATTTGACAATGATTCCTCATCTGATGATGAGGATAGCTCTGATGACTCAGAGTACGAGAGTAGTACGAAGAGGAAATCAAGACCCTCATCTTCTAAGGGCAAAAAACTTCAAAGCAAACCCTTGATCAGCATCTCTTCGGAAGAAGAGGATTCAGATTATTCTGAGGAGAAGAAGAACCCTAAGGGGTTGCTAAAGAAGAAAAGTAAAAACCAAGCCCAAACCCGGAAAAAGCACAAGAAAAAAGAGGAGACTGGCAAGGAATCGGAAGCTGACAAGCAAGCTAGGACCCTGGAAGCTGAGCACAGCCTGGATAAGGAGACAATGGAAGAGACTCTCAGGGCTGCCGACACTATCTCTACCCTCCATATTCCTAAAGATGAATAGGTAACCCCTGGAAAAGCGACTCCCTCTTCTATCCCTCCTCCCGAGGCCTTGAATGGTTTTATGAAAACTATGGAATGGCTCATTGATGGTTACAAGAAAGTTGCGGATGAGTATAAAAAACTATGCAACAGAGTCCTGATTCTAGAGACCATTAATATTGGAGAGGGGAATACAATGGCTGACTATATCGAGGATATGAAAAACACTATTGCTAAAGCGGAAGACATCAGAGATGCTTTTAACCCCAGGTTTGAGAAGATTGAAAAGGAGATGCTGGACAGAAAAAACCTTGCGGAAACCAATGAAAAAACACTCTCGGATACAGTCACCAAAGTGGAAAAAATTGAGGAGTGCCTTAAGAATATCGTGGAGCAAAGCCTTAGTATTCTAAAAATCTTGGCCAATAATACTCATACCCTCATCAGTAAGCTTGATGACAACAAGGAAATCTAGGAAATTGACCTGGACGTTGAAGGAACAGGGGAAGCTCAAGGTCCCAGAACCCGCACCAGAGGCAAGAGGAAGGAAAAGAAAATGAATAAGGATCTGGAAGAGCTGAAAGCTGTCGGGGCAACCTATGATGAGTTGGTGATAAAGGCAGAGGATCTACTAAAGAAAATTGCTATGTAGTGTCTCCTTGGTTTCTTTGTTGTGTTTTGTTGTTTTGTTGTTCTTTTTGTTCACTGGTCCTTTGGCCAGTTATTATGTATGTGGACTTTAAATCCTTTTGCTCCTCTTTTTCTCTCTATTATGTAATGGTTTCAGGTCCTTAAAACCTGTTTTTTAAACAATCAGAACTAAAATCTCAATCGACTATAATTCTAGAGTATGTCCATGTTGTGAGTTACCAGTAGATGTCTAATTTAATTAATGATTTAATTTTCTCATTTTTTTATAATTGATTTTTTAAAACAAGTAAACGATCGCATATATTATCCATAGAAATATTCTTACATTTTAAGAAAAAAGGGAAAGTAAATTTAAGTTAATTGTTTTTCAAAAATTCCTTATGGATTAGGAATGTATATGCTTGATTTATTCATTTTATTAATTGTGATAATATATTAATGTTGTGTGTGTGTTTTATTTTTCTCAAATAAAATTTAATAAAGCATGAAAAAAAAGAATAAAGAAAAATTAAAGAAAATAGAAAAATAAAAAAATGGAGAATAAGACCAAAAAATAAAAAATTAAAAGAAAAGAATTGAATCTTTTTATTCATTCTTGTTTCTCGAAGAAAAAATTGCTCCAAAACCCTATCTTGGAAATTTGAATTGGTTGTTTTTTTCTCACTTTTGAATTGTGAAAGCTTGGGAGTGCATTGTAATGGATGTGTAGATGATTGTTTGGTATGTGTGGTTTCTCAACTCCATCAATTCTAAGAGAAACAACTTGTTTTTCACCTTTTTGATGTGTTTACAAAATTGAGATAATCTTCTTCTCCTCTCTGATTTTTTGAGCTCTTCTCCCTATCGATGACATGCTCAAATCAGGGAGCATTGGACTTCCCTTTTAGAATTAAACTTAAGCAATTATAGTAGGAATTAATTTATTTAAAATTTTATAAAAATAGTATTTTGTGGTCTTAAAATGTTCTAGTTTTAAATATTCTTGAAATTTGAATGTTATCGTATGGAGTAGACATTGTTCACATTTGAACCAAAAAGTAGCTTTTATTTTTTTAATTTTGAGTTTTTAAAAATTAGAAATCTGAAGCTTCATTAATGAAGTTTCCATGTATTATTTTGGTTTTTGCATCTTAAATAAATTCTAAAATTTAATTTTTTTAAAGTTAAGTTAAATGCTTTGTGATGGGGGATTTCACTTCTCCTTTATGGTTTTTAGCAAGGATCATTTTTTAATCATGTTTAAAATATTTTATGGTATGTTTTGTGCATTTTCTTGTGCCACACTTAATTGTAATGAGTATTGACAAACTTAGGATGAAGGTATTAGAGAGTTGTAAGGGAGTGGCTCTTGATGTTGATCAAGGCACAAAGGGACCAAAGAATATGACAAGTGAATATTTTCCTTAATAAGTGATAACTAACATTTTGACATTTGGGTAAATTTAATTAACCAAGATAATGATGTCTATGACATAGCCAAAGTGCTCATATAGGCCTTGCATGAGCATAGAAGGCATGCTCACTCTTGGAACACTTCATCTTGCTAGTTAGGTACCCCATGTCAGAAACTAGATTCATACTTGACTCTTCTTAGCCATATTCAAGCTTTGTGATGACACCACCTACCTCCTCTCTAGTATCTTATGCATATCATTGGTGTCTATTTATCTTGTTAGTGTCATTGGTGCTTGTGCCAAATGAGAGTATCTTCTTTGTGATATTGGTACTCATATCTAGAAAGAGTATCTTGTTTCTACCCTTTTTATTTATTCCCAATGAGTATTTATGTTCTTATGTGATATTGATTGAGTGATTTTTGCATAATTTGAATGATGTGTGTATGCACTATTGTGTGTAAACCTTCTTCCACATGTTTAGTGTGAGTGTGAGTGTATCTTATTTGACTATCTCATAGTATCGTGGGAGTGGACCTTTGTTACAACATGGTTGTGTTGTGTCTCCACAACTCACACCCTATTTTTGCGCTTAAGAAAATGAGTGACCCCCTTTGTTTTCTCTTTGTTCTCATTTTCACCTTCGCATTTGCCTTTTTCCTGTTGGCATTTGATGTTGTTCTAGTGATGCTCCAGTGAAGATTGGTGGCATCTGATGCATGAAGATTCTTAGGAGTTGTCATTGTTGGTATCTGGTTGAGCAATAAAATAGGGTTATCTTCATTTTCGATGGTGTAACGTGTGGACCAGATTTCTTGAGTTGATTATGGTGGTTATTAGAAAGTTAGAGGTGATTGGGCCAACCTATAGGAAGTGTGTGATCATGTATTTTGGATCTGGAACATTGTTTTGTGGAGATTTGAGCCGACTTGAAGTTACACGTTTGACATTTTGATATTTTGTGAAGTTGACATGTGGCAGATCATTTTTGCTTGTGTGGATATATAAGATCAACTTGGTTTAATGCGTTTGGGTGTGGATATGACGTGTGTGGTGATTTTGGAGTGATCGAGCACAGTTTCACATGCTCATCATGAATTTTGTTGATCTGGTAAGCTGAGCAGAGAAGAATAGAGTAGTTTACCAAAACAGTGCAGCGGATCACTTTGAGCCTAACCAAAAGTATAATTTGGCATGGTCGGATGCTTCTAATCAGTTCATATATCATTTTAATCATTTCATATTATTATGTAAGGCAGTGAGTCTTCCTCTAGGTTGTAGCCCCTTTGTATCTAAGCAGTGAGCTCTAGGCAGTGTGCCTGAATGCAAGTACATTCCCCTTTTGTAATATTGTTTTGCTACTAGTCATAGTGGAATAATATTGTGGGTTCAAATCCCACCGTGGTTTTTCCCTTTCTGGGTTTCCACATAAAAATATTGGTGTTATGGTTATGTGATTGATTGCTTTGTGTTTCTGCATTTCAGTTTCTTAATTGTGCATCTAGTTGATTAAGAATCAGATTAATAAATTTATAAATACCGTAACACTGACTCACCCCCCCCCCCTCTCAATGTTCATTGATTCCAACATTTCCTTAATCCCTTGTTTGTTCTTCTTCTTCTTTCCCTTTTTTTTCTCCTTCCTCTTTTCTCCTTTCATTTTTTCTCTGCACTTTCAAGCTTGTGGGGATCAAGGTTTGGAGATCTCTTTTCCATTTCGGAGTCGAGGATTTCCAACCCCTGACCCTTGTTCTTTCCTTATTTCTCCTTAGGCATAGATAGAGGATGTCTATACCCCTGAATCTTTGTGAGCCCTCATAGGGATTAGGGATCGAAGGTGCAGGTGCCCACCATCTTAGATGCACCTTCCATCCCCAACCCCTAACCCTTGATGGGTCGTCACTTCACCTACCTACTAGTTGCATTGATTGTGCCTTCTTGACTAATATAAACTCGACTTTGCAAGTCATTTTCTCACTTTTCTCTTGCTAAACCCAATTTTCTAAGCCAGTGAGTGCATGTAAGAGAGAGTTTTCTAGGGATTCTTTTGAGGTTGTGAGGTTGTTTGAGCATGTTCCTTGGCAGAGGTGGGGTTTTTAACCATTTCCCTTTTGTTGCTTTGTCTTTTTATTTTCTTTATTTCATCTTGTGTTAGGATTTTTTCCCTATAGATCTTTTGTGCATTGTTTACTCCCTGTGGAAGTGTTCTATAACAATACATAGTAAACAAGAATGTAACTATAAACATAATAAACACAATAATTTTGAAGTAACATCAACATATGGAAAAATGATATAATTTTATTTATAATATGTAATATGTATACAACATATATCCCCTAGTTCCAATACAATCCAAAAATATATACTGCTCGGTGATTGGTTAACGGTGCCAACCATCAACAGCTACCAACTACAAGGGGACAATTACTCATTACATTTCTAGTTATTCCTAATCAAAATATTATTTATCTATTTGGAAAAACTGCCACCAACATCAGCGCCCCCCACCCCCCCCCCACCCCAGGAAAAAAAAAAAGTCATCTTCTAGATAACAAAAAAAAATGAAAAAATGGGGTTGATCAAATACAAAATCTATTAAGAAGTAGGGGGATGAGAGGACATCCCTCTATTAGTTGAGGATTTCAGCTTGGGTACACTGTGAGGTGTGGAGAGTTGTTGACGAAGGTGTTGCACCTGCTCAAACGGAAGTCATAGGTCTTGTTCAGCTACCTTCTGGTGTTCAAGTGCTATCTTCACCATTTGCACAGCCTCCATCAAATCCTTCTTCAGACTCTCTAAATACCTTGTTATTGTTGCTAAGCATGCCTATGTCTCTTTCAACTACACCTCTTTCCCTATTGTGCCCACCCTCTGATGCTCTAGCTCTTCCTCTAGAGCCACTCTTTGCTCCCTCTTAGCGGTGGCAAGTCTTTGTTGCTAAATCAACTCCTCTCAGGTAGCTGGTATCTTCTCCAATGCAACCATTCTCCCTACTTTGACTTCATCCACTGATAAAATGCATCCCTAAATGCACTCTCCATGCTATGTAGGGTGCCTAACATACCACCCTATCCCTCCTCTAGATGTGGTAGCCACCATGCCTCCACCATCTCTAGCGTCTTAGTGGTTGTCCACCCTCGGGCTATGAAATGTTGTACTTGCATAAACTCATTTTCATAGTTTCTCCTCATAAAGATGGGGAGTCTCTCAGCTTCTGCTAGTACAAGTACAATGTCAACCTTCTTATCAAGGTCTTCCACTCATTGGGTGACCATAGTGATGTCCTCCAGTTTTGTTAAATACCTCTATTTGATCCTGAGTGCATCCTAAGGGTCTGGTTTTGAAACTCTAACATGACTATCAGACATCTCTCTTTGACTGGACTCATCATCCACTAACTCCAATTGTGGGGAAGTATTACCCTTACCATGATGTGTACTATTGTGATATTGATTGAGTGATTTTTGCATAATTTGAATGATGTGTGTATGCACTATTGCATATAAACCTTCTTCCACATGTTTAGTGTGAGTGTGAGTGTAGCTTATTTGACTATCTCATAGTATGATGGGAGTGGACCTTTGTTACAACATGGTTGTGTTGTGTCTCCACAACTCACACCCTATTTTTGCGCTTGAGAAAACGAGTGACCCCTTTGTTTTCTCTTTGTTCTCATTTTCACCTTCGCATTTGCCTTTTTCCTATTGGTATTTGATGTTGTTCTGGTGATGCTCCAATGAAGATTGGTGGCATCTGATGCACGAATATTCTTAGGAGTTGTCATTGATGGCAACTCAGCCTATTGATATTATCTGGTACAAAGTTTGGGACATTCGGTATGAATTTTTGGTGCAAGTCTGTCAGTAATACTCTGTATACAGTCTTGGTGAGCATTTCTTATTTCTGGTGGTGTGCTCTTGATTCCAATGATTTGAGTTAAGTTGATTGGGTATGAGAAGCAGATTATCATGCAATATTATCCTCCGTTGATGATTCTTTGGCATGTTAGAAGGTCTGGTATCTGGTTGAGCAATAAAACAAGGTTATCTTCATTTTCGATGGTGTAACATGTGGACCGGATTTCTTGAGTTGATTATGGTGGTTATTAGAAAGTTTGAGGTGATTGGACCAACCTATAGGAAGTGTGTGATCATGTATTTTGGATCTGGAACATTGTTTTGTGGAGATTTGAACTGACTTGAAGTTACACATTTGATATTTTGATATTTTGTGAAGTTGACGTGTGGCAGATCATTTTTGCTTGTGCGGATATATAAGACCGACTTGGTTAATGTGTTTGGGTGTGGGTATGACATGTGTGGTAATTTTGGAGTGATCGAGTGTAGTTTTGCATGCTCATCATGGATTATGTTGATCCGGTAAGCTAAGAAGAGAAGAACAGAGTAGTTTACCAAAACAGTGCAGTGGATCACTTTGAGCCTAACCAAAACTGTAATTTGGCATGGTCAGATGCTTCTAATCAGTTCATATATCATTTTAATCATTAAATATTATTATGTAAGGCAGTGAGCCTTCCTCCGGGCTATAGCCCCTTTGTATCTGAGTAGTGAGCTCTAGGCAATGTGCCTAAATGCAAGTACATTCCCCTTTTGTAATATTGTTTTGCTCATAGTGGAATAATATTGTGGGTTCAAATCCCACCGTGGTTTTTCCCTTTCTGGGTTTCCATGTAAAAATATTGGTGTTATGGTTATGTGCTTGATTGCTTTGTGTTTCAACATTTCAGTTTCTTAATTGTGCATCTATTTGATTAAGAATCAAATTAATAAATTTATAAATATCGTAACACTGATTCACCCCCCCCCCCCTCTCAATGTTCATTGATTCCAACATTTCCTTTTTCCCTTGTTTGTTCTTCTTCTTTTTTCCCTTTTTTTCCTCCTTCCTCTTTTCTCCTTTCATTTTTTCTCTTCCCTTTGAAGCTTGTGTGGATCAAGGTTTGGAGATCTCTTTTCCATTTTGGAGTCAAGGATTTCCAACCCCTGACCCCTACTCTTGCCTTATTTCTCCTTAGGCATAGATAGAGGATGTCTATACCCCTGAATCTTTGTGAGCCCTCTTAGGGATTAGGGATCGAAGGTGCAGGTGCCCACCATCTTAGATACACCTTCTATCCCCGACCCCTAACCCCCGATGGGTCGTCACTTCACCTACCCACTAGTTTCATTGATTGTGCCTTCTTGGCTTATATAAACTCCACTTTGCAAGTCATTTTCTCACTTTTCTCTTGCTAAACCCAATTTTCTAAGCTAGTGTGTGCATGTAAGAGAGAGTTTTCAAGGGATTTTTTTGAGGTTGTGAGGTTGTTTGAGCATGTTCCTTGCCAGAGGTGGGGTTTTTTCCCATTTCCCTTTTGTTGCTTTGTCTTTTTCTTTTCTTTATTTCATCTTGTGTTAGGGTTTTTTCCCTGTAGATCTTTTGTGCATTGTTTACTCCCTGTGGAAGTGTTCTTTAAAAATACAGAGTAAAATAGAATGTAACTATAAACATAATAAACACAATAAGTTTGAAGTAACATCAACATATGGAAAAATGATATAAATTTATTTCTAATATGTAATGTGTATACAACATGTATCCCCTGGTTCCAATACAATCCCAAAATATATACTGCTCAGCGATTGGTTAAGGGTGCCAACCATCAACAACTACCAACTACAAGGGGGACAATTACTCATTACATTTCTAGTTATTCATAATCAAAATATTACTTATCTATTTGGCAAAACTACTACCAACATCAGCGCCCCACCCCCCCCCCCCCCCCAAAAAAAAAAAAAAAAGAAGTCATCTTCTAGATGACAAAAATAAAATGGGGTTGATCAACTACAAAATCTACTAAGAAGTAGGGGGGATGAGAGGACATCCCTATATTAGTTGAGGATTTCAGCTTGGGTACACTGTGAGGTGTGGAGAGTTGTTGACGAAGGTGTTGCACTTGCTCAAACCGAATTCGTAGGTCTTGCTCAGCTACCTTCTGGTGTTCATGTGCTATCTTCACCATTTGCACAGCCTCCATCAAATCCTTCTTCATACTCTCTAAATACCTCGTTATTGTTGCTAAGCATTCCTATGTCTCTTTCAACTACACCTCTTTCCCTATTGTGCCCACCCTCTGATGCTCTAGCTCTTCCTCTAGAGCCACTCTTTTCTCCCTCTTAGCGGTGGCAAGTCTTTGTTGCTAAATCAACTCCTCTCAGATAGCTGGTGTCTTCTCCAATGCAACCATTCTCCCTACTTCAACCTCATCCGCTGATAAAATCCATCCCTAAATGCACTCTCCATGCTATGTAGGGTGCCTAACATACCACCCTATCCCTCCTCTAGATGTGGTCGCCACCATGCCTCCACCATCTCTAGCGTCTTAGTGGTTGTCTACCCTTGGGCTATGAAATGTTGTACTTGCATAAAATCATTTTCATAGTTTCTCCTCATTAAAGTGGGGAGTCTCTCAACTTCTGCTAGTACAAGTATAATGTCAACCTTCTTATCAAGGTCTTCCACTCACTGGGTGACCATAGTGATGTCCTCCAGTTTTGTTAAATACCTCTATTTGATCCTGAGTGCATCCTAAGGGTCTGGTTTTGAAACTCTAACATGACTGTCAGGCATCTCTCTCTGACTGGACTCATCATCCACCAACTCCAATTCTGGGGAAGTATTACCCTTACCATGGTGTGTACTCCCCTCTTCAATCTCAATAACCTCCTCGATGATTGGTCTCTCCTTTGGTGTGATGGGCTCTCTCTATGGATCCCTTAGAGTGAACTCATGTTGCACATCCCCTTCCTCCTACTGGAACCGAGTGCCCATCATGATACTTGGTGATGGAAGTGGAATCTCAATAGTGCTTACCTCAAATCTGTCTACGAAGCTATTGAGCATAGTCTCTACCTTCTATGCCTCTACCCTCTCAATGGTTGGTGTAGTACTCTTGAGCTCTAGTGTGACACTCTCAAGTACAACATTACTTGTAGATGTGACACCCTTAAGGGTACTTGAAAGAGTTATATTTGGCTTCCATGATGCCAAAATAGCAACAAGAGTAGCTTCTTGCATTGTGTGGTATAGAGATGTAGACTATGTTGGGTGCCACCAAGTGTTTTGTAGGAGATAGTTGTGCTAGTGCAAACCTGACTCCCTCTGTCACCCTCTTCATTGTATCCCTCTTAGTAACCCCTTTGGTAGTTGTCACCTTCAATAAAGGTATGATTCTCTTGACCACTGTCACCTCCATGGTCGATTGTTCTTCTTCCTCTATATCATCTTGCACACTGCCATGGAGGACTATTTTGAACGTGTTATCTCCTTTCTCACTCCCAAAGTATGATACCTCTAATGTGTCCTCCTCCTTGTCCTGGTTGTCATCGCCGTCTACTCTTGTCTCTATGCTACCTAGCAATGCATATCTTCTCTTCTTCTTCACCGATACTTGCTCATCTGCACCTGTGAACGTATCAAACTATGTCTAATAAAATATGATAGGTTTTGTTGGGTCCACTCAAGGGAGCGGTTGGAAGTGTCCCCACTTGTCTGACGGTACCTACATTCTCAATGCTTCCAAAAAGAGGCAAAGTGCATGATGGTACATATAGAACTTTTTATGCTCAAGAGAGAGGAACTCTTGGATGTGTTTAGAAAGTACCTTCACCTAGTTATACACCATATTGGTCATAATTCCATTCATGAGGTATATCATCCAAATGACTATGTTTGAAGCTCTGTTGGCCTCCATAAGGCAAGTTTTTATTTGGTCCATGATAGATCACCATTTTTTTGTGGCTATAAAGGTCTTCTTGACCCCTCGGTTATTACTACTATTCCACATGCTCTCCCACTGCTTTTATGATAGGTCACTACGACACACCAAATTCAACAACCTAGTTTTCTCTTCCTTGGTCATCTTTGCCAAGGGTTTGGCTACCTTGAGCTCATTGGAGGGAATGCCAAAAACCCTCTTGACCTCCCCTAGTTGATATGAAACTATAATCATGATCCCTTGAAATTGCATAATGGACCTTTGGGAATGGCTATCATACCCTACTACCATGGTCCGCAAATCTGGCTCAAATTCTCTAATGTTAAGGATAGGCATTAGGATTGCTTTGCCCACTTCCACCTTCTGAGTGAAGCCTTCACCAAATGATCATTTGGAGTTCCCTCAAACCATGTGTGACACTCAATGCTATCCACACTCTTTAATGTGAGAGTTTGTATTATCACTCTCTCATGCTTCTAGACCCTTGGCTGAACCTTTTTTTTTTGTTTCTACTTGCTGTTGTTGCCATCGTTGAATGATATGATGTATGGCCTTCATATTTTTCTTTTTTTCTTTTTTTTGGAATAATTGTCATTGTTAGGGTTCTCGCAACTGATTTTGACCATGTTTTGATTTTTTTTGTACCCACCTCCTCGTCTGGCCACTACATAACACACCTTTCTTGCTCGATACATATTTCTCTTACCCATACCATACATCTCCCTAATTTTTGAGCCCAACTCCTTCCTTACTACGTATGGTTTTTCTAACCCCACGTATGAATTTTCCTTCACTGCTCTATATCAATTTTTCACTGCCACAGACGATTTTTATTCTGCTGCATACGGATTTTCCTTTAATGCCACATATGGATTATATTTCCCCTTCTTGATCCACATCTGGATTTGTGTGATGTTGGTACAAATTATAACACATCATCATACGATGTCCTTCCTACTTCACATGCAAACTTGTATGATTGTTGTGCATTGTACGTGTGATGCTAACCTCCCTAATCCTTAGAGTCTAATGTTTGTATGACCTCTTTTCTCGTATGACTTGTGGATGGAAATCTCTTAAGATATCTGCAATTTTGTACAATGTGTACGATTGATATGCACGTACGATGAATGTCTTTCTCCTTGTGCGACCACTTCATGCCTTCTATACGACGTATAGAACCAATTTTGTGACCAATCTTCATTCTACATATGCTCCTTTCTACCCTTCATATGGTATGAATGGTGATTTCTAAGCATACAATCTTGACACGTATGGCCCTTTCCCTCCATATGTTGCTTCCCTTACTCCTTCGTATGGTCTCTTGAGTGCTTCGAGTGGGTTGGTTTTCCTGGAAAGCTTCATTCTTTTCCTTATTGGGATAGCTAAGTGGCTAGAACAAATTGTCTTATTGTAGCCTCAATCATTCAGGGTTAGTGTTAGTGGCTTTTCCCCCTTATTTTCATTTTTAATGTTTTAACCTTCAATACTTTGAAAAAATCTTTACCTTTCAATTTGAAGTGTGAGCAATTCTTACTTACCTCCACTTTTTTGCTTTCTATTTTCTTTGTCCTTTTTTCTTTTTCTTTTTTTAATTTTGAGCCCTTATTCTTCTGCCTTCTTCATTTAATCATGCTCTCCTTTCTTTTTTCACTAATATTTCACCTTTTTCTTCATTCTTCTATTTCATTCTCCTCGGTTGGACATTGGGTCGAATATTTACCTCCGACGCATACTACCACCTGTAGACACCTAAAATTGTCATGTCTAATGAAATAAATATTTTTATTTATTTAATTATTTTAAGCCTAATTCTTCTATTAATTGAATAAATCTTTATTTATTTAATTAATTTATTTATCCTCTTCTAGCCTTATTTCTCATTTAAATAAATACATTTATTTATTTAAATTGTCCTTTCCTAAATTAAATACATACTTTTATTTATTTAATTGATCCCACTTCCTCTATTAATTAAATAAACCTTTATTTATTTATTTAATTCATTAGCCTTTTCAACCCATGACACACGCCATTCATCTCTTAACTCCTAAGCACTCCTACGCATTCTAATCTCCCAACATTCTAGCATTCGAACTTTCATATGCGATCAAGCCTACATACAACCATATTTTCGTTCTTTGTTGAGCTCTTGTGCACACATAAAATTTGAGAGCAAATATATCAAGCAAGATCAATGGAGATAGGAAGAATGGAGATCCAAACCCTATTGGACATGTTATGGTATAATCTTTGTGATTTTATTGATTTGCGTCGTCTTAGGGAATCTTCATATGTTATGGTGGATCTTTGTTGTTGTTAGGTTAGGGTTTCGTGGTTGAATCTATTTTAGTCTTTCAATATTGTTATTCCATTTTCACCATAAACATTTTGGAACACCCGATGGGACATGGATTTTTGTTAGATCTATGTTTTTTTGTTTTTTTGTAGGTTTTTCTAACCCTATATTGTTGTTTTGTAAAACAATTTGGGGAAAACCTTGTGCAGCTAGGGTTTTGGACACAAGATTTAAGATCTTGGAGAGATTTGATCTGATCTCACATACAACTTGGAATTTTTGTACCAAATTTTGTTGGCAGGTTGAAGACAATATCAAGAGATTTCAATCAAAAATTCAGATCTTTTGGAGCATATTTGAATTTTCTATTATTTTTTTATGAATTTTCATAAAAAATTAATTTTGAGAGCAAATGAATGAATTTTTTAGATTTTCTTATATTTTTGGAAATCTCTCTGATTTATACACAGGATCTGTTCTTTGTGATTTTAATATTGATGCAAAACATTTCCTAAAAAAATGGATTTTTAAAAATGAGGGGTTTTCATTATTTTGATCAAATCTCACAAACGGCTTTACATGTTGGTATAACATTTGTGTTGCACGTCAAGAACAGTATCATACATTGTTAGTAAAAAAATCAGTTTTTTTGGAGCATATTTGAATTTTCTATGAATTGTTTTATGAATTTTCATAAAAAATTAATTTTGAGAGCAAATAAGCGAATTTTTTGGATTTTCTTATATTTTTGGAAATCTCTCTGATTTATACATAGGATATGTTATTTTATATTTTAATTTTAATGTAAAATATTTCCTTAAAAATTGCATCTTTAAAAATTAGGGTTTTACATTATTTTGATCATAGCTCACAAACTGCTTGTAATTTTTGTAGGAATTTTTTAATGAAGGTTTGGAAGGCTATCAGAAGTTTCCATTAAAAAATTTAGATTTTTTGGATCAATATTAATTTTTGAAGCAAATTAGCAAATTTTTTGGATTTTCTTACATTTCTGGAAATGTCTTGAAATTTTACAGGTGGTCTTTTTTAATGATGCAAAAGAAATCATGGAATAATCAAATATTTGAATCTATCCAAAAAACATCTTGTCGAAGGCCCCTATTTCACAAAGTCTTTTGGATCTAAAATTTACCTAATTTGTGTGCTTGCAGGAGGGGTAATCATTTGAAACAAGCCAAACTACTCACAAATCTTTGTTGCAGAATTTTGGCAAGGGTTTTTTTATCTTTATTGTGTGCTTTTTTTTCATAGATTAGCAAACACTTCAATTGGTGCACTAAAATTGAACCAGTGGCTTTTGTGTCTTGGGGAATAAGCTCTTTGTGTTTAATCTTTAGAGGGCCCTATGTGTTCATTAGGACTACTAGTGAGGAGGGAACGACCCAAGTGGTAGCAAGGAAAACCCACCTCTTTTGAACTTCTATAAATAATTGTATCCATGGTGAAAGCCATGGGTAATGTGTGTTGATTAGTTCATACTGACACTATGTCTCCCCATAAACCCATTTGATCAAATTTATTTGATTAGTAGTAGGGTGTAACCCTTACCAGCTGGGAGCCTTTTGTATTTATAGAGCTGAAAGTGTTGCATGTATGGCCACACAAGCGGATTCTCTTACTAGCACCTTTTTGTTTTAGAAAGCCAAAATCCTTCTAGTTTTTGGGGCAAGAGGTCAGACCTCTAGAGCAACCCACGCACATACAGTTCTTAGTAGAGATACAAAGTTCGCCATGAGGAGTTTTCATGGGGAATAATGCTTGGCTGCCCCAGAGAAGTGAGTGCCAAGGGTGGAGCCAGTGGGGTCAAGCATCTAAGTATCTGCTTTGAATAGCATAGCCTTGGGGGAAACCCCATGTGGGATCAACAACTATTATCTTGGCCAACCATAAGAATTGTGCTTATCTTCTTTTAAACATTCAAGATCAAACATCAAAACATGGTGTCTTTTGTGTCTTCAAGTGTATGCAAAATATTTTTACATTAAACAACACACTTTCTTTGGAGTCATTTTGAGTCTAAACATTTGCAAACATTGAGTCCTCATCAATATTGTGTCCTCTTGTCACAAAAAAGGGTCACAAATTTAGATTTGGTCACAACAATAACTTCCTAGATTGGAAAAAATTGCACTCAGATTTTAGAACCGCGTCTATGAAGTATACAGGCACGTCTGTGTTCAATATTGAAAAAATCTACAGTCCAACAAACAATAGCAATCAATTTCAAATTCTTGAGCTTCCTAGTTTATTTCTCTGGGTTTTCATCTAGCATTCAACCTTGGGTCTCACAAAGTTCATCATTGCTTTACATCTTGCATTACATTCATATTTGTCTAAACTTGAGTCAAAAGGTCACTTGCTTGTCATCATCTTGTTTTGTCAACACACTATATACAACAACATTTTGCTAAGTGGTCCCTCATCAAAGTCTATCACCTTTGGGTCTCATTTGGTCTTACTTAGAGTCAAGGTCAACTTACCTCATCAAGAGAAATTGTCATCTTTTTGGAAGCCACACCTACTCTACTACATACATACTTGGTCTTACACTTTGGACATTACAAGTACACCTCAAATTCATTTACATTTCATCCAAACTCTTGGTCTTCCATACTCTTTCCATTTTCATCTAGTCTCACACATCTTGGTCAAGACCTAGTTCGTGGTTGAAACCCATTCCCAAAAATCTAGGAGGGAAGCTAAAGAGGCTCAAGAGTCTGCAAACATGAGTGGCTATGAGTATGACAATGATATCTTTTTCAATTTTGATCATACCACATTACCTGACATGGACATTTATAGAAACATTCAAAATATTGAGAACATGGATAACACAAACAACAATGGTATGCACAATGACAATATGGAAAAAATTTCCATACATTCAGTAGAAGTGGAAGACTTCATTATGGATCCCCATTTTAAGTGATTGGTTGATGAAATAATGAGGAGAGATAGACAATATTTTCTACAAGTAATGGCGCAAAGTGGAACCAAGATTCCTCATGATTTTGACATGTCTCAAATAATGGAAAATTGACCTATGTAAGAAACTCAACTCAACATGGATCAAAGGAGGCCTAATAGTGGAGGTAATAGAGGACCACATTTTATGCCTGAGTCATCATCATCTTTGTTTCAAAAACCTGAGGTCCCAGATACACATGGTCAAGCTTATGATACTCATGAAAGAGCATCTCACGAACAACTCCATCTATGTAGACCATTATGGAAGTCTTATGCAGATAAGTACACACAATTACATACCAATGCTAAGGACCAACCTCCAAAACAATTGGATATCCAAAGGCATGCTCAAAATTTGGACACAAGGAAACCCCACGTCAAATTTGGGGGCAACACAATAGAACAAACTCATGACATGCCTGTAGAATATGATATGCATTGATAAAGAAAATATTCCATATCTCATTATAAATCTATACCAGGTGGTTCCTACACACAACATCATTATAGACCTCCTCCATATGAACATGTGTACAATCAATACCATCCATACATACAGTATGCTCCTCCTCCACTCGATGGCTTAGGCATGGGATATGGTCCAAGAAGTCGGTCTCCACCTAAGAACAATTTGGAATAGCAAATAAAGGACTTACAAAAGAAAATGGAGGACATCAATACACCAAAGCCAGCTTATACAATGAGAGACATATGTCCCTATCCATTTGACAAAAGCATTCCAATGCCTCCTTTTCCTACACATTTTGTAACACCTAAGTTTGATAAGTACAGAGGCAAAGGAGACCCTAAGGTACATATAAGACATTTTTTCACAACTTTCATTGAGGTAGCATCAAAAGAAACGTACTTGATGATATTTTTCCCACAAAGCTTAGGAGATCAACCTATGGAATTGTTCTCCCAACTTCCACCTGGAATCAAGTCATGGGGTAATCTAGCAGAAGCTTTTATCCAACATTTCTCATACAAAATAGAGACAAATATATCAGTCACCACTTTGTGAAACACCAAGCAAAAGGATGGGAAGTCATTTTCATCATTCTTACAAAGATGGAGGAATTTATCTAGTAGGTGTAATTGTGAAATTTCACAAAAAAAAATGGTAGAGATGTTCACCCATAATATCCACAAAGAAATTGGTTATGACTTAAGAAAATATTGCTTGTCTACTTTCAAGGATGTCATTGAAAAAGGCTTAGCAATAGAGAAGGTCCTAATTGAATAAGGAGTCATTAAGATATTAAAAGAAAACAAAGATGACTTTAAAGGAAAAGACAAGCCATGATTTTGGAACAAAAACAAGAAAGCAGTAAATGATGGTGTCGTTGATGCTAACATAGTAAGACCCAAAATCATTCTTTCTGGATCATTCTACAAACAACCAAGTGAATACTCAAACAACTTCCAAACCACGAAGGAAATACACCCCATTGGGAGAACCACTTGAATCAGCTTTCAAGAAGCTAGTGGCAAACAAGATCATAACAATTCCTGACAATCCTCCATATGAGCCAAAGGTCAAACCAAATTGGTGGAATGATGATGAATACTGTGAGTATCACAAGAGTAAGGGACTTAAAACAGGAAATTATCATTGGTTGAAGAACATCATACAAGATCTTATTGATAGAGGTGACATTGAGATCGAGGGACATACATCCAATCAAGAACATGTGATGTTTAAGGAACCATTCCCCAAACATGACAAGGGAAAAGCCAAAGCCACAGATGAGCAAGCCAACTAAACCAAAGCATCCTATAACTATGATTCAACTGTTAATCACATTTCGAAGGAGAACTATGTCTCTACTATTATCATAAAGGACAAAACGCCTAAAAATTATACCCAAAGACCCAAAGTTGTCCTAAAAGGAATTGGACCTTCTTCTGAATCTACCTCTAAATGTAATGTCACAACTCGTCGAGGTAAGCTCACTTTGTAAGGTGCTCCAGCTAAAACCGCCGCTTCCTCAGCAACTAAACCTGAGTATGGTCTAGTAGAATAGTTAGGGAGGATGCCCACGCTTATCTCCATCCTTGAGCTTTCACGCATATCCCCCACACATAAAGCCATTCTTGACAAAACTTTGAGAGAAACTTTTGTCCCCACTAGTCTGAACATGGACCAGTTTCAAGCCATGGTGGGATACCTTTCCATTCCACATTCTCTTACATTCACTAAAGCTGACGACGCCTCTATAAACCAACCACATAATACACCTTTACACATTGAAGCCTTCCTACACAAACATCGAATAAAACAAGTCCTGATAGATGGAGGTGCCGGTCTCAATATATGTACATTGAATACTCTTAAGCAATTGGGATATTCTAAAAAAGTTGTGAATGCTACAAAAAAAATTACCATCAAGGCATATGATGACGAAGAACGCTCATCCAAGGGAACATTCGCTTTCCCTCTCAGAGTTGGGCTAGTCATGAAGGATGTGGTTTGTCAAGTCCTTGATCTAGAGCTCACATACAACATATTGCTAGGATGTCCATGGATTCATGAGATGAGCAAAGTCTCATCTACATATCATCGATGTATCAAGTTCCCACATAATGGATTTGAAGTGACCATCAAAGGCGATCCAAAACCATTCATATATTGCAACAATCTACGACCTAGATCAGAAATAACAATCCCAGTCAATCAAGAGGTTGTTCCTTCATCAGCATATGTTGATCCAGAATCCTTGAAAGCTTCTACATCAAAACAAGAAGAGCTTAAAGAAAAGTTCAAGGTTAAAGACATGGGATGTGGTGAGTGTATCTTTCATGTTGATCAACTCCCACTATCTCATAAGACATTTAGTCGACATGAACAACCTACAAATAATTTGCAATATCAAGGAATTGGGTGTGAACCACCTAGTGTTGTGGCTACTAAGTCTGAATGCAAATATCCTCTAGTGGTGCAAGCATCTCTTGATATCAATAGTCCTAAGAGTGGTTCCAATGAAGAATCTATTGAGTGTATCGTTAGCCCTCTTGAGAACTCACATAGCTTTACCATATCATCCACTCATTCCATTTCCACTCCGCTCCTAGACTTGGATCAACAAGAATCACAAAAGCCATTACTCATTGGGGATCACAAATCAAGCTTTGAAAAGAAAAATCTAAAAGCCAAAAATAAAGAAAAGGTTGTTAGTCCAAATCAAAATCAAAAGCTATTGGACTCTACAAAAATCAAAGTCAAGGATAAAAATCCTATGAACAAAAAAGAACAAGACATGATCTCCCCTAATACCAAAATAACTGAGGGCAAAAGCTCTAAAATTTTAAGTCAAAAAGCATACTTGTTGATCCTAAGGCTCCATCATGTTATCCTAATTTCACTTCTTTTCTCAATCATAAACCTTCATAACTCATCCACTTGTTTTGCACATCCATTCCATTTTGGCGATACATCACATCAATGGACCTTTAATGGAGCTTCCTCAAAGGACTTTGTTATCAGGGATGCCCAAACTTCTTTAGGTGACACGCATATGGGCCTATGTAGTTCACACACTAGTAATTCTATCTCAGTTCCTTTATCAAGGAAGACAGTCACTCGAGCTACACATCATACAGTCAAAGAACAATGCAGCTACAATGTTAGAGTATTCGAGTATTTACTTGATTAATTAAACAATATTTTTTTAATTATTTAGGTTCCCTTTATCTCTTTTACACTTAAGCTAACTTTAGGTGCATAATAATTAATTCTTTTATTAATTATTATGTGCAAACCTAGGTTTTCCCTTTTAGGGTTTCTTGACCTATTAAAGGTTGAGTTCATTCTTTTCATTGTAAGAAGAAGAAGAAGGTTTTTTACATTACACATTTTGTGAATATTGAGCTCTCTCTTTTTTAGCATATTTTCTGTGTATTTCTTTCTTCTGTGATTTGCTTCCTTGTTTCTCCTTGTAACAGGTTTTTCAGCTTGCAGAGATCATTTGGGCTCCTGTGGTGTTGTATTTTCTCAACTCCAACATGGTATCAGAGCTTCAAATCTGCAACTATTTGCTCTTATTTTGAGAATTTCTGCATTGGAAGCAGATCTGGGGTTTCAAAAAAAAAATTATGTGCCTAGGGATAGGTTTTTTTTCTGAGCACTTTGGGCCTAAACGGACCTCACCATCATGCTCAAAAAGCCTGAAAACCCATATGGTCATATAAAATTTGACCTATTTTGGTTCTTGAGCCTCTAGGAGTATTTTTTCTCCAGATCTAGGTTGTACGGCCCTGGCACGCAGTTCGAGAAAAAATTCAAAAAAAAAATTGTTTTGCCTTTTTACGGCATGTAGGCCGAAATTTGATTTGGGGGTTCCCCATGGTACGCAGGGTACCGTGGGGCCCCCTGCCGCTGCTGCAGATCTGTTAGGCCTCGGGCCCCGCGTCACTGTCCTCTGGCCCCGCCGGCGGCCCCTGCTAGCCCCGACCTCCAACCCCTTGCCGACCTTGTCTTTCGGCCCCCGCTAGCCCTCAGCTCCCACTGGCCCCACCCCCATCGACACCTCCCTGCGGTCATCACTTCCCAGCTGCCCTGCCACTCGTAGTCTGTCGGTCGTCGCTTCCCTGTCAACTGCCGCTTCTGACTGCCTCGCCTTCCCGGCCCTGCCGGCTGTGCTCAGCGCCCAGGAGCAGCCGCTCCGCTCGACCCACCTCCTTCGCTCTGCCAGCAACTCCAGCCACCTCCCGGCCCCATCGGCTTCCCCCATCACCACCCGGCTCTTGCTGCTGGAAACCGCCCCGACCACCGCTACCCAGTTGCCCACCACCGGAGCACCACTCACTAGCCACCTCCACCCGTACAACCACCAGACTACCCCTTCCTCTTGTTTTGAAGGGGGGTTTGGTTTTTTGGTCATATCTTGGGCATACGGAGTCATTTTTTTTAAAATGAATAGGCGTCAGAAAGCTGGTTCCGAGCTGGACCTCATGATGTTGTTAATTTTTTCCAGTTTTTCTATTTGACTATATTTTTTTTCCAGTCAAAGTGGGGTCTCTTTTTGCACTCCAGGAGACGTAGAATGAGCATCTGACCTCCGTTTTTTGAAAACTTTATATTTTTGGAAAGCATGTTCTGTGTAATTTCCAGCCATATGAGTTTTATTTCTAGATTATGCTCCATGCATATTTTGTTCAATTTTTTGCTTTTCAGCACTCTAGTGGATATCTTGGTTGTTTCAAGTCCTGGGATCTCTTCTCAGGGTCGGATGTCTCTATTTTGGTTCTCATTTCTATTTCCAGTATTTTTATCATTGTAGCTTGTATTTATGCAAACTCACTAAGATAAAGTGTCATCATGTGTTGTTTACTTGGGATCTTGCACATCTTGTGCCTTATTGTACATGCACTACTTATAAAGTGCCATGAGGAGGTTGATGTTTTCCTGTTGTTTGTCATCTTCCTTTGTCTAGTGAGTGTTCCTTCCATGACATTCACCTCATGATGTGTGTCAAGTGAGTGTTCATTCGATGACACCATGTACTTTTCTCAGTACCTTTGATGTTCCTAGTTCTTCGTCATGCAGTTCTTGTTGGCTGTTCTTTTCAGTGTACCTGTCCCTCTCCCTCTTCAGCATTATAGAGAGGTTTGTCATGTTGGTTCTAATGCTTTCGTGGTTCAATTGATCAGCTCTTCAAGCTTTGGTGTTTTCATGCCATCTGTATATTTTAGTTTTTTTCGCCTTGTTTTCCTTTTGATTTGAGTAGTGTCATTTGAGGGCACTCATACAGATTACAGTCTTCTCTACCTGGTCATGTTCTATTTTAGTGGAGGTTCTTCATATCAGCAGTTATTCTTCGACAGAGTTTGTAGATTCTTCATGCTTCAGTGGTGTTCTTTTCCATCTCTTTTTGGAGTAGAGTTTTGTTCTCACGTGGTTTTCTCTATTTCTTCGTTTCATAGAAATTTCATTGTATTTGGGTACTTGATCAGGCCTTGTTGTTGGGACCCATCTTTATTGCTTTCAGTAGTTGTTCTAGGTTTTAGCTTCTCCCTAAGTCTAGCTTAAGGGGGGGTGTTAGAGTATTCGGGTATTTACTTGATTAATTAAACAATATTTGTTTAATTATTTAAGTTCCCTTTATCTCTTTTACACTTAAGCTAACTTTAGGTGCATAATAATTAATTATTTTATTAATTTATATGTGCAAACCTAGGTTTTCCCTTTTAGGGTTTCTTGACCTATTAAAGGTTGATTTCATTCTTTTCATTGTAAGAAGAAGAAGGAGCATTATTACATTACACTTTTTTGTGAATATTGAGCTCTCTCTTTTTGAACATATTTTCTATATATTTCTTTCTTCTGTGATTTGCTTCCTTGCTTCTTCGTGTAACAGGTTTTTCAGCTTGCAGAGATCATTCGAGCTCCTGTGGTGTTGTATTTTCTCAACTCCAACATACGATCATAAGGTTAAGCCTCACACATTTGAGGTGGGTGACTTAATTCTCAAGGATAATCCTATAAATCAACAAGACAGAGAGAAGAAGGGCAAGTTTGAACTGAATTGGCTTGGTCCTTACATCATCACAACAATCTATGGATCAGGTGCATATCAGCTTTCAACACCAGATGGAGAACCTTTGGAGGATCCTATCAACATCATGTACCTTTGCAGGTTTTACACATAGCTCTTCAAAGTATCCTAAATCAAAAATATAAAAAAATCAAAACATTCAAAAATACCAAAAAATTAAAAAAATTAAAAAAATACAAAAAAATCATAAAAATAAAAAACCGTTACTTGGTGAAAACCTGGCAAACATGTGCCTTGTGACACAAAAAAAATCAAAAAAATAAAAAAAAAGTAAAGAGAAATAAATTCGTCCAACGATGAAAACCACTTCGGTGGCGCCCTGGGCAAGTACCATGGCAAAAACTGGGCCACCAGCGCCATGTGTTGAGACATTGCTCCTCCCTCCTTCAGGATTCAATCTCATCCTTCACTTTGCACACACTCATAGCCTATCCATCCATAATAAATCAGCTCCTATCTGTGGCTAAAGAAAATCCTACGTCTAGTGATGGGGTGGAACTAAGAGTATCACACGTTCCGAAGAGTACAATTTCTTCATGTTTTCTTCAGTCTATCCGCACACAATCCACAATAAAGCAACATTTGTATCACATATCTGCAATAAAGTTTTGCCTTCTCCACAATAAAGTTAATTTCATGGATTCAGTCAGTTTCAGATGAGACACAAGCAACAAAGGGCTTCAACAAATCAAATCTTTCAACAGACTCAGACAACATTATGGTTCAGTGTTATCTATCCTTTTGTGAAAGTAAACATTGTGGCCACAATAAAATAGACTTATACAAGTGAAAAGAGACACTAAAATTGAGGACTACAGTGGATGTTGGTGTCGAGTCTTGGTTTTCTTTTGATTTTATCTTTTTGGTGACATGTCTTTTAGCTTTTCTGGGATGTCTCTGACTAGAGATTTTATCTCCAGGATGTCTTTGACTAGAAAGGCAAGGATGGGGTATCATCACCTATTTTTCTTTGTTGTGTGTGGATTGTCACTTAGTGATGCTATGACTTGTCCAAGGATATTAGGAAACTGTGATTCTAGTATGAACTAGGGCATTCCTTGTTCACGACTTTGTGATCTCCATGCAAACAGGTACAATGACTTTATGGGTCGAACATATACCTCGATTGTCATAACCTATTTGTCATAATAAAGCTCAATGATGATAATAGCACAAGAATCTCTTTCACTTCCATATCTTATATCTTTCATCCCCCTTTCTTGATTGACCTCCATCGCCTTTCTCGAGTCCGTGTAGCCTGCTATCATATGACTGAGTATAATGACACACCAAAAATATTTGCATTTCATGTAGTTTGCACCTGCATTACCACATGCTATCATTTCATACATACATATAGATATCACATCCTGCATGCAACTCATGTTAGCACATTTTATATTCTCATCATGTAAATAGTTATTGTATTATCATATTCATCTGCATTTCATACATTCATATTTGCATCATACATGATATATAAAACATAAAAGAACAAATATATTGCATTTCATCATGTACATATTTACACCCATATCATAAGCATCATAGATACATGTATCTCATAAGCATCCATATATCATAGAATCATAAATTGCATCACATAGGTACACATGTATATAGCTGCCGCAAGGATGAATCATCTCATATATATCAAAATCATAAGTGTCATGATACAATGATGTCAAAATCATATGGCTACAATCACCCGAAGGTGTCATCATACAAAATGGTACAAAATTGATACATAGGGAGCCCTCCAAGGCTATGATGAACTCCGTCCATCGGAGCCAGCTGGCCTCGATGGAGTCTGAGCCCTTGATGGACCTGCCCTAGGATCATCTCTCATGCCCCCTTTATCTGGTGGTGGTGGTGGAGGACCCATAACCCCACCGCTAGACACCTATCTCATGTCTATCCCTTCAGTGGTCGTCATCGTTCGTGATGGTCTCTGGAAGCTACTAGCCCATTGATCTGGTGGTACCACTCCATAGTATAGATATCTCTAGTAGGCTATCTCCTCCCTTGCCTACTGAACATAGATGTATCCGGCCCCTGTGTCCTCTACTGCCTACCTCCCTACCCTCAGTGTTGTCTCAGCCTCTGTATAGAGTTGAATAGCCTGATCCCTCTCCCTCTCAGTATCTCTCAGTTATCTCTTGAGCCTAGTTGTATCCCTCTCCAGATCCTGGATCTCATATGTCTGTCCCTGGCAAATCTCCCTCAAGGATAGTAGCTCATCCTTCTCTTCTCTCCACTCACCCTGTCCCTATGGCTACTCATGTCCTTGTACCTGTCTGGGATCCTGTGTTGTTGGCACCAGTAATGACAATCCACCTCTACCCCTCACTACATGCATATGTCTCTCCTCTCCACCCTCTGTCCTCTGAGCCACTCTCCTCTCTACCACCACGCCCTGCCTTAGTCATCAGCCTCTACCTCCACCATCCCCACTATCATCTCCATCACCTCCATCATCTCCCTCTATCAGCTCCCCTAGATCCGTCAACCATGGAAATGGATGCTCTACCCAATATGCATTATACTTTGCATCCATCTATATATCCTCTACATCTGTCCAAATGTCCCAAGGCATGGGAACCATCTCTAGAAGTTGTGTCACTTCCTTATCATAATACAATAATGGCCCTAAATGCACTTGATCCCTCACAATTTGCGCATACATCCCCGACCCACGTGGCATCCGTTGTATCCTGTCAAACTGCCTGCATACCCTATCTATCAACTATCGCTCAATAATATATGGTGTCTGACCGATTAGCTATCTGGTTCTGAATACATATGGCAGCTCCACTACATCATCCTCCCACTCCTCATAGTCTAAGTAAGGCCTCCATACTACATTGTCTATATCATCAATCACCCTGCGCCAATACTCCAGCCTCCCAATTTGTGGCTGAGAAGTAATCATATCATACATATGCACATAGTTGTGCCCATGTCCTTTGTCTCTAAAGTGTATCAATTGTGTCACCGATAGATGTTCATACGCCCATACCTACAACAATGTCACTTCGCATCCTAATCCTATTGATCCATGATAAACAAACTGATGTAACTCATAGTACAAGTGTGCCAGCAAACACGGCCCCCATGAAAACCTGGTGTGCTCAGTCACCAATGTCTCTAGAGTCCTCCCCCATCCCACAGCCAACCCTCATGTCGCCCTATCTGAACAAAGGAACCCATTGATCACTCTTGCCAGCACCATTGGTAGTGCCCATCTTGTAGCTTTCATGGTATCCCACACCACATGTCCTTCCCTCGTCTATAGTCCTGGATCTTGAAACACTCATCTCAGTGCATCCCTATCTCCCTCTTGATCGTAAGGAACTAATTCCCCAATGATCGGTATCCTCGATATCCTATATATATCCTCTAACGTGACTGTCATCTCACCCATCGGCAAATGAAAAGTGCATGTCTTTGAGTGCCATCTCTCAACTAATGCAGTCGGCAATCCCATGTTCACCTGAAACTCAGGCATATACATAATATATCACAGGCCCATAGCCTCAACTGCTGCTCTATCCTCGAATGTTTGCTCTGGTCATAAACTATGAGTCGAAGGGAATCTCTCTCGTGACTCCAGCATCAGTAGGTCCTCCTGCAGTCAAGCAAATCAACTGTGTCAATCCTAGTGATCCTCCCTATTCATCACAAAGTGTTTCTTTTTATCCTAGTGCTTATATATATCATATGGCACTCTATCCTAGTAGTACTCCATGTTCATCACAAAGTGTTGCTTTTAACTTGTCTTGTTAGGCACCTACTTGAGTGTATCCTCTTGAGTAGCTTATCCAATTGGCAACATATGTCCTATCACAGAATTGTCAATTTCAGCCTAATCTAGTTGGCAATGTATGTTCTATCACTGACTTGTCAATTTCTTTGGTACTCCATGTTCATCACAAAGTGCCTCACTCTATCCTATCCTAGGGCCTATGCTTGAGTGTATCCTCTTGATTAGTTTCCTAATTGGCAACATATGTTCTATCATAGAATTGTACATCCTAGCCCTATCTGCTACCCTAGTCTTCCCTAGAGGACCTGCTTGAGTGTATCCTCTTAGCAGCTTATCCAATCGACATCGTATGTTTATCACAGAACTGTTGATTCGACCTTGAAGATATAAACACACATTCATGACACAAACGTGCAAGAACTACATACTTCACAAACGTTTTTGCATTTCATAAACGCGCTTGAAACACACAGATGTGCCTCTATTCTGCACAAATGTGCTTGCCCTGCATAAATGTATTTGCACTTCACAAACACTCTCCCATTTGACATAGACGCTTTTAAAACAATAGACGTGTTTCAAAAAGATGCAGACACGCCTAACCTACCCAGTGGCGTTTTTCCCCCCGCTTGACATTTTTTTCAACATACCTAAAGTGCATTTATTACCCTACCTAGCATGCATTTATGACAAGAATTAATGAAACCAAGGTACAAGGAGGTTTTTTGGTACTCACTGGCTCTCCTGCATCTGTTGGCCTCTGATATCGACGAACGTGATTGAATCTATGCACCAATGCCATCGCTGCTAACTGCTTTGTGCTCTCTCTGCACTCTGATCTCTTAGGTGTGTGGATGACAATGAGGATGTTTCCCCTCATAGTCTATCTTATAGACTACCCTAGCCCTAGTGTCCTGAGTGAGTCTTATTATCTTGTGACTTTGTCACTCTATCCTATCCAGTCAGTCCATTCTAGCCTTTCTTTCTTATCGAGAGATTTTCTGTGATCTTTTCAGGCATTTTCATCCAATCTCTCGAGGGGGCATATCATTCCCATCTTGAGGCAACTTTGTATCAGTTCATCTTATCTTCTTTGAAACAACGTGACAAGCTGCATTGTCTCAAAGAAGGGCAAAACGTAGACACCTAAAATTGTCATGTCTAATTAAATAAATATTTTTATTTATTTGTTTGTTTTAAGCCCAATTCTTCTATTGATTGAATAAATTTTATTTATTTAATTAATTCATTTATCCTCTTCTAGACTTTTTCTCATTTAAATAAATACATTTATTTATTTAAATTGTCCTTTCCTAAATTAAATAAATACTTTTATTTATTTAATTGATCCCACTTCTTCTATTAATTAAATAAATCTTTATTTATTTATTTAATTCATTAGCCTTTTCTACCCATGACACATGTCATTAATCTCTTACCTCCTAAGCACTCCTACGCATTCTAATCTCCCAAGCATTCTAGCATCCAAACTTTCATATGCAATCAAGCCTACTTACAACCACATTTTGGTTCTTTGTTGAGCTCTTTTGCACACATAAAATTTGAGAGCAAATATATCAAGCAAGATCAATGGAGATAGGAAGAATGGAGATCGAAACCCTATTGGACATGTGATGGTATAATCTTTATGATTTTGTTGACTTGAATTGTCTTAGGTAATCTTCATATGTTATGGTGGATCTTTGTTGTTGTTAGGCTAGGGTTTTGTGGTTGAATCTATTTTAGTCTTTCAATATTGTTATTCCATTTTTACCATAAACACCACCAATAAGTCCTTGGAGGCATCTTGTAACACTCATTTTGGCAACATGTTCCAATATATTCAAGGTCAAATATTTTCTCCACAAGCGATGCTAGTCCAATACCCTTATAACTCTTGTCTATGTATCGACCTTTGTATTGGCGGTACCATGTTGCTTCCTCACCATCAGTCTTCAGGGATCGGGCTGAATTAGGGATAACTTTCTAAAGTGAATTTGAAGTATCTAGGGGTTTCGACTCCTTTCCTTCTTCCATGCCATATGATGTTGCAAGATGTGTATATATAGCAGATTTGGGCAATAATGTCAACAATGGACATGAAGGACATTCTAGACAATTGTCTATGATGTCTTCTAGTTCATACTCATTTTGTAAAACTTGAGATAGTATTTGACATCACCTTGGAGTTTCATAAAGGGACTTATGTCAATCATCATTAGTGTTGCCAAAGAACTCACCTCTTCTTCTTGTTATTCACCTAAGTCAATCCAAACAAGCTTATTTGTCTCCTCTTGTGGTTGAGCTAAAGGATATAAAATAAGTTTCTTGGTACTATCCCCATTGGAAATAGTCATATCTCCAGACTTGAAACTTATAGAGGCATCAACTATGGCTAACCATGGCCTTCCCACGATTATTGGATATCCACCCAAAGTGGCTTTAGGGGACAAAATCATGAAGTCAACAAGGTATGCTCGGGAGTCTAGAGTAACAACAATGTCTTCCATTATGCCATCTGGTTTTGTTGAATATTTGGGCAACTGAGAGGGGGGTGAATTAGTTGATTACTTAAAAATAATCTGTTTATCCTTTTTGCATCTAGATCCAAACCAACAAAATTTATTAACACAGATATAGCATGAAAATAGAAATATACAACAGATCACACAATGAGCACCAAATATGACATGGAAAACCCAAGAAGGGAAAAACCACGGAGAATGTTAGTTCTTAATATAAAACATCGATTAAGGTGACACCAATTAAGGTGATTTTTACAAAGGGTGGCTCATTGCCAGAATGCTCACTATAGGTAGTCTCATTACCCAGTAAAAGGCTCATTGTCAAAGAAAAAGAGAGAAATAAAGAAAGAAATAATCCATCACTAAAACACAATCTACACAAATCAAACTACTTACAATACCTCAATATCAACACATTATCACATATCACCAACAATCAAATCTTTCCTTTCCAATCTCTCATATTTTCAAAACAATGTCACACTTTTTCTCTATCTAACTCAATCAGATCATTCTCATATATATATATATATATATATATATATATATTGTCTTTTTGGAAGCGTAATCTTCCAAGTCAGCCAAGACAGAGATCTAAAATAGGTCAACACTAAACATTTCAATGGTGGCAAGGAATGAGTAGCAGAATATACCAAAACACACATCATCGGTCAGATTAATACAATACAATCATTACATATTTTGCATGCTACAACACAAGCCACTACACATCCTCGAATTCCAGACTAAATCTGGACCCAAACATCATCACCCAAAACAACAAAAATAAGAATACTACCAAGATACACATGAACACCAACGATCAACACAATATCCAATAACCTGAAATATCTGAATCACCAACACATCTTCTACAACACCAAAGATTCCAGGAATACATATTTTGGATCACCAATACCAAGAACATTAGAGGCATCAATATCAACCAATGTGTTGACATCAATGAAAACCACTTAACAATATCACCATCACATTTGCAATAATCACATCTGCAACAATCTCCCCCTTTGTCATTGATGGTAACATCCATTAACAACAAACACAAAACAATCTCTGCACAACTTTGCAATAGCTCGGCAACTGAAACAACTAAAATTCTCAAGATCTCTCTCCCTTTGACAATAATTACAAAGGCGAGCATAACTCCACCTATGAAATTCACTCCTGCTAGCCCTAAGAGGAAGCACCCAAGAATTAGTCCAAATAAATATATGCAATTTGCTCACTGGACCAATGCACATCCAAATGCACATTAGTTCAAACTGGAAAGGGGTAATACCCCTAACTTATGTCGAAGATACTCAAAAGTATCTTCACACAATGTCTTTGTGAATATATCTGAAATATGCTCCTTTTTAGGTACATACTCAAGTTTTACTTCATTATTAAACACCTTTTCCCTCGAGAAGTAATACCGAATGGATATATGCTTTGTTCTAGAATGTTGTATTGGATTCTTAGAAATGTTTATTGAACTAGTATTATCACATATAATAGAGATAGGTGCATTGAATGTTACACCAATATCC
This sequence comes from Cryptomeria japonica, assembly GCF_030272615.1. Taxonomy (NCBI): domain Eukaryota; kingdom Viridiplantae; phylum Streptophyta; class Pinopsida; order Cupressales; family Cupressaceae; genus Cryptomeria; species Cryptomeria japonica. The sequence goes on from NC_081410.1 coordinate 418,292,901, forward strand.
TTCAAAGTCTGGTTCATCCATAGAATTTGTGTGCAGCATGAAGATGTTGCAGTATATTCTACTTTGGATGTAGATAAAGAGACAAAATCCTACTTCTTACTAGACCAAGTCACTAATTGGGAGCCAAGAAAGAATTCTCCACCACACTTTCGGCCCAATCTGCATCAGTATAAGCTATCAGAGTAAAATCTGAATTTTTGGGCTACCACAAACCAAATTCCTATGTTCCTTTTAGATATCTGAAAATTCTTTTTACTACCACAACATGAGACTCTTTTGGTTATTGTTGAAATCTTACTGCCAAACAAACTACATGCATGATATCCAGTCTGGTAGTAGCCAAATATAGCAATCCTCCAATCATTGATTTGTACTGAATTGCATCTTCTTTAGGGAACTTATCATCTTTTGTCAACTTGCATCTGGTGGTCATAGGTGTACACACAAGTTTGGAGTTCTCTAACACAAACTTCTTCAACAATTCCTTGATGTATTTAGAATGAGAAATAAAAAACTAGTTTGTCATTTTGATTAACCTGTAAACCAAGGAAGAAAATTAACTCACCAATCATGGACATCTCAAATTCCTTCTGCATCTCATCAACAAATTTTCTACACATACCTCCATCTCCTCCAAAAATTATGTCATCATCATACACTATAATAATTAGGATTTTACCTGAATCAGTTTTGAAATATAAGTTGTTGTCAATTGAACCCTTCTGAGAGCCTTGATCAGTCAAGTATTTATCTAGCCTTCTATACCAAGCTCTAGGGGCTTGTTTCAATCCATACAAGGCCTTCTTCAATTTGCAAACAATGTTTGTATCATCTTTCAACTTGAATCCTTTTGGTTGTTCAATATAAACTTCTTCTTTCAACTCTCTATTTAGAAATGTTGATTTCACATCTATTTGATAGTTTTTTAAATCCTTAAAAGGTGCAAAAGTCAAAAATATCTTGATTGCTTCCATTTGAGCAACTGGGGCATATGTCTCATAAAAATCAATGCCTTCAATCTGAGTATAACCTTTGCAAACCAACTTTGCTTTATTTCTCACAACCTTTCCATCTTCATCCAGCTCCTTGCAGAATACCCACTTAGTTCCACTCACATTCTTATCTACCAGCATGTTAACTAATTCCCATGCCTAATTATTCTCAGTCTGATATAGCTCTTCCTTCATTGCCTTCATCCAATTCTGATATTTGCAAGCTTCTTCTATGGATTTTGGTTCAGTCTCTAAAGTAGACATAACATAACTTGTTCGTGAGCTTCTTTGCTTATTGTGATGATACCTTTGTTCTTATCTCCAATAATTTGATCCACTAAGTGGTTCTTCTGAACATATTTTGGGGTCTTAGATGTAGATGTCAGAGCTTCTTGAGCTTCCTTTTATTCTTCTCCTTCTCTGGTCTTTTCTTCCATTTTTCTTTCATCTAGTGCATAAGACTCATAACTTTCCAATTTGTCACTCTTTAGAAGCATATTCATCAACCTTCACATTTGCACTTTTAACAATTATGTTCAACCTTTTTGTTATAACACCGGTATGCCTTTCTCCTTGTATAATATCTTAGGAATATTCCTTCATCATCTCTACTATCAAACTTTCCTATATTATCCTCATCTCTTTGAATGTAGCACTTGCTTCCAAATACCTTGAAATATTTCACTATCAAAGTTCTACCATGCCATAGCTCATAAGATGTATTTCCATGTCTCTTCCGGTATAGAATTTTGTTAAGAGTGTAGATTGTAGTATGAATTTCTTCTCTCCAATAGACTTCTAGAAGTTCTACTCCTTTGATCATTGTTCTAGCTGCCTCTTGAATTGTTCAGTTCATCCTTTCTATTACACCATTTTGTTGAGGTGTTATTGGGACAAACAACTATCTTCTAATACCATGTTTCTCACAAAATTTGTTAAACTCATCAGAAGAAAATTCTCCTCCTCTGTTGGATCTCAAACACTTATCTTTCTGTCAACTTCATTTTCAACTTTAGCCTTGAATATTTTGAATCACTAAAGCTTCTAACATCTCTCTCAAAAATGCAGCCCATGACATTCTAGGGTAATCATCAATCATTAACATGAAATACTTCTCGCCTTGTATACTCCTTGTTTTGGTTGGACCACATAGATCTGTATGCACTAAATCTAACAATCTGGTGGATGAATGTTCCTTTCCTTTGTAATTTCATCTCATCTTCTTTCCAACTTGACATTCTCTACACATGTTGTTATTCAGTTTGGTCAGTCTCAGTAAATCTCTCACTGCACTTGATGAATTGATATTCACTAAGTTTTCAAAATTGATATGACACATCCTTCGTTGCTAGAGCCAACTATTATTGATCTGAGACAACAAATAGTTCTTCATAGCTCCTTCTAGTAGATATATTTGTCCACTAGTCATTTTCCCTGTTGCAATAACAATTCTAGATCCTTTCCAGATCTCATAACCATCATCCTGAATGACAACATTGTAACCATTTTCGCGCATATGTCCAACACTCAAAAGATTATGATGCAAACCCTTCACATAGCAAACATTGTTAGTATTATGTTTTCCATCAAAATAAATAGAACCAATTCCCACAATTTGTGTTGCTTGATCATCTCTGAACCTAACATAACCACCATCATACTTATCAAGTTTCACAAACTTACTATTTTTACTAGTCATATGATTTGAACATCCACTATCGATCAACCATTCATTTCTATCTCTTCTAGCATGTAAAGCAGTAGAACCTATCTAGGGAATATCAATCTTAGGTACATCTCTTTCTACCAAAAACAAACAATCGTCATCTTCATAATCTAATTCATCATTTGAAATGTCAGCATCATCTTTGAAATAATAGGCTCTCTTCTTAAATTTTCCTTTAATTTTTGTCTTGAACCTTTTTTTGACACCTAGTAGCAATATGAACAATCTTTCCACATCTAAAGCATTTAAGGGGTAACATACATTTGTATTTGTCAATGCCTTTCTTTAATCTTCTTACAAATTTTGCTTCCATCTCATCTGGACTTTCATCTTCCAGATCTTCCTCAGAGGCTTTAAATGCAGATTCAGTCTTAGCCTTGTCTTTTCCAAACTTCTTTATCTCAAATTCTGATAGAGTACCATAAATATTATCTCTAGTAAACTTCTTCGGATCATAGGTTTCTTCAATAGTTGAGATCTTGTCACTGTAACTTTCCGATATGGACATCAAGATCTTCTCAATTATGTCTTCATCTATCAAGGTACTACCAAGTTCTCTGATTTCATTTACCATGTCTATCAACCTTATGAAAATAGCTATTTATTTACTCTCCTTCTTCCATTTTCAAATTCTATATCTATGCTTAGTTGTTAGCTTCTTTAATAATTTCACTTTGTCATTCCCTTCATAGATATCTCTCAACTTTTCCCAAACCTCATAAGCAGTATTTAATGAAATAGCCTTTGTCAATTCAATCTTAGATAAAGAACTATATATAGCATATGTTGCCTTTTCATTCTCTTCATAAGCTTGAATCTCATCAAAAGTGGTAATACCATTAGCTAGTTGAGCATACTTAATTTCCACTAATTTCCAAGTGTTATATCCTAAAGGGATCAAGTAGCCTCTCATCTTCACTTTCCAGAAACTATAGTCAAATCCTTCAAAGATGGGAATAGTCAATTTATGTGCCATTAGATCAGGATCTACCTCAAGCGGTTAATCTCTTCTTCAAGGAACCATAGATCTAATACCAATTGTTGAATATCTAGGCAATTGAAAAGAGGGTGAATCAGTTGATTACTTAAAAAAATCTCTTTTATCCTTTTTACATCCGGATCCAAACCAACAGAATTTATTAACACATATATATGATGAAAACAAAAACATACAACAGATCACACAATGAACACCAGATATGACATGGAAAACCCAAGAAGGGAAAAATCACAGAGAATGTTAGTTCTCAATATTAAACACTAGTTAAGGTGACACTGGGTAAGGTGATTTTTACAAAGGGTGTATCTCACTGCCAGAATGCTCATTGCAGGTGGGCTCACTACCAAAGAAAAAGAGATGAAAAAAGAAATAATCCATCACTTAAACACAATTTACACAAACCAAACTACTTCCGGTGCCTCAATATCAATACGTTTTCACATATCACCAACAGCCAAATCTTTCCTTTCCAATCCCGCATCTCTTCAAAGCATGTCACACTTTTTCTCTATCTAACTCAATCAGATCATTCTCATATATATATTGTCTTTTGGGAAGCATAATCTTCCAAGTCGGCCAAGATAGAGCTCTAAAATGGGTCAACAATAAAAATTCTGGTGGTGGGAAGGAATGAATAGTAGACCATACCACAACACACATCATCAATCATATCAATCCTATACAATCATTACATATTCTAGACCCAAAGACCTAATACACACTACACCACAACCTGCTACACATCCTCGAATTCCAGATTAAATCTGGACCTAAACGCCATTTCCCAAAACAATAAAAATAATAATAGCACCAAGATACACATGAATACCAAAGATCAACACAATATCCAATAACCTGAAATATCTGAATCACCAACACATATTTCGAAGCACCAAAGATTTTGGGAATACATATTTCAGATCACCAATACCAAGAACATCAGAGGCATCAATTCCAACCAATGTGCTAACATCAATGACAACCACTTAACAACATCACCATCACAACCACAACAATCACATCTGCAACAAGTTTGACGGTAGATGTATCGGCCAATTGAAGGATGGTAGGTGTAGGTCTCATATTTATGAGACTAAGGTGTTGCATTATATCCATAGTCATCATGTTAATAGTATCTCCTAAGTACATAAGGGCATTCTGCATAGCTATACCGTTAATAGTCACTGCCAGTACTAGACTACCAGGATCAGAATATTTAGGCACAACTACCTTTCCTAGCATTATATCTACTAACTACCCCATGACATGGACTATTATTAGATCTTTCCTTTTCCTACTCATTTTCTTGAGGCATTCATCTCTTATTGCCTTATTAAAAATAGGTACATCTTTGATAGCTTGAAATAAAGGTATTTTGACACACACATGCTTTAGTTGATCCAAAAATTCAAAGGTTGGTTCTAGCTTTGGCTTTGTAGTTACCAACCTCCAAGGAAATGGTGCTAATAGATTTTTTTCTTGGATTGATTCAGGATTCCTTGTTTGATGTCCTTGAAGAAGGGGTTCATGTGAGGGCAAAATGATATTTGTGTTCTCTCCTTCTTCCATAGGGAGATCAGTTATAATAAGAGAACAAGGGGCTGACAAGGTTATTCTTAAATGCAAGTGTATATCACTTACATTCATAATATATGCAAGATATGGGATAGAGTCTATTTAATGGGCTTTTTGTTGTTCTTTTTGTGGTCTATTATTTGGATTGGGTGCAGGCTGAGTTGGTAATTTAGTAGGCTTGGGTGCATTGGTATTTGCATTTGCATTTGTCAGAAGCATAATAATTGGTTGATTAGGTGGGGCTTGTGGTTGTAGGTAACCAGTTGCCTGGTTGGGCCATTGTTTTCCCCCTCTCCATTGTGGTGGTTGTTGCTAGTTTCCTGGTGGTGGTTGCCACTAAGCAGGAGGGTTAGGATTCTAATAATTGGGCCAAGGATTTTGTTGGTAATTCCATGGTTGAGTTTTAAATTACCATTTTTTTGCAAATATGAGGACTCCCATTGATTGTTAGGTGCATAGGAACTTGAATAAGGACCATTGAAAGATAAAGGATCAAGGGGCATACCTTGTCTTTGAGCCCATATCCTCCTTTGTGTAATGCAAAAAATTTGTCCTTCATCATCTTCAATTGGTTTGAATTTTGGTTGCACTTGCTTACTTTGTATGATGGCAATCTTCTTGAACCTATAGTCTCTCTTCTTTTGTCTACAATGAGGATAGTACTCAACCAACATTTCCTTTGTCTCATCATGCTTGTGGTTGGCTTGAAATGTGTCTAATTTTGTCACCATGTTATTGATGATATCCTATTTAAAAAAATTCAGGAAATGTGTTATCTCCATTATTGAAACTCCTGAAGTTATTTTTTTTATACTAGGTGCATAACCTCTATTCTTCTTGTAAATAGCTCTAGAATATTTTTAACAAAGCTTCTTTATATCACCCCAATCAGCTTGGGTAATATCTCATCTTCTCATAAGATCCAATGCATCCATGCATTCATCATTAATTCATTTTAAGAAGACCAACTTCTAAGAGTTTGCACTCAATGCCTTCTACTTAGATTTCTTGAAGCATAATACAAGAATCTTTCAACATAGTCTTCTAAGCTCTCATCTTCCTTTAGTGAAATTATGAAAATGTCATCCCTACAAATGTCACTACCTCTACAATAATCCTAATATTTTTCAAGGAATTTTTCTTTCATCACATCCCAACTTGTCATGGTATCAACACCTAGACTCATGAACCATCTTAGAGTAGATTCTTTCATTGTGGTAGAAAACAACTTGAGCTTATGAGTATCAATAGTGTAATCATGACTCCTGCATAGGATATAACACTCAAACAAGAAGGTTTCTGGGTATTTTGTCACCAAACCATATAATTTGGGAAGAGCTAAGGTAGGAATATTCTTGAGATTAGGAAGTTGATTATTGTTAGGTATAGGAAACTCAAAAGTGGGTTGAGAATTATTAGCTTGGGCAACCATATTTTCTTGATAGACAACAAGAGGCCAAGTATTTTCAAGGGGTTTCTCAACTTGTGGCTCTTTAAGTGGTAGTTCCAACAGTCCCAAATTCCAAAAAAGGTCAGCAAAAGAGTTTTTTCTTGTGCATCAAAAGCATCAAATTCCTGGTCAACTAGGTGATATTAAAGATTAGGTTCATTTGGAAAGAATCTCCCATAAGCATCCCTTCTCCTTATCCTATGCATACAATTTTAACTTAATACCACTATTTTTGTTAAAAGTTAATATGACGGTGTAACTTATTCCTATCTTATCCTACTAGTAATGAAAGAAAAAGATTCTATTTCTATAGAAATGCAACAAAAGCTTCTCTAACTGTTGTACGAGGATTTGCACCTAGAAGCTTCGTGTGATGCTCAACAAGCCCATGAAACATGGAAACATGTTTGAGCCTACGGATTTCTCGTGTTTAAGATGAACCTCTAGATATGGGTTGGCTCCCTTTTAGATATCCTAAAAACTAATGATTTTGATTGGAAAAGAGATAGAAGGATTCTTTAAAACTGAAAGTACTAACTAACAAGTAATGCACCAAATGAATGAAAATATGTAGTGTCCACCCTTGAATTGACCTATTTTGACTAGAGTTGTCTTTTATTTCATACTTGATAGACTTATCTAGACTATATTTGATGATTTGGATGATGATTACTCATGTGTTCAGCCAATTATTATGATCATTAGACATTATTAAGCATATATTATTTAGATGATTTATATGATGATGACCCTATTATTGTGGATCACGTGACTTGATGGATTTTATATACTTACTATGCGATGAATTATTGATAGATTAGATTGATCATGATAGTGTTGATGATTATGGTTACACTAACCCTATTTTGTGGTTACATATGATGAGATGTCTATGAGATGTGTTTGATACTGTATGATTGTCTTCATGAGAGGGATGATGTCACATCACTCATTGCAAGTGGGATGTATCATCATGATCCCCTATCACTTGTCTATTATGACATATATGCACATGTTGTATCATTGTTTTGTGGTTGCAAGGTTTGCAAGTACCGGACATTGACTCCACCTAGCTTCACAGGTCTGAGCGTGTCTTTAATTCCAATGGCTTGTGTAGTTTGGAGATGATATGAGTTCCCTTCACATACTCTAGGTCTAAGTTGTCCACTATGTGTCACCAACATCTTGGCGTAATTCACCTTGTCTTTAGTAAGTTGTGGAGTTGTGAGTATGCATGTGTTAATTGATTTATTTAATTAATTTGAAGCGTGATTTTATACAGTCCTTGATTTATTTAATGGTTGATTCAAAATATTTTATTTGAGTATTTAATTATGCGTGATTTTATTTACTTATGTATTTATTGTTCATTGGGATTTATCGTTTAATTAGTTATTTATTTATTTAATGATTATTTATTTTAAGATGGTTTAATATTTATTTGGTATTTATTGTTTAATCTTTATTGTTGTTTAATATTTATTTAGTATTGATGGTTTAACCTTTATTGGTATTTATTTATTTATTTGCCTATGGTTTAATAGTTCATTTGATATTTAATATTTATTTGGCTCTTTAATTCATTTATGAGCTTTTGGTTTTAAATTTCTCATTTGATTTATTTATGGCTTATGTTTAATTATATAGCTTGACTTTTATTTATTAGTGGGGGTGTATAAACACATTTGAATAAAATAATAACATCTCCCACTTAGTTGTATAAACAGATTCTATGTTATTCCCACCTACCCTTCATTCTTATTGGTCGGATCTGAATAGAGAAATATAAAAGTAACCTAACATGGGGTTGTTAGGAAATATTATATTTTGGATTATTTTGATTGACTAGGTTTTTGGTTTCGAATTTTTTTTATTTGACAACCTGGGCTTGTTTTCGGGTTACCATTCTTGAAGTTTTCTACAACATTTGGATTTCGATTTTGGTTTCGGCTTTGGATTTGGTTTAGATCTCTTCGTCAAACTTCTTCCATAACTTCTATTTCCAGGTTGGAGCTCTCTTATTTTGTATAAATTTTATTTTTTGTGTTTGCATTGTGTCTGCAGAAAATGATTGTTGTGGGTTTTATTTGGGGAAAGATTTATTATATAGTTTGTACTATAGTTCATAGGAAATATTTATGTGCATAGAATATAATATATAGTTTAAACTAGAGGTTGGGAAAACTACTTGACTTCTATTGGTTGGTTTGGTTTGTCGTGAACGCACGGCTCTGCGTTTTGATAATTTTCGATTGTGTGAAGATTTGAATCTCTTCTTCTGTGAATGTTGTCCTTTGGGTGATTAAAGGGAGATTTGGTTTGTTGGTAGATATTTTGGGAGAGTTTGTCTCATATTTGAAGAGATTTGATTGATTTTGTGGTGGGAGACTGACAGAACCTTTTCCTTTCTTCATGAATGCATTATGTGTTGTTTTGTGGTGTTATTATATGTGTTTAAGGGAGTATTGAGTTTGTATGAGAGGTTGTTGGCCTTTGGTGAAGTTTTATGCAAGATGTTTGAGCATTGATATCCTTTTTGAGTTTTCAGGAAAATATATTGTTCCTATGATAGTAATATATTTTTGGCAATATTTAAAGCCTTGGATTTTGTTGTTTGTATTAATTTTCATCCTCTTGAAGGTATTTTCAGTGCGCTTCTAGTGTGATTAGTTTCATCATTTTATCCTACCTGTGCATTTTGCATTTTGGATTTTGTACTTGGTAGTTTTCTGCAAATTTTTCTCTGTGTGTCATATGCGCCACAGAATTGAGCATATGCACCACAAGAATAATCAAATGTGCCACATAATTGAGCATATGTACCACTTCAGGGTTCAAATGTGATGTAGATCATATGCACCATAAGAATGATCAAATGTGCCACATAATTGAGCATATGCACCACTTCAGGGTTCAAATGCACCACTTCAGGGTGCAAATGCATCATTCCATTGAGAATATGTGCCATTCTGTAGAGTTTTAGGATTTTATCAGAATTTGTAGTCTTTTTTATAATTGCTCGGTTTGGGTCAGTACCAAAGGCATTATGAGGGCATGAACTATGTTTTCTAGATTTGGTTGATTGGTTTTGACGTCCTCTTATGGTTTTTCTTTTTTTTTTTTTGCAATCATTTTACGATTGTTGACTAGATAGGCTCTCTTTCATGTTGATGCGCCATGAAAGAAGAGTGTTGGAATTGAGATTCTTGAGCTAACAAGTGAAAGGCCTTGTTGTGAGTGTATTTGTTGCTAATGACAAATTTTATGGCCCTTTTTGGATGGCCCTTGATGTATTTGGTTTTCCAAGAGGCTCTTTTGGTTGTTCTTTTGGTTTTGTTCCCCTATAGCCATTTGCATATTCTTGTTCATGAATGGAAGTTATTGGCTGCATATTGTTGATTATGGTTTTCAAATTTGCATATGGTTTTGGAGCCTCTTGTGATTATTATTGTTTGGATCCATGATAGGGGGAGTGGGCTTCCTTTTTATGACTGGGGTCATGAGAGATGGGCTTGCATGAGGTTCCTTGTAAGGATGCATGAAGTCTAGACCATCAGGGCACATTGGGAGTTTACTGTGATTTGTAAATAAGTGATAACCTAATAATTAATGAGTTGGGTAGTTAGATTCATTAATACAGATAATAATTGATGTGAGCCTCATGACTTGATCCTTGGGAGGATGTTTTAGGATAAGCATGAGAAGGCCATTGTGATGGCAAGTCAATCTCCCTCAATCTCTCATAGGTTGAGATGGCTCCACATGTCCATCAGGCTTGTTCCTTATGTTGTTATACTTGTTATGTTGAGGATGGCATGTGATGACACTCCACCCCTACATGTGTTCCCTTGATGAATTATGGTTATGCATTATTGGTTGCATTTTATATCTTGTTGAGTTGTAAGCCTTTGGGAGTTTATTCTTGTTGTATTATGTTGGTTCTTGCATGAGAGTCCTTGTGTATTTGTCTCTTTTGTTATTAGTTCTAGCTTAGGTTTAGAGTGTGTGTTGGGACCTTGTGTCATCTCCTAGCACGGGGGGTGGTTCCTTTGGTTCCACATGGTCGGGTGGTTGGTGCTTTTTAACCATTGGAATGTTCTCTTAGATTCTTCTTGTGTGGATGTGGATTCTTCTTCATGATGGATTACGGATGTACCTTGTAGAAGATTTATGTAATGAATATGAGGGAATCATGTAATGTATTATTCTTGTATGTAATCGTTGAAACATTGTATTAGGAAGAGATTTTCTCATGATGTATTTGATGTAATTAAGAAGGTAGTAGATGGAATTAGGGATTATGTCATGGGTTGTAATGAGACTATATGATGTATCTTGATGTACCTATAGAATAAAAGGAAATCACTTTATGTACTTTGGAGTTGTAATGGATTTATAAATGAAAGGGAATAAATTTATATTATGATTTAGATGTCTTACTTGAAAAAGGTATTCTATGGAAATGATTAAGATGTAAATTAATATGTGAAAGAACCTTAATGAATGGGTTAGTATTAATAAGAATGTTAGATAATATGATTAGAAGAATGATTCATATAGAGGCATTGGTAGAAAGGAAATTATGCATTGCATATAAGGGATTGTTAAAGTAATAAGATTGCATTGAGAATTCTTGCATTATGCATTGGAATTAATAATTAAGGAAATGATCATGTTAGGAAATTGGATTCATTTGAAGCATGGTTAAATGGATAAGTAAAGATGGATTTTATCTATGCATTAGGATTGCATTATCATGGAAATAAATAAGAGCATGTAGTTAGGAAAGGATAGATTAAATCACATTTGGATTTGATGTATAAGATGAATGTCGGATAAAGGGGTTGTCTTGCATTTAAAAGGAAGAGTTTATCATGATAGTTGAAAGATAGAATAGTATGCACTTTATATTGGACAAATAATCTAGTAGGTTGCATATCTCATGGTTTGGAATTGAATAAGATGCATTAAGCTTAAGTGGGATGTGATTATCATGTGAGTAGGATGTCATTATGGTATCTGATTAAGTAATGGCGTTGAAGTACCCTAGGGAAAGATTAATGTTGTTCATGTTTATTCCACTTGCATAAATTAATGTGATGTGCAATGGTGTATGTTCATTGTGCTTAATTGGTTAAAGAATGTAATTAGATAATGGAGTTATATGTTGCATTAGTTGTTAAAAGATGTTTAAAAAAAAAATGTCTCCATTAATGTGTTAGTAGTTTAATTTCTCTAGGGTATATTGGCAAGCGTTACAAAATACTTGTCATGTTGTTGGACTCATAATATACTCAACTATGAAGCTATATTAGCTCACAACCCAACTACACATGTCTACAATAATGTTTCATATGAAAGGTTTAATGTTTTCTGATGTTTGTATAAGGGGAACCAATATTGTTTTCACAATTTCATACATCAAAATTAACAACACATTCACTGACCTGCACTATAACATGTTGTTTCTACACTAAGAATTGAAGGAATGAAACAAAAATAAAGGATTTCAAGATAAATAACAATATTCCTATCAAATCACCCACATACAACACTGGAACAAAAATAATTGAGAAAGAAATAAATAAAGGATTTCAAGGTAAAATAACAATATTCCTATCAAATTACCCACATACAACACTGGAACAAAAATAATTGAGAAAGAATTAAGCTTATTTATTGAGAAAAATAAGTTTCTTGCATTAAAAGACAAAAAAGCTTACAAATTGACTAATATATCTCATAAGAAAATGAGTTACAAAGCATATTCTTGCTGCTAAAGTAGAGACTAAACTCAAAACTAGCGAAGAATAGAAGGAGAAATATGACTTATATAAAAAACGGCTCCAACATTTGAAATTTTAATTTTTTGCTCTCTTTCACTTGATGACTCCTTTGAGTTGTACTGACTAGGCATGCTGACTTCTCCTTGTACTCAAAATCAGGTATCAACTAACTAAAAATTTGAAAAATTAGCTGTTGGGCGAGCAAACTTGAAAATGCCATAAAAACTAGGTTGGAACTGAAGTGTAGATGTTGATTTTACTCCCAAAATCCCCCTTGACTTATAGACAACCCATGTAGACCTTCAAATTAGGTGTAGGATTGTTGTTTAACCCTCAAAAACCTCCTCAAATCATGGGATTTATCTTTGGTCGACCCTTTTGACTCAAAATTGGATTTGAACTAAAAATTAAATGCTTTCATTTCACCAAATAAGGATAGGTGTTACGGAAGCATACTCATCTTTTGAAATTCAAATCTTATTTTCAAAATGTATATGACAACAAAAACTAGATTTGACTTCGAGTTCATGATGTCGCAAGCACCGGGACTACATTACCTCTTCCACATATGATCGCCCTCGATTATATCCTTGTATATGTGCCCTATATCATTGTATTTGTGCCCCTCATGATTGTTTTTATTGATCTTTGAGATTTTTTATCTTAAAAAGACTATCGTATGATCCTTATTTTATATCCACTATTAATTGGTTTAGGACAATCCTTCCTTGGCTAGAAATATGCTTAAAAGCCTATTGATCTTTGACAGAGGCTTTAATGGCTTCCAAGCCCATCTTTGTTTCTTTGTCTTCTCTTTTGTCACCTTAGGTGTGTTGGCAATAATAATGAATGGAGACTGAGAGGAGGGGGTGAATCAGTCTTCACCGGATCTATAAACTTTAGCTACAAATACAGATCTAATAAACTACTACAGTAACAAAGATAAGCAAATTGAAAGTACAACACACAATACCAGGATTTTGATGTGCAAAATCGGTTAAGGGAAAAACCACGGTGGGAACCTACCCATAGAAAGATGATACTCTATAGTAGTATATGAAAATATTACAATGGGGAATTGACATGCTTTCAAACACATTGCCTAGATCTCACTGCTCAAATACAATGACCTAGAAGGCCACAACCCTCAAGGAAGTCTCACTGACTTACAATAAAATTTGGACTACAATCTGGAAGGAATGAACTAAAATAATAGCATCTCCAAATGCCTGATTACAATTCTGGTTAAGCACAAATGTCTGCCCCACAACACCAATCTCTGCTCAATCACAATATCGAAGGATGAATCCTTGTTGACACATAAACCTCTCTCTGATAATACAGATAGAACACTTATCACTTGATTACATGAATATGTTGTCTTGATGATGATTGTAATGAATTCATCATATGTTGGCATTGATGAAACACATACACACACATATATTCACATTGTTTACAGGTGTAACTTCAAGTTGTTTATACTACAACCGGTATACTAGAGGTTTATTTCTAACCGGTACTTGGTGACAACTGGTGTATATATATATGGAGACAACCAGTGGATCAACATAACTTAGCAGCAACATGAAGATCCAGCAGAGATTATCACAGGAGCATCAAGGATAATTGTTTGTATGTTTAACTCCAACCAGTATTGATTGTTCCAACCGGTATTCATTATTTATGTGATGAGTTATTACAAGTCATGATGAGTTATCCTTACCAACAAGATTTGGCAGTATTTTTGTGATGAGTTATGATCACTTGACCAGATACATTTCACCTAAGTAATTGTCTTATGATTTCTAGAGGCCCACATGAAATCTAAAATGTCTATATATTGACATCACACTGAATTATTTTTGTATGAGCGAAAGTGATATGCTATGTGTAAAGGCAGAAGTGTTAAGTCATAAAGTATGTTGGTAAAGAGGAGTTAAGTGCACAGAAGAAGATCTATACAAGCAATTTGTGCTACTACTAGATCACATCACCTGTTGTTTTCTAATCACTGCAATAGTAAAATCCCCTAACCGGGTAAGCTCTAACAAGCTTCATTATTCAAATCCTCTAACCGGGTGATCCATTAGTTTGGATTTAAAAATCCTCCACCGAGGTTACTCCTTACAAGGTACTACCTTTTACAGGGTATAGCTTTTAACTAAGCTTTGGGATCTTTAACAGGATTTGCTCCAAAGCATTTGTAGACCCTAACTGATCAATTATCTATTACTGTAGATAGTTAACTTGTGAGTCCCATCTCACCGTGGTTTTTACCTATTTGGGTTTTCCACGTATAAACACTTGTGTTATGGTGGATGTTTTATTTTTTGTGGATGTTGTTATATCATTTTTTATTCATTCATATTGTTTAACAAACTAGTTAAGTTTATCTATCAGTCAATGTTTAAAGTAGTACTATTTTTGGTTTCACTGATTCACCCCTCCCCCCCTCTTAATTCTTTAGAAGTCCATTAGTTGGTATCAGAGCCTAACTTCCTTAAAGCCTAATCACTTGGAAGAAAACCCTAAATCTATCATGGGGGATATGAGCTACTTTGAGATGGCTAGAGAGCTTGAGGCTAGTAGGAATGAGCTTAAAACCCTAAGGGTCAAACTGAAAGCTTCTCAAGTCAAAATAAGAGAGATAACTGAACAACTGTTAGAAAAATCTGATAATAGTTCTTCAGATGAGACCAATATTGATGCTTTAGCTAAGGAAGTTGAAAAACTAAACAGTGAAAAGCTAAATATGAGGAGAGAGCTAGAAGGTCTTACTATCCGCATGAGTTAGGAACTGGAAGCTAGGAGAACTATTGAAGATCTCACAAAAGAAAGAGATCATGAGATTGCCAAGATCAAGCGAGAGAATGCTACCTTGCATGATCATTTGAATGTAGAAAGAGAAGAAAAAGAGAACCTACAGCTATATCTTGAATTAGCATCATCTCTAAGAGAACTTGTCAAAACATAATGAAGATCTCACCAGACAGCTCACTGAAGAAAATGGGAAATTGGATAAGTTCAACAGAAGTTCTATCTTGTTGGAAGAACAAATTCAATCACAAAGGATGAATGGTGATACCTCTGGACTTGGTTTTCACACATCTGAAAAAGGTGAATCCTCTGGTACCAAGAGCAACACTCTTAAGAATAAATCTCCTCCTAAGGTCAAAAATCCTACCGGTAAGAAGGTCTTTAAACTTGTTTGTTTTGTTTTCCTTAAACATGGTCACACTGCAAATTTTTGTAGAGACAAACATAATAGATATGCAAGCTACAATACTAATGCTAGGTATGTGTCCAAGAAATTTGAAGGTCATTGCTTCACATGTAGAATGTATGGACATAGATCAGTTGAATGCAGATATGGAGTGAATAATCTTGTACCACATATGCATTCAAGACCAAATGGCAAATGAATGAGAAATTTTGATAACCAGGTCAATATGAACTGGCAAAGACCCTACGACAACCGGTTTAGTCCATTTGAGATGGAAAAGGTAACAAATGTCATTTGCACCATCTGTAACAACTTTGGTCATGTGGCTATAAATTGCAGAAGAAGAACTAGGAGAGGTAATGCAGGACCTTGGAAATCATCTGGTGTGGCCTTCTATCACTATCACAAACCGGGACACTTGGCAAAATTCTGTAGATCTAGAAAGACTAAACGGTCAACCCTTCTAAAGATCAGAAAGGAAAGAAGAAAGTTAATGTTGAAGAAACTAGAGAAGAAATGAATCGAATATGGAAGAAGAAGAGTGATGACTCACCTGGAGATGAAATTGTGCCTTCACCAAGTGTCGATAATCCTGCACCAGTGAATTAAGCCTTTTCAATATGGCTAAGGGGAACTTAATGATAAAACTACCTCCGGACCCCTTGAAATCAATGAGTGGTAAGAGAATTTAAATGCATGAAATTTTGATAACTTTTTGTCAATCAGTTATCAACTGGTTTTACATCTATGTATCTTTAAGTGGTGTAATTAGGGTTTGTAACCCTAATGGGCGAGCATTTAATGCAGCAGGTAAAAAGGATAAAAGCAAGTTTTCACTTTGTTATTTTTACCCTAATGCATACAAGAAAGAATTTTTGAGTGCTTGCAGAGCTGAGAAAGGATGTTGGCTAATATTTGTCGAAGCTGCATTGTGATTTGAGTAATCAAGTAGATTTTAAGGTTGGAGAAGACTAAACTGGTGTGCACTTGAGCATTCAACCAGTTAAAGAGGCAACGTGCGTGAAATAAGGTATTTCTTTGAAAAATCCTGCTTCGAATCTAGTTTATCTAAAATGGCGTCGTCTTCTAAACTAGTAGAGAGATTAATGATTACATCTGAACCTATGGAAGTTGTTGAAGTGGAACAAATTGTGTCATATAATGCTTTATCACACGTTCCTAGTGGTGTTGTAGTGAAAGGAGATTTGTCCAGCTACATTGATTGCAAGATATAGGATTTAGGATCATTATTGATATATTCTCAATTAAAATCCCTTTGCGATGAAAATGGAAAGATTCAAACAGAATATATTAAGGTTTATGAAAAAGGTTTTCATAACGCAGCTTACTTTCTTGAAGATTTTGAAGAAGAACATATCCGAATTATTTTGAGTTGAGTTCATGGAGAAAACATGTATTTAGAAAGGACTCATACTATAACCAAGGAAGCTATTCAAGCTGTAACTAGTTTTTACTTAACCAGTGAAGTACCTGTGTTGAGGTGTATTTCAAAAGAGACAGTATACACTCTAACCGGATCAACATCTGATAAGCGTGCTTTTCTGTCAATAACATCAAGGACCCAGCAATAACGTTGGTAGCTATGGTTATAGGATACCAGGTATTCTACTCTACCAGATTAAATAGTGTTCCATCAGCAGCGGTGCATACTGCTTACAAGATGATAGCTGAAAATGCTAATTATGACCTATGTGAGGCCATAAGGAGCCAATTAATGTTAAATCTTTAGTCTATCAAGAAGGACAGCAGTCTAAGATTTAAATTTGGATAGTTATTGATCAGTCTATTCTTTTATTTCCAGAATTTCCTACCAGGAATAGGTGATCTTGAATGGTCTAAGGATCTACCGGTATCTGCCTAGATTAAGAGCAGTATCAAGGCTGTGAAGAACACCTTTTCTGCTGCAATTAACAAATACTTCAATGAGTTTCAGAAGAAAATAAGCATGACATTAAGATTGCCTAAGGAAGTGGTAAAACATTTTGCTAATGACATTATTTTCACAGTTACCAATGATTTCTGTTTAATGGAGGCAATTGAGCCTAGAGAAGAAGAAATCGAAGATATGAGTTATGAGGTCAACTATAATTTCCTGATTGGTTATGCTAATAACCTGTTGGCATCTCCAAAGGATAAAAAGAAGGAAAAATTGAATATTATTGAAGATCAGATTGCACAATCTGGAACCAATATTGTTCCTACCACAAGTGGTAAAGGTAAGAAAAAGAAGCTTGAGCAAGCACCTCCGATGATGAAAAATATAAGAGTGACATGAAGTGTCCAAACCAAAAAGGAACCGGCACCTAAAGTTTATGCAAAGAAGGAGAATGCATCTAAGAAAAGAGGTCGGAAACTAATTCTCCAAGAAGAATCTGAAGGTACTGACACTGAGGAAGAACCCAAGAAGATGGAATTAACCGGTAGAGTAGCAAAGCAAGTGAAGGAAGTATCGAAGGCAACTATGCCTTTTGATATTTCAACTTACAAGCCTGAGACTACCTTTGAGAGGACAGTGAAGACATTAGGGAGAAACAGATTTGACAATGTCAAAGAACATTTTGATTCTTTCACTGAAGATGAAACGGAGCAAATCATTCAATAGGTAATCAATCATTTGTGTCATTACAATAGATTACCACATGATCTTGAAAAGGATATCTCTAATTCCTTGTATACTATTCTTTTGAATAAATGGGAGGAAGCAATAAAGAAAGAAAAAGGAATCATAGATGATGTATTTTATAATATTTTCCTAAGTTGTCAAAGGATGAGTTTAATGAATTGGTTGATAAGTATAAAGTTCATTTTGCTTACAAAATGAGAATATTGAAGCTGATCAATGGAAAAGAGCAACCTGTTGAGACTGAGACTCGTCAGATTGCTCGTAATATCAAACACTCGAAAGATCTTATACATTCTTCTAAGGATGAGAAAGATACTATTGATTGACCTGAAATGGATGAAGAAGAAATTGTGCAAGCTGGTGTGGTCTATCCTGTCAAGAAGAAGGATGACACTATCATCCAAGTTGTTGATGGTATTCGACATATAATTGATCTATCTAGAGACATCATTGTATCAAATATGTAGCCACTTGAAATCACTGACTTACAAGTTACTTCAGTTGAGAAACTGGCAACTCAACCAATAGTGGATATTCCACCAGCAAAGGAACAACTAGAGAAACCCCAGTCCCCACCAGTTTCACAAAACATTCAGAAGGAATCTAATGTTGACACATAGATTTATGAACAAGAAACAGAGAAAGGACAAGAGAAAGCAATTGTTGAGGTAACATCTTCTGAACCAGAAAAAACATTAGTCATTCAGTAGACTAATGAAGATGATGATGACTCATTAGGCATATTAGAGCCTATAATTGTTGATAATATGAGTGCATATGAAATGATGAAGATTGTAACTATCATGCAATCTAGAGCACAGAGACTTAAAGAGAAAAGAATGGAAGCTGAAACAATTCAGAATGCAGTAGATATTTTATCAAGTCTACTATCAAAAAATTCTACATGACATTTGACAACCCCTATTAGAAAACTTGGTCAATTGGTTATTGATGCATCTGGCCAAATTAAGTCACTTGAAGAAGCAACACAAACTTATGTTGAGAAGAGTTACAGGAAGAGGCATGGAGAGAAGCTTATGAAAGAAATTGCTACAGGGAAACTTGCTCTATCTTTGAATAAAGATTTGTTAAGTAAAGCTATTGAAACAGGAAGAAATTATCTTGCTTCTACTTCTAAAGTTTCATTCTTTTATTCTGATATCAATAAAAGGCGAACTAAAACAAAGCAAGAGGTAGAAAAGATATGTCATGCATATGTAACACTTCAAGACTCTATTTTTGCTTTTAGAAAATTTGTGGATGATTTGTACAACAGGTTGGATACCTATGATCTTGAGAAAGAAAAAAGACTCTGGTCAATGAAGGAATTGAAGAGTCTCCTCACATCCCAAGTGGACATACTGCAGAGAGCCTACAAGAATGCAGAAGCTATTTTAGCTACTCCAGAAACATGTACACTTGATTCCATGGAAGAGTTTCATACATAGATTATGTCTACGCTTGAGTACACTGAGAATGTGTTGGAAACATGGAAACATGCCTTATCATAGTTGAAGAGGAACTTTAATGTTATTTTCATGAGACTTGCAAATGCATGAATCTTAATTTAGTTTTTCAAGTTTTTGTATATGTAAAACATTTTGATACAAACTTTCAATTTGGTATTGTTGTCAAAAGGGGAGTAGAAATATGTATGTGTGTTTTTGAAAATTTTGTATGATGTATGTAGTAAGGGGGAGTATGTGTATATGTGTATATTTTTTTTGTAAGCACACTTAGCGGTATTACTGAAAATTTTCTAAGTGTTGCCATCAATGCCAAAGGGGGAGATTGTTGGCTTGATGATGATTGTAAGGAATTCATCATATATTGTCATTGATGAAACACATACACACACATATATTTACATTGTCTATCGGTGTAACTTCAATTTGTTTATACTACAATCGATATACTAGAGGTTTATTTCTAACCGGTACTTGGTCACAACCAATATATGTGTGTGTGTGTGTGTGTGTGTGTGTGTGTGTGTGTGTGTGTGTGTGTGTGTGTGTGTGTGTGTGTGGAGACAATCAGCTGATCAACATAACTCGGCAGCAACATGAAGATCCAACAAAGATTATCACAGGAGCATCAAGGATAATGGTTTATATGTTTAACTCCAACTAGTATTCATTGATTATGTGATGAGTTATCACAAGTCATGATGAGTTATCCTTACCGACAAGATTTGGCGGTATTTTTGTGATGAGTTATGATCACTTGACCAGATACACTGCACCTAGGTAATTGTGTTATGATTTATGGAGGCCCACATAAAATCTAAAATGTCTATATATTGACATCACACTGAATTATTTTTGTATGAACGAAAGTGACATGCAATGTGTAAAGGCAAAAGTGTTAAGTTACAGAGTATATTGGTAAAGAGGAGTTAAGTACGTAGAAGAGGATCTACACAAACAATTTGTGCTACTACTAGATCACATCACCTATTATTTTCTAATCACTGTAGCAGTCAAATCCCCTAACCGGGTAATCTCTAACAAGCTTCATTGTTCAAATCCTCTAACCAGGTGATCCATTAGTTTGGATTTAGAAATCCTCCACCGAGGTTACTCCTTACAGGGTACTACCTTTTACAAGGTATAGATTTTAACTAATCTTTGGGATCTTTAACAGGATTCGCTCCTAGCAAAGCATTTGTAGACCCTAACCAGTCAGTTATCTATTATTGCAGATAGTTAACTTATGAGTCCCATCTCACCGTGGTTTTCACCTATTTGGGTTTTCCACGTATAAACACTTGTGTTATGGTGGATGTTTTATTTATTGTGGATGGTGTTATATCATTTTTTATTGCATGCATATTGTTTAAGAAACTAGTTAAGTTTATCTATAGGTCAATGTTTAAAGCAGTACTATTTTTGGTGTCACTAATTCACCCCCCTCTCAATTCTTTAGAATTCCATCAGAATATATTACCTATATATACAATTCATCAACCTTGACAACAAGGTCGGTTAAACTCTCAACTCATAATTAAAAAATTACATCACACGATACAAAGATCGACCACCAGACCAATATAATGATTTACATGACATAACATGGACCTAATTCAAATTCCCAAACACTCAACTCCATCAAAAATCATGCCAAGATCAACCGCAATAGGCTACACCACCAGGAAAACCGCATAACAAGAAGGACATCACTGGTTCATGAAAACCACCAATAACTTGCACAACGATCAATGCGGATCATCAGGACAAATATGACACAGTTGGGAAACACTAGCAAGCACATTAGAATCATCGGCAACAATTGCACCAACACCACTTATCAAATCTTCATTTGTCAATGTCTAAAACTCAAGAACATAACCAATCAACAAATTTTATGAAGAAAGATAACTTGTGGAGAACCAAAACATGATACAACTGAAATAAAGATATACAAGACCATCCCAAACAATATCCCAAAATTACAGCTCAATATCATATCACACCAGAATATACCAGAGGAAATACCGAGCTCTGCAAACCACCAGTACATCAAAATAATAATTGCAAACTGGATCATAAGATCTTCTCAATCAGCAATCACTGGAGGAAATCATAGGAATATGTTGACATCAATGACAACAACATATCCTAGCAACAACAATGTACAATAATTTCCAAAAATCTCCCCCTTTGACATTGATGGCAACATATGAATGTGAAAAATAGTCAATGCAAAGAAAGAAGATATCCCCAACAAACTCCCCCTAAGATCAAGACATATAAAGAAGTTTTTCACATGATCTCTCTCCCCCTTTGACAACAATGCCAAAGATCTCAAAACATAAAACCAAACTTACTCTCCCCAAAAACAAAAATATGAATTTCAGGAATCTCTCCCCTATAATACAGACTACTCCACCAGAGGAGCAGCACCAACTCATCAATCCGGATAGAAAGATAAGGCTCTGAAATCCATCAGATTGATGCAACTTAGTGCATCTTGTTCTCATCAAGAGGGGTGGATACCCCTAATTTATCTCTCAAATAGACAAATGTAACTATAGGCAAAGGCTTAGTGAAAATATCAGTAATTTGTTCCTTTGTAGATACATACTCCAGCTTCACTTTCTCTTCATTGACTTGTTCTCTCAAGTAATGATATTTGATTGACACATTTTCAATCTTTGACATGTTAATAGCACTGGAATTATCATAGTATATGGAAGTAGGCTCATCATAGATAACTCTAGTATCCTTCAATATTTGCTTCATCCAAACTACCTAAGTGCAATTACTAGCAACAACAATGTACTCAACTTCAGCAGTAGATAAAGATACTGAATCTTGTTTCTTACTAGACCATGAAACCAGTTTCTTACCCAAAAAGAAGGCTCCACCGATAGTTCTCTTCCGGTCATCAACATCACTAGCTCAATCAATATCAATGTAGGTACATAGCATGAAATCATCATTCCTCAGATACCACAAACCATAGTCCATAGTTCCCTTCAAGTATCTGAATATCCACTTAACAGCAGTGACATGACTCTCCTTCAGATCAGCTTAATATCTGGTAGCCATGCACACAGCATGCATAATGTTTGGCCTAGTCTGAGTAAGATATAGAAGTCCACCAACCATAGATCTGTACAAACTTTGGCTAGATTTCAAAGATTCATCATTCTTAGACAATTTGCAACTAGTCACCATAGGAGTTCCAATAGGTTTGGAGTCATCTAATCCAAACTTCTTCAGCAATTCCTTCACATATTTAGTTTGAGATATGAATATACCTTTTCCAATCTATGAAATTTTCAAACCTAAGAAAAATTTCATCTCACCAATTATAGACATCTCAAATTCATTTTGCATATCATCGGCAAACTTCATGCACAAGTTATCATCTCCTCCAAAGATAATACCATCAATAAAGACTTCAACAATCAAGATGTTGTCATTCTCAATCTTAAAGTACAATTTACTATCAGCATCACCTTTATTAAATCCCAATTTCAACAAATATTTATCTAACCTAGCATACCAGGCTCTAGGGGCTTGTTTTAATCTATAAAGTGCTTTCTTTAGTTTACATACTATGTCTCCATCATCTGATAATGAAAATCCATCAGGTTGCTCAAAGTAGACTTCTTCCTTAAGATCACCATTCAAAAAGGAAGATTTGACATCCATCTGATATACCTTGAAATCTTTATAAGCAGCATATGCAAGCAACAGTCTAACAGCTTCAAGTCTGGCCACCGGAGCAAAAGTCTCATCATAATCAATTACTTCTTTTTGTGAATATCCTTTACATACCAATCTTGCTTTATTTCTGACAACTTCACTAGCTTCATTCAATTTGTTTCTAAATACCCATTTAATATCATTTTTATCTTTAGTTCTAGGTACAAGCTCCCTTGTGTTATTCTTTCTAATCTGATTTAATTCATCTTCCATAGCTCTCATCCAATTTTCATCTTTACAAGCTTCATCAACATGTTTAGGTTCAATTTTAGAAATCAAACATACCTCTTCAGCAGCTAGCCTTCTTCTAGTCATCACACATTTATTTTTATCTCCAATAATCTAATTTTTAATGATTCAATCTTACATACCTCGAAGTCTTCTGATTGTTTTGATTCTCAAATTTCTATATTTCTTCATCGGAAGCAGCAACATTCAGATTAATAGTCTCTACCAAATCATTCTGGTTTGGCTCTTTGGTTTGAATAAGGTTTAGAACAATATGTTGACCATCATCATATTTGCATGCTCTAAATTTTCACTTTCCACTATCTTTCTCAGTCTCTTATTGTAGCACCAGTAGGCTTTTCTCTTTGTTGAATATCCCAAGAAAATTTCTTCATCACTTCTAGCATCAAACTTTCCTATATCCTCATCTCTCTTGATATAACATTTGCTACCAAATACTCTAAAATATCTCACATTAGGAATATGACCAAACCATAGCTCATAAGGAGTCTTACCAGTATCACCTTTAATATGAACTCTATTGAATGTGTAAATAGTAGTGCTAACAACTTCTCTCTAGTAGATCTTTGAAACATTCCCTTCAATCAGCATAGTACTTGCAGCATCCAAGACAATTTTGTTCTTCCCTTCAATAACTCCATTTTGTTGAGGGGTTCTAGGAGTAGATGATTGTCTTCTAATCTCATGCTTCTCATAAAATGAATTAAATTCATCGAAATAGAATTCTCCACCTCTGTTGGATCTCAGACATTTCACCTTCAATCCAGACTCAATCTCCACTTTTGCTTTGAATATTTTGAATTTGTCTAATGCTTCTGATTTCTCTTTCAAAAATACAACCCACATCATCCTGGAATAATTATCAATTAGCAACATGAAATATCTATCATCCTGCACACTTCTAACATTTGAAGGTCCACACAGGTCAATATGCACAAGATCTATCAATCCATCAAATGTATATTGCTTGGTCTTGAAACAAATCTTTGTCTGCTTAACCAACTGATATTCTTCACATACCAATTTGGCAGGGTTAACAATCTTAGGCAGATCTCTAACAACTTGTGTAGAAATGATCTTAATCATTGAATCAAAATTTACATGACACATTGTCCTATGCCACAACCAACTCTCATCTATCTGAGAAATTAAAAATCTTTTCTCATCGACATTCAAATGAAAAATGTTACCTTCAGTCTTAGTTCCAGATGCAATCTCTATACTGGAGGCATTTAGGATCTTGCATTTTCCATTCTTGAATTGTAGATCATCACCTTTATCAACCATCTGTCCAACACTCAAAAGATTATGCTTCAAACCTTCAACATACAAGACACCATCAGTATTATCCTTACCATCAAAAGAATAAGAACCTCTACCACAGATCACAAAGGCTTTGTCATCTCCAAATCTTACTATTCCACCATCATATCTCTCCATACTCACAAATTTTCTTTTATCACTAGTCACATGATGTGAACAACCACTATCAATCACCCATTCATCTTTCTCTTCAACTTTAGCAGCTAAATCTTTCTCCTCAATAGCATATCTAGTGGAATCAACAAGTACAGGTCCATCTTCCTTAATGGAAATAAATACAACTTCATCCCCTCTAGATTAACATATGTAACACCTTCATCAGTAGCATAATAGCACTTATTTTGATTTATATACTTTTGGTTAGACTTGTAAGGCTTGTCATACTTCTCATGCTTCTCATATCTATCATTCCTATCATGCTTATCAAACTTATCATGCCTATCATATTTATCCATTCTCTTTGACATCTAGAAGCAAAATGTCCTATCTTATTACAAGAGAAATATTTCAAAGGCAATTTTCCATCATACTTACCAGCTCCTTTAGGCAATCTCTGGAAAATCAATGCTTCAAGCTCATCCAGTTCTCTTTCTTGCTCTTCCATCTCTCTTCTCACTCTTTCACATTTATATATGTTTCACTCATAAGGATCATACTTTTGCTTTCCAGATATATATGTTGATGCTCTAAATGTTGTTTCAGACTTTCCATGTGATTTTCCAAACTCGCTTAGCTCAAATGCAACAATCTTTCCAACCAGCATATCTCTTGTCATTGTACTCACACTCTGGATCTCATCAATAGCAACCACCTTATGTTTATAAGCAGGAGGCAAAGATCTCAACACCTTAGCAATAATTTCATCTTATTTAAGTGTTCCACCTGTACATCTGATACCTAGGACAAGATCATTCACCTTAGCCAAGAAAGAGTGTATGTTCTCATCATCTCCCATCTGTAGCATCTCATACTTTCCTTTCAAACTCTGTAACTTAGCAACTTTCACTTGTTTGTCTCCTTCATATAGGATTTCAAGCTTCTCCCAGTTCTCATGTGTGGTCTAAAATCCCATTACATTTTTCATCTCAGAATCAGTTAGGTTACTAAGTAATGCTTCCTTCACTCTAATATTATGTTCAACTTCCTTGATCACATTAGTTGAAATTGGTCCATTCGAAGGAGCAGAATAGGCATTCTTTTTAATCTTCTAGTAATCTTCTCCAAGGCATTTCAAGTGCACTTCCATCCGGTTCTTCCATATAGCATAGTTACTTCCATCAAATCTCAAACTATTCTTCTTAAAGATAACACCTGTAGCTACCATCCCAAATCTCCTCAAGCGGTTAGGCTTCTTCCAAAGGATCTATCTCTGATACCAATTGTTGGCAACAATAATGAAGTGAGACTGAGAGGGGGGTGAATCAGTCTTCACCAGATCTACAAACTCTAGCTACAAATACAGATTTGATAAACTGCTACAATAACAAAGATAAGAAATTTGAAAGCACAACACACAACACCAAGATTTTGATGTGGAAAACTTGGTTAAGGGAAAAACCGTGGTGGGAACCTACCCACAGTAAGATGATACTCTACAGTAGTATATGAAAATATTACAATGGGGAATGCACATGCATTCAAGCACACTGCCTAGAGCTCATTGCTCAAATATAATGACCCAGAAGGCTACAACCCTAAGGGAAGTCTCACTGACTTACAACAATATTTGGACTGCAATCCAGAAGGAATGAACTAAATTAATAACATCTCCAAATGTCTGATTATAGTTCTAGTTAAGCACAAATGTTGCCCTGCAACACCAATCTCTACTCAATCACAATACCGAAGGATGAATCCTTGTTCGTACATAAACCTCTCTCTGATAGTGTAGACACAACACTTATCACTTAATTACATGAATATATCACCTATATATACAATTCATCAACCTTGACAACAAGGTCGACTAAACCCTCAACTCATAATTACAAAATTACATCACACGATACAAAGATCAACCATCGGACCAATATAATTATTTACATGACATAACATGGACCTAATTCAAATTCCCAAATTCTCAACTCCACCAGAAATCACGCCAAGATCAACCGCAACATGCTACACCACCAAGAAAACCGCATAACATGAAGAACATCATTGGTTCATAAAAACCACCAATAACTTGCACAATGATTAATGCGGATCATCGGGACAAATAGGACACAATTGGGAAACACCAGCAAGCATGTTAGAATCATCAGCAAGAGCTACACCAACACCACTTATCAAATCTTCATCCATCAACGTCTGAAACTCAAGAACACAACCACAAAGAAAGATAACTTGTGGAGCACCAAAACATGATCCAACTGAAATGAAGATACAAGACCGTCTCAAACAACATTCCAAAATCGCAGCTCAATATCTAATCACACCATAATATACCGGAAGAAATACCAAACACTACAATACATCAAAACAAAAAATGCAAATAGGATCATAAGATCTTCTCAATCAGCAATCACTGGAGCAAATCATAGGAATATGTTGACATCAATGACAACAACATATCCTAGCAGAAACAATGTACAATGATTTCCAACAAGGTGTATTGCATCAATGGTGATTATGACTGTGACCAAACCCTTCTATTCTCTTAAATCTTGTATGCTTATGATTCCTCATATTTCTCACTAGCTCTACTAAATTCTTGGAATCAAGTTTGAAACCATTGTCTCTTATCATTTGATAGTGCTTTTCATTCTTTTGTAGCTATCTTTTACCTTGTAGTTGTTCTTTATTGTATATCAACATTTTCATTCTTTGAGCAACATTGTAATAATCCACTAGTCTCTGGGGTTGCACCTCCTTGGGTTTGTCATTGTGATTCCTCTTTAAATTTTTCCTAAAGGCATTCAAATGGCATCAAGATTTTGATTGTCAAACCCTTAAAACTCTAACATAAAAACATACTATTGCTACAAGTTTAACTTCCTGAGCAAATGATGTACTTCTCATCTTAGAGCAACTAAGTGTCACACTTCATGCTAACGCTTTGGCTATCTTTGTATAATCTGCTCTTTAATGCACCTAACTTGCTCCTCTGTGTTCTAGGTGCAAAATTCATTGATCATAATTATGTGACTGTATTTTGATTGTTGCTACAATAAGATCCACTCACAGTGATCTCGTGACTATCATGACTAGTTTAAGCATGATTTGAGGCTTTGTGATATGATGCTTAGGACCTTGTTTTATAAATGAGGACTGCTACACTCTCCATCTTGGGCCTTGAAGCTCTATCTTGGACCTTTGAGTATGCCCATTGTATACCATTGTCCATTCTTCAAATCTCTAATATGCAATTTCTCTATCTTCACTATTATTGTGGCCAAAATACCAAGGATTGATCTCTGCATCATTATTTTTTAATGTTCACTGTCATATTTCACTTATTTTGTATAGATCCTGGCACAAAACAAATCACTATCAAATTCATCAACCATTCTAGACCATAGTGACCTTGCTCATAATCACATAATGTTGCATCTATCTTTTGTGACTACACAAGTGCTTAAGGTCTACAATCTTCACTGTTGGATCTTCTTTATGAGCTACATTTTGACCTAGGGATAGGTTTTCTCATGCCTAAAAGGCTTAAACCTACAAATATCTATCACATAATACTCTATTGTTCTTTTCAATGTTCTGTATTGCAAGAATTGTTATCTTTCATGAGTCCTATATTTGATTGATTGTGATCTCTTTTCTTGAACTATCCTTTTGATGGATACCTTTGTGATGATCATATCCTAGGTGTAAGGATTTCTATACTCGTTGTCATTGCTCTCATGAAGGTAGTCTTCTCTTCAAGACATTATTTAGGGCTTGACTAATCATTATGGCTCTATCTTTATCATTCTATTCTCTAGTTTTTATAGTGTTGCTATCATACATATGTCATAAATCTATTATCACTATGTATTGTGTTTTGGATTTGTTGTGACCAACCATTAGACTTCATGACTACTGCTCAACCATTAGTAACCTCTTCCCCCTGTTAGGCCCAATATGGAAAGCTAATGGACTGAGAGGGGAGGGGTGAATCAATACTCCAAAACTTTTCTTGAACAATATCTTTACTGTTATGCATAAACCGAATAGTGCAATAACATAATATAAAGCTAAAACAAATAGATAACAATCATACATGATTCACTCCATAACACATATGTTTTGGTTACGCAGAAACTCTTGGTTAGAGAGAAAAACTGCGGTGGGGATGGCACCCACAACTTCACTACTGCAATAATAAAGAGTGCTTGGTTAGAGCTACATGTTTAGTTATTTCTGATAGTATACCCTGTTAGGAGTAACAAGATCTCTTAGATCTACCTTGCTAAAGGATTTTACAACACTTAATCTAAATGTTGCACCTGGTTAGAGGATTTACAATTTATAGACTTGATTAGAGTCTTTTACCCTATTAAAGGTTTCTCTTTCAACTTCACAATATTACAATAAAATCATTACAAATATCTGCAACTTTACATCTGAAATGTTATAGCAAATTCTATGTGCTCAGAATAAAATTACCTTGCTTATAGTATACCTCGGTAACCCATATAGTAACTCGTTAAACCCTTCTATTTACTATGTTCTTTGACTGTTCTCTAAAAACCTTCTCGGTGACCTCTGTGTCTCTGTAACAGTCTTCTTACATGCATACATACACACTTAACTCATGCTGTATAAATAGATCTCTTAAGACGGTGATCCAATTCATTGCTTCGATCTTACAAACATGATTTATTGAATGAATGATCATGCAAATTATTTTATTGGTTAGATGACCTCGTAATCATACACAATCTTCTAGTGCAATTTCCAATGTGATAACGGTTAGATGTGCCTCGATCTTGTAACACGTTTTCATATGCATGTCTAGGTTCAATGAATCTGGTAACACGTTTCACTCGGTGTGTCATCTTTGCTGCTTGGTAGACATGAAAAGATACTCGATAGACAACTCAGTGTATACTGCGTTCTGTGACTATTTTCTTTTGTAACCAACTAGACTATGCATACCGACTTCTTTGTGTATACCGACTACATGATTTGGTAGTGTTAACCGACTAGAGTATATAGTATAAATTTGACATAAAACTAATGGCAATCTGATAAGTAGTAACAATCTCCCCTTTTGACATTAGTTGAGATGTTTGACAAAAACTACTTTCAAAGTTATAACTCAAAAATCTATATACTTGGCAAAATGACTATACTGACAGTATATACAATAGTCAATGAAATAGTATATTCAAATATACTCCCCTTGTCAATATACTATACATAACTCTGATTTTGCATGCTTGGTGATCTTTTCTGTGTGCTTTGCTTACTGTTCGATATACTGCTCGATTCATTTCTCTTGGATACTCTGCTTACTTAGCTTAGTATACTCCCCCTATATATTATACTCTGAATACTGTATCAAAACTGTATCACTCCCCCTTTTTGACAAACATCAAAAACTTAATTTCCATCCGGGGGCGGTAACTGGTCAAAAAAAGATTTGTACTTGTTTCAGGCGTTGGTGAGAGCGACAGAGAGTGCATCATTTACATTGTCCATTAAAGAATTTTGCGCTTGAATATCAGCCAATAGTGATATTAAGCCATCAAGAGTGCTTCCCTCTTGTGTAGTAGACAAGTATGTGGCTCAGTTGATCTGTTCTTGGACTGATGAAAGATGAGGAAGGAATAATGTCTGAAGTGTCATTATGTCCATCTGGATCTTGTGTTCTTCATTTCTTAAGTTCAATTGTTGAGCCATGAGCTATTGTAACCTTGTATAAAAATTCTGAATTGAATTTGGCTTTGTGGTCAACTTGCTTGAGAGATCAGTGATCTCTTTCTCAATTGTCTATGTTTTATTCTTAATGTCTTTAATGAATGAAGAAAATGTACAGAGTTTTTGAAATAAATAATGAATGTGCTTGAGTTGAGGAGTCAACTCAGCAATAAATTTGACAAGCTTGACTTTGCCAATAGCTAGAGCTTTCTGTACCTCTTCTATCATTTTTGCAGTGAGCTCCTTGTCTTTTAGTTTGCTCAAATACTCAGATGCATCAACTTTGGATGTTTCTATTTGATTAAGGATTTAATCCAGTTGAATATGGATGGCTACATCGGTTGACACTATAGTTGTGGGTAGCATATCTGATAGCAATGTCTTCACCTTCTGAAGTACTTTATTCTTCTTTTGTATGGCCATCTATTTTTCTTGTTCGGCCTTTGCTTTGCACAGTTCACCAAAATCAATGAGTGCTTGCCCCTTTAATTTTGATATATCCACATTGGGAAACACTATTGATTTAGACAAATCAACTTTGAAACTATGCTTTTTCACTTTCTTTTCTTTACCTTTGGCCAGTTGGACCAAGACAATAGCTTGTGAGGCTTGATTACCCTCGGTAGGTTTCTTGGTAGAGGCAACACTTTGGTCAGTTCCTATAGCCTTTGTGGTGTCTTTTGGTGTCTCGATGTTGGGAATCTCAGCTGCAACATTTTCAGTGCTCAAAGGTGCTTGTGAGGTCTGTTCTAGAGTAGTATATTCTCTTGTTGTAGACTTGTGACCTTTGATGCCTTGTGTTGTATCCTAGGGAGTTTTGATAGAGACAGGTTGATTAACTGAGGGATAAGGCTGAACTTGTTCTAAAATGGATTCACTAGATACAAGTTTGGCATATGTAGTACCTTCTATCATTTCCTGCTCCGGTGCTTCTGTATCCATGACATCTTCATCTTTTTGAATGGTGTCTGTAGGGTCTTGTTCGGTAGCATCAGGACCTTGTTCGGTGACATCAGGATCGTGCTCGGTGACATCAATAATTTCAACTTTAGCTTTCTCACCGGCATCCTTCATTTTGAAGATTTTCTGCCACTTTGCTTTTGTCTCATTTTCTACGTCAATATATAGCCCATTCATCAGTTTTAAGGCTCTTTGTTTGACAAGAAACTTAGAATTGTAGGTTGTTAGATGTTCCTTTATTTCTGCTACTGACATATCAGGAAAGAGATGGACTAGACTTCTTTCTCTAATTTGTTTCTCTGAGTCCATTGCATACTTCCACCTATTATCAATATGCAAGTAAAGTTCATTTGGAAGTGACTTAACTAGTTCCAATGGAGCTAACCGGAACTTTAGAAGTGTGCAGATGACAGCTTCTTCAATTTTTCTCTTCTCATCATTATTTCTAGTTTCATACTTGACATATCTAAATGAACCAAATCCTCCATATTCTTTCAGATTAGCATAGAAGTTTTCAACACTATGTATATTTACCTTCTTGCTCTTGACAATCTGGAATTTGTTTGCATCCTCTGATTCGGTATCTGTAGCGTCCTAAAATTGTGACACTTGCAATTTCGACTGCATTTGGGTCTTCACGATGGCGGCGCAATGTTGAACCTGAATGGAGACCCCGAAACCTGTTTACGACATCAAAAACTGCATATTTCTGCACCTTGGCCTGATCCTTCCTTGCACCTTGCTGTCCTGGGAGGTGGGACCATGGCGCCCAGCGCCCTGGTCCTTCAGGACCATGGTGCCCAGTGCCCTGGTCCCCCAGGACCATGGCACCCAGCGCCCTGGTCCCTGGCCCTATTTTGGGCCCGGTCTCTTGTTGGGCATCGGGTCTTTAAGTTTGCAATTCGGAAAACAATGCTTCTAGGTCGGCCTAAGGTCGGAAAAATCAGTCTCCTAACCCTAATTGACAAGTATATAAACTACTTTTCCTCTCCTAGAAAGGAAAGGAAGGAAGTAAGCAAGAGAAAGACACGGAAGCGATATTCAAACATTCAAACATTCAAGCATTCAAGTATTCCTTCAAGCAATTGAGTATTCTAAGTCTCCATTCAAGGCTAGGTGTTGCATTCAAAGACAAGGATTCAACCATTGAAGAGGAGATCACTTACAACATATAACATACAACATCATTACACCTTCGCATGTAAGAATACAAACATTCTTACAACAAGGTATCAGTACTTGTTTACATTACAAACATTTACATTTACAGCATTCTCATTTCTTGGTTAATTCCAAAATCGGGGTTTGACCTAAAGGCAAACCCCTAATCCCTAACCCCCCAATCATCCTCTCTTTTCTGTGTGTAGGTTGCAGGTACGTGGCTGTAATTGAAGATCTGGAATCCTTGTGCAGAGACGAACAGATCCCCCTTCGTTTCGCGGATTTTTCGGAGGACCATGTGCACTCCGAGCGCCATCATCCTATCAACTTTCGCTCAAACTTGCAGGACTGCATCGTCTCGACATTTTATTGCTAATTTCAGGTCCGTAGCTTCATCCCGTGTCCCTATCTCCGTTTATAAGCAAATCTTTCTTACTTTACATGCATTCCTAGTTCAATCCTTCTATCTACATTCTTTACAAAAGAGGGTATCCTTGTTGTCTCAACCCTTGAAACTCATTTAGAATTCAATCTTGCATTGTGTGGGATTGGATCTTGTGAGTTTCAACCCCTCTTTTGAATGTAAAGTCTCTCCTAAGTGAAAACTGTCAACCCTAGTGACCCTCCTTTCTCT
Organism: Cryptomeria japonica; assembly: GCF_030272615.1. Lineage (NCBI taxonomy): Eukaryota > Viridiplantae > Streptophyta > Pinopsida > Cupressales > Cupressaceae > Cryptomeria > Cryptomeria japonica. The sequence continues at coordinate 418,326,696 of NC_081410.1, forward strand.
CTCCTTGGAGTGGGGGGGGGGGGAACACCTAGGGTTCGATTTTCCGCTTTACAGTGTCACTAGACTCTTTTGCCAAAATGAGTCTCCGAGTAGATTTCTTGTATGTCTTTGTTACCTTGGGAGTAGTAACACTTTTTTGTTTCTTACTTAGTGATGCTCCAGATGCTCTTGTGTTAGGTCTCTTTGTTGGAGGTGGAGTCGATAGGGCCTTTGAAGTGTCCTGTTTCTTTCTCTTTAACACTTTACCCTTAGGCAATTCGGTGCTTAATGTTATAGCTGCCTCTTGAGCTTCTGATTCTTCTTCGGTGATGGCAAGAGTGCCTTTGACAGGTGTAGAGGAAGAGTCTTCTCTGAATTTCTCAAATAATGCCTTAATCATCTTTGTAGCCTTTCTTGTAGCTTTGGGTACTACAATGCTCATTTTTACCTTTTCCTTTACTTCCTCATAAGTTCCATATCTCAGCTCGGTAGCATGCCTTGGTAATGTAAGAAATGCATCAATTTGTTGTTGTGTGATGTCAAAGTCAATCTCATAACCCATAGGTGGCAAAGATTGAGTCCTTGGTTCCACAACATTCACATAACAGTAATCGGTGTCTACCTCAAAGCATATGTCATTTTTGTATTTCTCTACCAACTGGGGTGGGATTCGGTACCTATTATGCATCTTCTCTTGAAATTTACTGAAGTAGTCATCCATGATATCATTGAAGTTATCTCGTAACTTCTTAATGAAGTCATTAATCTGATGGGTGATTGGTCGGTGTAGCTCCCAAACTACTTTACCGACTAATGGAAAGAATTTTTCAAAGTAGAAAAACATGCATACCAGTAGTGAACCAAACTTTAGAGTATTTGCCAAGTTGTTCTTCTTCGGCTTCCTTATTGTGTTCAAATTCTCAAACAAGTTCTTCAATAACACCTCACATAAGTCAACTTTCATTCCCTTTTTCACAATTTTATAAGCTAAGTCAATTGTTGCACAGGGTACACTATTTTCCCTTGTCGATTGGAAGAAACAGTAACCAATCACTCTAATAGCAAACTTAAGTTCTGCATCAGTGACATTGTTCAGTTTCAGTCCTCTGTAATCAGATTCTACTTTGGTTAAACTGATCAATTCCTTATGTGATATCATCTTTTGTGCTCGGGCATGATCATAAATAGGGTAACCGGTAATCAAATGAATTATTTCCTTGGTAATCTTGAATGGTTGCTCTTCTAACCACATGAAATCATCATGAACTATATTCAGAACAAACTTGACCCACTGGGGTTTGAACACACGAGGATAGTTTAAGGCTTTAGTTAATCCCTTGATCTTAATATGCTCATACTTGCTATCCATTTGACCATCAGTACATAGCTCATCATATGTGTCTTTGATTTCAACATGACCGACTTCTTCAACATGACATTTGGTGAAGAATCTCACATCTTCGACTAACAATACTCGATCTGGGATGAGTGAAAAGGCGGTTTTGTCATCTGGTTCAGATGTGACTTTTGGAGTCAAAGAGTATTTCAGTGAGGGCTTCTCTACATTCTTGACAACTATGGGATCTTGGATCTTGGGTGCCATTTGTAAATTTCAGATAAAACTTAGCAAACAATCCTTAGGGTTTGACGGTTTACAAATGGTAGACGCTTCACACTCAGCAGATAATAACAATTTGATAAGATCGGTAAACTAGCTTAACAGTGCGATGAGATTGATGTAAATACCTTGGATTTTCTTTGAATGAGGTTTTGATCGCCTTGGAATCGCTTTGCTCTACTCTCTCGAAAACTTGGTAAGTGTAAATGACCACGAAATGCTTTTAAGTACACAAAATACCTTATTGGGCTCCGTGCGGGTTAGGTCAAAAACATTAAATGCACTCGGTTCCTCTTTAACCGATTTACTCTCTTTTTTTCATTTTAACCGAGTAACCAAGCTTCCTTTATTTACTGACTTGACAGGCTTCCTGTATATACCAACTTGACAGGTTTCTTGTAAAGCGCTTCAAAAGACTTTTGATAGAATTTCAAACTTAATAATACATCTTAACTATGCAGATTTTGAATTTAGTACATAATAGAATAGGAACTGTTATGATTTTAACCTTCAGAGAATGCAGTCCCTTCATACCTTTACCGATTAATTTGGAATAGGTGCACCTAACTCGGTAGGTAAGGTGCTTTCTTCATTTGACACAATTTCCTTCTTTTTCCAAATCATCTGTAATTTCTCTTTTATTTCTTTAGTGTCTTTTCTAGGTTGATCTTTGCAATCTCCAGCCAAGTGTCCAACTTTATGAAAATGAAAACATGCCATACTAGGATTTCTCCATGATCTTTGGTTGTTCATTCCAAACCTTATAAAACAGTTGGCACTTATATGTCCATATCTTCCACAACATTCACACCATATCCTTGTATTGTAATCACATGGTACTGCTGCATATTGTCGGTAAGGATCTGTTTGAGTTTGGTAACCTCTAGTGTTTGCTCAGTGTGCATACCACATATAGTTCTTTTGCTTAATCTAGCACTTCTCGGTACTATGCCCATATCTATTGCAGTTTTTACAAAACCCTTTGAATTTTGCCTTCTGATAATTGTTAACAGACTTTGTCCTACATTGATTAGATGTGTGACCATATTTATTGCAATTGTAACAATAACCATTGGACTTAGTGACATTCGATGCTTACCTTTTTTGATTTGGCATATATTGGCAGTGTGACCTTGATTTCCACAGTAGTTGCAAATAGGTTTCTTTCTTTTGATGTTCTTCTTGATTCCAGCATGATTTGATGATTCTCCTCTCTCGGTAGTATGAATTCCTTTTTTGGTAGAGTCTTTTCCTTTGTAACTGAGTCCTGCATCTCTGTTGGGTCTTCTTGTATTCAATTGTTCATCCAACATCTTTGATGCTTCATAACTCTTCTTCAGTGTTTCTTTGGATTTCTTCTCTGTTTCAAGCTCATCGATCAACTTTGATACTTCAAGTCTCAATGCTTGGTTCTCGTCATTCTTCAGAATTGCTTCATGATGTGCATAACCTAGTTGATCTGATAGGTTTTGTTGAATTCTAGTTAACCTTATGATTTCATCATTCTTATTAGATACTAAGACTTCAAGTTGTTGTTTCTCTCTTTCTAGATCTCTTGCTTTATCCTTAGTTGTTCTCAATGCATCTAGATTTCCAGTCATCTGTGTGCTGAAATGTTCATGTTCTCTTTTCATTGCTTTTAGTTAATCAGCCAGTGCTTTGTTCTTTTCTTTCAATACTCCAATCATTTCTTCGGTTTCTTCAGATATACTATTCTTAGATGATGTCTCAATTTGTTCCACTAACTCTTGAGAGTCTTGCAAATCATCAGATAATCTTCTTCTCACTTTCAGAGATTTTTGCATTTGCCTCTGCATGTCTACAATCACTTGATTAGCATAATCCAGCTCTTCTTGCAGATACACAATCCTTCGAGATTGTTTATAGCCTTCCATTGATAAGATCTTTCTCTTTAGGAAATTAAACCTTTTTCCAAGATTGAAGCTCTGATACCAATTGTTAGGCCCAATATGGAAAGCTAATGTACTGAGAGGGGAGGGGTGAATCAGTACTACAAAACTTTTCTTGAACAATATCTTTACTGTTATGCATAAACTAAATAGTGCAATAACATAATATAAAGCTAAAACAAATAGATAACAATCATACATGATTCACTCCATAACACATATATTTTGGTTACACAGAAACTCTTGGTTAGAGAGAAAAATTGCGGTGGGGATGGCACCCACAACTTCACTACTGCAATAATAAAGAGTACTTGGTTAGAGCTACATGTTTAGCTATTTCTGATAGCATACCCTATTAGGAGTAACAAGATCTGTTAGATCTACCTTGCTAAAGGATTTTACAACACTTAATCTAAATGTTGCACCTGGTTAGAGGCTTTACAATTTATAGACTTGATTAGTGTCTTTTACCCTGTTAAAGGTTTCTCTTTCAACTTCACAATATTACAATAAAATCATTACAAATATCTGCAACTTTACATCTGAAATGTTATAGCAGATTCTATGTGCTCAAAATAAAATTACCTTTCTTATAGCATACCTCGGTAACCCATATAGTAACTCAGTAAACCCTTCTGTTTACTTTGTTCTTCGACTGTTCTCTGAAAACCTTCTCGGTGACCTTTGTGTCTCTGTAACAGTCTTCTTACATGCATACATACACACTTAACTGATGTTGTATAAATAGATCTCTTAAGATGGTGATCCAATTCATTGCTTCGATCTTACAAACATGATTTATTGAATGAATGATCATGCAAATTATTTTATTGGTTAGATGACCTCGTAATCATACACAATCTTCTAGTGCAATTTCCAATGTGATAACGGTTAGATGTGCCTCGATCTTGTAACACGTTTTCATATGCATGTCTAGGTTCAATGAATCCGGTAACACATTTCACTCGGTGTGTCATCTTTGCTGCTCGGTAGACATGAAAAGATACTCGGTAGACAGCTCGGTGTATATTGCGTTCTGTGACTATTTTCTTCTGTAACCGACTAGACTGTGCATACCGACTTCTCTGTGTATACCGACTGCATGATTCGGTAGTGCTAACAGACTAGAGTATATAGTATAACTTTGACATAAAACTAATGGCAATCTGATAAGCAGTAACACCCCCTTGTTAGAGGCTTCAATAAGGGCTGATTTTTAACTGATTTTCATGTTAAGTAATATTCTCAAATGACTGACCTTATGGTGTTCTTGGGCTACAGCATTGCCTACTATGTCAATGTATGGTGATTGTAAATGCATCATGAATGTCACTTTCACAATGATCTTCAACTATCATGCTTGATGGACTATAGACTCTGCTAATGCATTTTTCAAATTATCCCTTTCATCATATCTTGTATCATGGAGTAGGGTTTGATAGTGATTGTCATTATTGTTCTTTCATTGTTGTTCATTGTCCTCTTGTGCTTTAATGCCTTCACTGCAACATTATAGGCATGTGGCCTTTCTTTGACCTATGTCTTTAAAACTTCATGGTTGTTCATGAAAATAGTATACATTATTTGTCCTTGACTTTGGATTAAAGATTATCATTTGCATGCTTTGGACAACATGTATCACTGTCATTATTGTCATAGAAATAGCTATGTCATTACATTGAAAACCTTCCTTCATAACTGTCATAATTTTATCTCTGAATTGATATTTCACCATCTCCTCATGCTTACAGATAACAATGAAGTTCTCTTACATGTTGGTAACCTCACGAACCTACCATGGTCACTATGCTTATTGTCAAACTTATAACAGCAGTTGTCACATAAGCCAACCCACAATCCTCTAACTGTCATAACTTTAAAACTTTGTCATATACTTTTGGCTATATCTTTTCATTGATATGTCATAGGCTTTAGAAGAATGTCTTCATTATATTGTCTTATAGCTCAGCCTCGATACTATGTGATTCGATGTCCTTAGGTTGATATGTTGTCTAAAAATCTCCTCATAAGTGAACTCTATTCACGGTCGTTGTTTTATTTGTTTTACTGATGTTTTTATTCTTGGCTGAGAATGAGCCTTTCTTTGAGATAGTACTATTTATTGTTGCTATTGTGTGTATTGTTTGACACAAACTCATCACTTCTTTGTCCTTTTGCATTGACTCTTCCCTTGTGAACCTTGTCTTGTAATCATTGTTGCTAGCCTTGATATGCCCTGCCTTTTGTTACAGAACTTCTTCTCCTGTAGTTGTCTATTGAGTACATGATACACTTCATTGTATCCTTCCTTCCATTGTCTAAATAACTCTCTTTCTCTACACTATATAAGTTATACTCTTAGTGCTTCTTCTTTGTGCTTAGATAATGTCCTTAAGGTTTGCAACAAAACACATACATGTCTAGTTTTAAGACATCGGAAGCCATTGCTCCTTTTGGGTGGCTGGAACAATAATGCATTAACTATGTATTTAAGAGTAAAACTTTCATTTGGACTCCCTTCTTGGAATCTTTTACTTCTTTTATTACTATTGCCTTCTTTTTGGCCACTTCTTTTTGGTTTCATGAAGGTCACAATAGATGACACTTCGAAACTTATGAGACTAAACTTTTAAAAAGAAATACAAATCTTATTGAAATGATACAATATAATGACGAAGAATCCTTTCAAAACTTCAAGAACAGAAAAATAATGAACCCATAATAACATTTGTTCAACCATTGTCACACAATCATTTAAAATTTGCATCAACTCTTGAAAGATGACTAAAAGAGTGTATTCCACATTCAGAAAACCCTACCTCATACTTTGAAACTTGTTGTCTCACTTTTGATCTGTTGTTCAACTGCATTAAAACTCGGATTTCTCCTACTAAATTGTTACTTATCTTTAACAAATTTGTTGTTCATAAGAGAACCTATTGTTAACTCACAGATCTACCATTTATTTTATTTCTCAAACTTGTTGTTGCCTCCTCCTTTTCGGCTCTCAACTATTCTGGTTGCCATTGAGATCCCAAACTGAAGCTTACAAAAGTGATTGAGAAAAGTTAGGGTTTCTTGTAGTCAAAACTCAAGTTCATCTTCTTAATCTCGGGTTCCACTTGAGTTTAGACATTGAGAAAGGACTTTAACATTCCCTCCAAAAAAAACACATAAAAATTTGTATGTTGTGAGGCTTTCTAAAGACAAAATGTAAAAAATCAACCCCTCTTTTAAACATTTTCAAACAATAAGAAGCTCCTTTTTTATATATTTTCATGACAAATTAAACCCACAAGCTTTATTGAAACCTTGAAATTACTCCTAAACCTTAAGACTTTTTGACATTTCACAACATGCTTATAAAAAGAAGGCTTTTGACGGAGATTATTGTTTTTCCTAAACCTGACTTCACAAATCATCCCGAATATGATACCAAAATTAAGTTGAAACTATATGTACAGACCTTATATGTCCAATTGACATAAGCGTGCAAATTAGATGACACTAACTCTTAACAAACTCTTAGCTTGACACCATCCTTGGCAACAATGCCAAAAATGTTGGACTTTAAAAATTAATAGATAATTGGGCATGACACCTCAACTCAAAGACATGAAATCTTTACTAAGTAGCCATCAGATTCAATTATTAAAGCTCATTTATCATATCAAACCTAGGGAGTTATCACTTTAAATGGGACAACATTACTTGTCCACTAAGAGCTTTTTGGAATTGTGTTATCCTAATTTTAAATAACTGAAGTATTGAAATAAACATTGCAAGGAAAGTACTCCTAATGTATGTTGACTGCATTTTATTATAAAATAACTCAACTAAAACTAGTTCTACAATGAGAATTTTTCTAGCCAACAAAGACAACTAATCTTCTCTACTTTGGCCACAGGAACAGTCAAAAAGTTATAGTCCTATGACTACAACAACAGTTGATTACTAAAACTACCAAACAAAGAATGAAAGTAACTGGACAGCAAATGTGCAAAAAACAAATACATAGATTCCTCACCAAGTGGGGCCCCTTGGATGAGTCTCCTCAACTATTGATTGTAATCTCAAATGCTACACACACATTTGTTAGGATAACTGGTGAACAACTGAGAGCGGGCGGTGAATCAGTTGTTAACAAATTATAACATTTAATCCACAATATGACCTTAAACAAATCAAGTACAGGTAAAGCACAGACAGATGCCGGTAGGAACAGATATCGGTAAACAATAAAACTTAATAATTAACCAGATAATCAATGTAAAGCAACCATACCACATAACACCATGATTTGTACATAGAAAACCCGGAAAGGGAAAAACCACGGTGGGAATCCTACCCACAGTCAGATGATACTTCTGTAGAAAGTATGTGTTACAAGAGAGTCCTACACTTGTAGGAAGGCACACTGCCTAGAGCATACTGCTCTTTACAAAAGAGTCTCGCTGACTACATAGAGGCTACAACCTTCTCAAGATAAATGGAAAACAATCCAATAGAGTGAACTACAGGAAATAGCATCTACCATGCCTGATTACAGTCCTGGTTAAGCTCAATGCCAGAGGACTAAATCCTCTTTTGAATCCAATTCGATCACCAATGATCGACCAGCTCCTCTGCCTAAATGATATTACAATATTTGCACATTACATTCCTTGACCATGACCTTTCCAATAACCATTATTGTTTACAAAGAGTTTCTACCTCTTATTTATACAAACCCTAAGGCCTAAACCGATTAGGTTGGCCACCTAAAAGATATTACAATAAGATCATTACATGATTCCATATTACAATGATATGTCATGTCGGCTTAAGACCAAAACAACAATAACAAATCCATAAATCATCTCGAAACTGATGACTCAATGATGAAAGATTAGTACCAAACCGGTACTGAGAGGGGGGGGTGAATCAATACAAGCAAAATACTATCCAAAACCGATTTGTTAGCAAATACTCCAAGTGACTGGCAAGCAGTGGCACTGGTAAGACCCAGAACAACTAAAACAATCGTAAACCAGTTACTCAGTAATCTTTCCTCTTAGCTCAATACTATAGTACCATTACACCCTCATGCATGAATAGGTAAATTATCATTAGATCTTCACAATAGTTAGTTCAGTATGTTTTATAGACAGGCATAAAACACAGAACCATCATATGCTCAACAGGTAATAACAAAGCATCACACATGACACACAGATTTTTTCACGTGGAAACCCAAATGGAAAAAACCACGATGGGGATGAATACCCACAAGCTGCTTTTTGAACTCTTTAGAAGTCCGCTCTATTAGGAGCCTTGTCCGGTTAAAGACATTACAATAGGTTCTGCTAGGAACTGATCCTGTTAGGGATCACCCGGTTAAGGGATGGCTATAATACCCAGTTAAGGGTTAAACCCGATTAGGGTTACCTTGTTAGAGGATTTAAAGAACTCAATAGCTAAAGGATCTCCAGAGCTCTATAGCTTCTCAGAACTCAATAACTTTGAGTTACCCTATTAAGGGATTTGTATCAAGCCGGTTAAGGCTACCCTGCTAAGGGATTTCACAACTGTTGAAATGGTTAAAAATCAACAGGAATTACAATGATCTGGTAACAACACTCAATGCTAATGCAAATCCATTTTGGCTCCTCTTCACCTTCTACACATTCACTTTGCAGGTATCTCTTCTCTTCTTTGGTCTGGCAAGAATCACGTATCACTTCCCTTGGATACACACATACAACTTTTGCCAACAACCTTAGAAAGAAACACAACATTGACCTTATAGGAAATAGACAGGTCAGTAGCAAAAACCCTAAACCCTAAACCTGTTAGGTTAAGCAATTCAAGAGGTTCAATCCTGACCATTGAATCATACTGCATTAAATGCAACAATCTTGAATTGATCTCAAGACATTCTCCATTGTCCATTATCCATTGATTTCATGGCGGCTGATAACCCATCAGGTGTTATCACCATTTGACAAACTTCGCACATTCCCAAGGTGGATAGGGATAGTCTTCTTCATGTAAGATCCTTCACGTGCACAGGGCTTACGTGGCAACACAATCTATTCTTCGTTATACTGCTAACTCATCACACAGAGATCACCGATTGAGTCGCACAGGTTTGAGGTACTCCAACCGGAAATCCTGAAGTGGAAACTACCTACCAACTGATAGTCATACTGTGAGATTTTGCCAAGATCAAGACCAGCTCAATGAAATGTACAAAATAGAGACACAATATAGGACAAGAATAAACTGTATTCTCATTAATAGAAAATGATCAATAATATCAATTACATACAATGTAGATGAGCTTGCTTATATAGGCAAGGGTAGGGATATGTGAGCACACAAACATGACATGTGGCTCAATAAGAAACAAGGGTAGGTAGGAAATAGGTGTGGGTAGGTAGGAGAAATAATATAATAGTCCACATGAGGTGGATCACCCACTGAATGTGGAGTGTAACAACAAGATCACACCATAAAAGGTGGAAATTCTCCTACACACACTATCCCAATGTGGCACAAACACCCAAGTGTCTCATACCCAAACTATTATGAAATGCATTTCCTAAGTAAACTTAAGTAAAGTGTAATAATATCCATGATGAATAATTATTTACACCAACACATACAATGCTTCCATGTGTCGGTTCCCATATCTACATGATGGTTCACCTTGAGCAAATATACCGCTTCACTTTGGCATATATACCGGTTCACACATATGTCGGTTCTCTCTTCTCATATATCACATATGCCAGTTCACTTCATATCACAATTGACATCAATGACAACATACAATATCATTATGTCCTTATACCGGTTCACATAATGCCAACAATCTCCCCCTTTGGCATTGATGGCAATATACAAAGATATCTCTCCACTTCACATCTTCTCCCCCATTTTCTGTAGATATCTTTTCTGCTTCACTCCTTCTCCCCTTTTGACAACAATGCCAAAGTGGAGGCACAAGCATCCCTATTCCATTATGTTGCTCCCCCTGAGGAGTAGCATCCTTCAACACATCAATCAACAAAAATTTGACTATGCAATACCTAACTGATGTGGAGCAAATACTTTTAGTTCACCTCCTGAAGGGGCAGTACCCCCAATTCACCTCTTAAATGCACAAATGTAGTCTTTGGGAGAGGCTTGGTGAATATGTCTGCTAACTGCTCCTTACTAGAAACATATTCCAGTGCAATCTCTTTATTCTGAACCTTTTCCCTCAAGAAACGATACTTGAGCTCAAAATGCTTGGTTCTGGAATGTAAAACTGAATTCTTTGAAATATTGATAGCACTTGTGTTATCACAGAATATACTTACCGGTTCAGATACAGGGATTTTGAAGCCATTTAAAACATGCTTCATCCAGATTGTCTAAGTGCAGTTCATGAAAGCTGCAATATACTCTGCTTCCACTGTAGACTGGGAGATATAACTTTGCTTTTTACTCATCCATGAGACCAATCTACCACCGAGAAAGAATGCACCACCGATTGTTCTTTTCCGGACATCTACATTTCCTACCCAATCATCATCTGTGAATACTTTCAGAATGAAATCATTGTTGTATGGGTACCACAATCCATAGTCAACTGTTCCCTTCAGATACCTAAGAATCCGCTTGACTACAGCCAAGTGGGATTCTCTTGGACTTTTCTAGAACCTTGTAGTAATGCCAACTACATGTGCAATATCCGGTCTGCTATGCACTACATAATGTAACTTACCAATCATTGATCAGTATTCTTTCTGATCAACCAGTGCGGAATCATCTTCTTTTGACAATTTGCAATCGGTCACCATTAGTGTACCAACTGGTTTGCTATCTTCCATGTCAAAGGTCTTCAACACCTCTTTGACATATTTGGACTGAGTGATAAAGATTCCATCTTTCGTCTGCTGGATTTGCAGTCCAATGAAGAACTTAATCTCCCCTATGAGTGACATCTCAAACTCTTTCTTTATCTCATCAGCAAACTCATGACTCATCTTGTCATCTCCACCAAAGATAATGTCATCAACAAAAACCTCACAGATCAAGATCTGATCTCCTTCAAACTTCAAGTAGATATTGCTATCTTCACTTGTTCTCTCAAATCCAATCTTTACAAGATGGGAATGTAGGCGCTCATACCATGTCCTAGGTGCTTACTTTAGACCATATAAGGCTTTATGTAGCCCACATACCATTTCACTATCTTCAGATAAGGAAAACCCATCTGGTTGCTTAATATACACCTCCTCCTCAAGTACACCATTTAGGAATGTAGATTTTACATCCATTTGATATACTTTGAACCCTTTAAAAGCTGCATATGCAAGAAGCATACGAACTTCTTCCAATTTGGCTACAGGAGCAAAGGTCTCTCCATAGTCTTCTCCTTCTTCTTAAGCATATCCTTTGCATACCAATCTGGCTTTATTCCTAATCATTGTGCCATCCTCATTCAGCTTGTTTCTGAACACCCATTTGGTGCCAATGACATTTTTATGCTCTAGTCTGGGTACCAAGGACCATGTACCATTTTTCTCTATCTGGTCAAGTTCCTCTTCCATTGCCTTGATCTAGTCTTCATCTTTATGAGCCTCTTTGAATGATTTAGGCTCAAATTCAAAGATCATACATGAGTTTTCTCTGATCTTTCTTCTTGTAAGGATTCCTGCATCCTTATCTCCTATGATCTGCTTAGGATCATGATTCAGCTTGACATACCGAGGAATGGTCTTTACTGGTTCTTCTTGATTTTCCTCTTCATCCTCATCTTCATCAGTATCAGCATTCACCAGTTCAGAAACACTATTACTAGTACTTGGTTGACTGACAACCGATTCCCAGAAGATTGCAACTGGTTCATTTACAGCTTGCTCACTACCGCTTTCCTCAGTTTTCTCAGAGGATTCATCAACTCTTACATTGATATTTTCCATAATTCTCTGAGTCCTATTTTTGTAACACTTGAGAGCTTTACTCTTGGTGGAATATCCTAGGAATATTCCCTCATCACATTTAGCTTCAAATTTGCCCTGATGTTCACTCCTCTTGATGTAACATTTTCTACCAAATACCCTAAAGTAGCTAACCACAGGTGTCTTACCGGTCCAATACTCATAAGAAGTTTTGTCCTTACCTTTCTTGATGAGTACCCGGTTCATTGTGTAGACTGCAGTGCTCACTGCTTCTCTCCAGAAGGTGTGAGCTACCTTTCCTTGAATCAACATGGTTCTAGCTGCTTCAACCACAGTCTGGTTATTCCTCTTTGCTAGGCCATTTTGCTGTGGAGTCCGGGGGGCAGACAGTTGCCTCTTGATGCCAAATTCTTCACAATACTTGTTGAATTCACTGAAAGTGAATTCCCCTCCTTGAACAGTTCTGAGACACTTGATCCTTTTACCACTTTCCTTCTCCACTAATGCTCTGAAAGCTTTGAATTTCACAAAGGCTTTAGACTTATCTTTCAAGAATGTGACCCACATCATTCTTGAGCAGTCATTGGTGAGAATCATGAAGTACCTATCACCTTGCACACTTCTAGTTTTCATAGGACCACACAAATTAGTATGCACAAGATCAAGCAAGTTGTCAGCAGTGAAAGATTTACCTTTAAAGGTTGAGGAAGACATTTTCCCCAATTGACACTCTCTGCACAAGGTATTGTCTGGTTTGCTTAGCACCGACAACCCTCTAACTGCCTTGATCTTGCTAGCCTTCACAATGTTATCAAAGTTTACATGGCAGAGTCTCCTATGCCATATCTAGCTATCATCAAACTTAGCCATAAGACATGTACTTATATTTGAATTTAGATGAAATAGGTTACCTTTGGTCTACATGTCGGTGGCCACCAATTCACCATCTTTTCCTTTGATTTTGCAGACTCCGTTCTTGAATTCTAAAGTGAGGCCACTGTCATTCAGCTGGGCAACACTCAAAAGGTTGTGTCTGAGACCATCAACCTAGTACACATTGTCAGCACTACTCTTTCCATTCAAAGAGATGGACCCTTTGCCTTTGACCATACATGGTGCATCATTGCCAAAGCGAACCACACCACCATCATACTCCTCCAAGGATAGAAACTTGCTCCGGTCACCTATCATATGGTGAGAACAACCACTGTCAATGATCCACTCATTGGAATTATCAAACTGGGAGACAAGAGCCTTCTTTTCTGACACATCTTCTTTCACAGCAACAAACACAATATCTTCATTTTTTTCATCCTCTGATTCTTCATCTGTGACACCTTCATCAACTGCCACAAAACAGTTTCTCTGGTTTCCTCCTTTGAATTTCCTGAACCTTTCTGGTTTGTCCTTGTTATCACCATTAGGACAATTTATAGCAATATGTCCTATCCGGTTACAAGAAAAGCATTTCAAAGGTAACTTACCTTTGTATTTATCGGTTCCTTTAGGAAGCTTCCTGGCAAGAAGAGCTTCAAATGCCATCAGAATCTCCTCATCATTCATTTCTCTATTTTGTCGAGGTTCACCACCAGTGCTAGCTTCTTTTCCTTTTCTGGATGGTAGAGCAGAGGCTTTAAATGCTGATTCAGTCCTTTGAACACTGTCATCAAAACTATTTAGCTCATAGGCTGTCAACTTGGCTATGATGGAGTCCAAGGACACCTTAGACTTGTCTATTGATCTTAGCTCCTGAATAGCAGCAACCCTTATTGCATAGATCGGCAACAGGGATCTCAAGACTTTGCTTACCACAGTGGAATCCTCTATTTTCCCACCTGCACTCTTGATTTCTCCAACAACTATTTTGATCCTTATACCATACTGCTGAATGGTATCACCTTCAACCATCCACATATCTTCAAACTTCCCTCTCAGGTTTTCTTCCTTAGCCTGTTTTACATGTTCATCACCACCATAGATATTTTCAAGAGCATCCCATACTTCTTTGGGATTTACCTTGTCCTAAACATCAATAAAGTCAATGTTAGATAGACTACTAATAAGGGCTTCCATGACTTGCCCATTTTCTTGTATCTCTCTCTTTTGGTCATCGATGAGAGTACCGGTAGGGACAACATAGACATTCTCAACATAACTCTAACGTTGAGCACCCATGCTTCTGATGAATATCTTCATCCTATCTTTCCATATAATGAAATTTTCCCTACTAAACTTTGGACCTTCCCTCTTCATCATTTGACTGGGATCTTTACCTCAAGCAGTTAAGCTTAAAACACAGAGGACCTGGAGGACGCTCTGATACCAATTGATGACTCAATGATGAAAGATTAGTACCAAACCGGTACTGAGAGGGGGGGGTGAATCAGTACAAGCAAAATACTATCCAAAACCGGTTTGTCAGCAAATCTCCAAGTGACTAGCAAGCAGTGGCACTGGTTGAAACAGAGTGCAACCGGTAAGACCCAGAACAACTAAAACAATCGTAAACCGGTTACTCACTAAGCTTTCCTCTTAGCTCAATACTATAGTACCATTACACCCTCATGCATGAACAGGTAAATTATCATCAGATCTTCACAATAGTTAGTTCGATATGTTTTATAGACAGGCGTAAAACACAAAACCATCATATGCTCAACAGGTAATAACAAAGTATCACAAGATAAAAGCATCACACATGACACATAGATTTTTTCACGTGGAAACCCAACTAGGAAAAACCACGGTGGGGATGAATACCCACAAGCTCCTTTTTGAACTCTTTAGAAGTCCGCTCTATTAGGAGCCTTGTCCGGTTAAAGACATTACAATAGGTTTTGCTAGGAACCAATCCTGTTAGGGATCACCCGGTTAAGGGATGGCTATAATACTCGGTTAAGGGTTAAACCCAGTTAGGGTTACCTTGTTAGAGGATTTAAAGAACTCAATAGCTAAAGAATCTCCAGAGCTCTATAGCTTCTCAGAACTTAATAACTTCGAGTTACCCTATTAAGGGATTTGTATCAAGCCGGTTAAGGCTACCCTGTTAAGGGATTTCACAACTGTTGAAATGGTTAAAGATCAACAGGAATTACAATGATCTGGTAACAACACTCAATGCTAATGCAGATCCATTTTGGCTCCTCTTCACCTTCTACACATTCACTTTGCAGGTATCTCTTCTCTCCTTTGGTATGGCAAGAATCACGTATCACTTCCCTTGGATACACACATACAACTTTTGCCAACAACCTTAGAAAGAAACACAACATCGATCTTATAGGAAACAGATAGGTTGGTAGCAAAAACCCTAAACCCTAAACCTGTTAGGTTAAGCAATTCAAGCATTTCAATCCTAACGTTGAATCATACTGCATTAAATGCAACAATCTTGAATTGATCTCAAGACATTCTCCATCGTCCATTATCCACGGATTTCATGGCGGCTAATAACCCATCACACGTTATCACCGTTTGAAAAACTTTGCACATTCCCAAGGTGGATAGGGATAGTCTTCTTCATGCAAGATCCTTCATGCGCATAGGGCTTACATGGCAACATGATCTATTCTCCATTATACTGCTAACTCATCACACAGAGATCACCGATTGAGTCACATAGGCTTGAGGTACTCCAACCGGAAATCCTGAAGTGGAAACTACCTACCAACCGGTAGTCATACAATGCTTCCATGTGCCGGTTCCCATAACTACATGCCGGTTCACCTTGAGCAAATATACCACTTCACTTTGGCATATATATCGGTTCACACATATGCCGGTTCTCTCTTCTCACATATCATATATGTTGGTTCACTTCATATCACATATTGGCATCAATGACAACATACAATATCATTATGTCCTTATACCGGTTCACATAATGCCAACAAAAACATCCTGGTAATGTGTAGAGTACACGTTAGAATGATATTGGTACATAACCTAGATAGGTATCGAACCTATTCTAGGTCCACCACACCAAAATAATGTCTTCAAGTAGTTGTAGCGCGATCAAAGAACATCTTCAGCATCCTAAAATCCAAGAAGAATCTACACCAATACCAATTATGCATCATGTCACAATTCCTCAATGAAATTTCGGTCAGTAAAGCCTTAAACCAGTACCAATAAGGGTTTACTAGAGTGTATGATAATCATCCAATTACCAAGACAATACCAACTAACTAAAACATGCTTATAGAGAATCTTTACTGATCCAATCATATCGGAAGTGTCCAACAGATAATCTCTTTTGCCAGTAACACTAAAACTTCTACAGGTAACCTATCTGTCGGTAACCATCCATAATAGCTAGTGTTGACATCAATGACAAAACATCAATGCAACACATAATCAGTTCATCCATAATGCCAACAACATTATATCATCACTCCTCATGTTGATAATAGATAGAGCTAAACTTTATCTTTATTCGAATGCTTGAATAGTAAATAGATAAATTACATTCTTTTTTCCAACCCACTCTTTTAGAAAGACGAGGAGAATCTATAGAAAACAAAGTCTTAACTACCTAAGCACTACAGCTGCTCAACTCCTAACATTTAGGAAGAGGAATTTTATTGAAAAATAGAATAACTAGGAACTAGTAGGCTAAAATAGAGTAGAGCTTTGTAACTGCATTATTTCATCTACATATTTCTCCTATATCTACTCTACCGGAAGACATGGAAAATTAATGAAAGGATAACTACCTTGACGAGTCTATAAATAGTGACAACAGCTAGTTGACCGCATATAACAACTTTGACTCCTTATTTCATTGTTAATGATTCCTTTAAAGTTATGTCACATCTTGGTATCAGGATTTACTCCATCTCAACAACTTTGACTTCTTCTTTCATCAACTACATCCACTGAGATTAACATGCAAAGATCCCAACATATTCATAATTACTTAAAATACAATATTCAATACCATTTATAGATAAAAACATGTTTATATTGCATTCATATGACATTCATAATTGTTGGAATCAAAGAACATTGAGAGGGGGGGTGAATCAATGTTTTGCAATTTTTAATGAAATGAACTAATGAATACCATCTGTCAATGCCATATTATAGTTTTGATTAAGCTCATTATACATAGTGCACACACTTCAACTCATATTGCTTTGTTCCATTGTTCTGCATTATTCTGGAGCACAAATCCTTCACTTGCACATGTGAAACTATGCACAATCGATCACAAAACCTTTCCACATATCCACCGATATCCAAAATGATCATATCCATCAGTCTTATATATCTGTAACATGAAATTAGGTCTTCCACATGTCGGCTTCAAGAACACTATACAAATAATGAAACGTGCATACATAGTCGGGTCAATCCGAACTCCAATACATATGCAGACCAAAAAGAATTGTCCACATGCTTCCCAAATGTTGACTAAACATCCTCAATCACAAAAACAATCACCAAAATTATTCCATCAATTCTGCACAACGATCAACTATCCAAGACAGTCATACCACGCTATTCAACCCAAAAACCTATACATTAGATCTTCTAACTCACACGACAATCATCACCGGAGACTAAGATTTTGGAATAAGGTACTCCAGACATATAACTATCTTCCTCTAGCTCCGCAATACAAAATATTCAACCAAAATACTGCATTTTGTTGAACGCTCTATTCTAACTCACCAAACTTAACTAGACTTGCATTCTGACTTCCGGTAGGATCAATTCACACTCTACGGATGGATGGAATACCTACCTTTGAATGCCATCAATGACAACACCAAATGATCTGTATAGTGTCTCTTGCCAACAATCTCCCCCTTTGGCATTGATGGCAACACTTAGTGAAAAATGACTAAGTGTTGGAATCAGTACCATCATATATACACTGCAAAACTTCAAAAATCCAATATTCCAAAATTTTGGAACTCCCCCTAAGATAAATACAACATTTTTTACTACTCTACACTCCCCCTTTGACATCAATGGCAAGGGTAGGGATCTGGATGCCAAAATTCAAGCCATAATTCTATGTACACAGATTTTACTACCTTGCAAAAATTTGAAGATATTTGCAAAAGTGTTTTTCAATAAGCCCAAATGGATATCACATCCCTTATTGAGACATTCAAGAACTTATATGAGACTGTTGAATAGGTATTATTACATCTCTATTGATTTAAGGTATGTGGGTTTACTGGTGACTTGAGCATCTTGAGCATCCTTCAAGGCACTGAGCAAAGTGTCTAACTTGGGAGTGATGTGACTCCAAATTTCACCAACTCTGCCAGTAGTCCTCTCCTTGTCATAGCTGAAACTCTTGATTTTGTCAAGTAAGGAAATTACCTGATCTTCTTGACTGCTCACAGAAACTGACAAGGGGTCAAATGATTGAGATATCGGCTAATTGCATTTCATGCTCCTTGGACTTCTTTTCAATATCCTCAGTGAACTTTGATAATGATAGGCATGATTTTTAAATATTACCACCATCGGATAATGCATCTTGAATGCTCTTAATACAAGTATCTAATGTAACTTAATCATCGGCACTCATTCTTTTCAATGTCTTGAGCCTCTTAGCATTAAATTCATTACGAACCTTCACCTCAGTTGACTTCTCCAATGACTCAAAATGAGTGCTCACCAAATTGATCAAACTTTTTAGCTGGTTGGAAAGGGAATCAAAAGTATCCTTCTAAAATGTAGGCATTGTTTTCTCTAGGATATCGGATGCAAGACTCACAAGATCATTGTCCTCTGTGTGAGACTTTTAGATCTCCTCTCTTACCTTATCTTGTGCAAGTGATGCTAACTTTATCTTTTGAATGGGAGAGAGAGAATCTAAGTTAATTGGACCTTGTGATAGTATCGGATCATCAAAAATATGTTTGTCCTTCTCCATAAATTCCTTGACATCCTTGGTAGTGTCTCTTGCTTCAGAAGCAGGTTCTTCATAAGCTCAACCTTCTTTTCTTCTAATATCTTTTTTGCATTATCCTTAGGTGGGATTGCATCCTTCTCAGATGTTTCAACACTGTCAATCAGAGGATTCTGAGATTCCTCCACTACATCCATATGCACTGATTCATCTTCTATCTTTTGCTCTCCTTCTTCACCCTTATCCATTACACCTTCCTTTTTAGCTTCTTCCAGAAAAGGGGAAGCATCTACCACAACTTTTTCACCTTGAGAATTCACTGCTTGCACTTCCGGAATAGAAGTAGTATCTACTGTAGACACCTAAAAATGTCTCATTGATCATACACTAATTATTCATCTATTTAATTAAGTAATTCTTTAATTATTTGATTAAACTAATTACTTATAAACTAACACAATCATCTCATTCAACATTAATATTATTAATTATTCAATTTCTATTCCTTAATTAATTAATCAATTAACACTTTTCTAAATATTAATTAAATATTATTTATTTAATTAATTACAATTTATTCTTTAATCAATTAATATTTTTCTAAATGTTAATTAAATATTATTTATTTAATTAATTACAATTTATTCCTTAATTAAATACTTTATTATTTAATTAAATCACATTTCTATTGTTTAAATAATTTAATTTAAATTATTTAAATTAAATTATTTATTTAAATTAATTTATTTAAATTAATTTATTTATTCATCCAAATTCCCCAAATTCAAATTTCAATTAATTTCCTCTAATTCCAAATCATCAAATTCACATTTCACCAAATCTGAATTTTAGTTAATTTCATGTGCATTTCAGCATTCAAAAGTCTAAATTCAAATCCAAATTGAAAATGAAAATTAATTTCAATTTCAAAATCCTACAACACATGTTGAAATCATAATTGATTCATCAAATCAGTTGACTAATTAATTAACTCAATTAACTCTTCAAACACCTCTTTTCACTCCAAATCACCTTTTCTAACTGATCAATTAATCCACTTATCTCTTTAATCAATTCAGTCTTATAATCCATCTATTCAATCAACTAGCTAGTGTATTCAGTGTACTGGTTAATCAATTGAGTTCACTCCAATCAATCTTGTTAATAGACCAATCTATTGAGTTAAAAAATCAATCAAGATGAGTTCACTGATCAATCTAATCTCAGTTGACTATCAATCATGACTTGAGATCAAATCCTCACCCCGTCTATGTTGAAAATCTATATAAACAACATCATTTTCACAAATCAGTCTAGAATGACACTCTTCAAAGCAATTGTCAATCTTATGCAGGAATTTCAGGGCAATACCTGAGAGCCACCCACGCAATTTCGGAGAAGAACAATGGAAGTCACAATGTAGGATGAGAGAGTTTCATTTACTTGAATTTATTCTTATCTTGTGTTAATTCTATTGGTTTATATTTGATTGTATTTGATTAGTTAAAGATTTGTGATCATCTTTACTCCCTAATCAGATTTAATTTAATGGTATTCGAGCATGAAACATTTGGTCAACCTGACGTGAACCCGTCTGATTTTCTAATTTTCTGATTTGCAGGTCCGTACAGAAAATGGAGGGTGCAATTGCCATCACAGAAATTCACAAATATTAATTTGTAATTGATGTCATTCTTATTTGCATTTGACATCATTATGATTCGCAATTGCTTAAACTAATGTGCAATTGTAGGCTGAACCTAAAAAAAAAAAAATTGATGTTGTTTTGGCTTTAAATAGATTTGTGAGATTAACCCATCAATCTTTCATGATTCTCGAAAAGTTCATTTTTAGACATAAAATGTTTCTAACTCCATGGGAGACAAGCTAACTTTCAAAATTTCAAGTGTAAGGAGGAGGAAACAATAGAGAAGGCAGTTAAAAGCCTATCAAAGGCTTATCAAAGCAAAAAGACAATTTCAAGAATTTGAAGAGGGAGATGCCATGGTTTCTTACAGTCAAACCATAAACAAAATCCTAGTCAAATTCAACATTTATGATGATATCGCAATAATGGGCAACCTCATCTGGAATGACTTCACTGAAAGCGAAAACTTCTCTCTTCCATCTTTTTTTGTTGTTTATAAATTTTTCAAAGTTGCAGGTTTTAACTAATGCGCAATTGACTTGACAATAATTTGCATTTGCTTATACAGAAATTCGCAATTGCTATTATGTCAATTCGCATTTGATTAGATAGTAGATTGCAATTGCATAGAGGTTAATTCTCATTTGCTAGGATAGGTTAGATAGATTCTATTTTGATTTTTTTGTCATTTTCTATCAGATTTTTTTTTGTTTCTTCAAACAGAAAAGTTGTAACCGAGAAGAAAAATTAGGCTAGAGAGCCCACCATGTGCTAACAATGTTTGATTTATTTGCAGGGTTAGTTTAAGACAAACATTTTATTTTGGTTCTTTCAAAAAGAACACAAATCTCACCATTGCAATATTGGCTAAAATTAACACCATGTATTTTGGAGCAACATCTCCAATAGTTAAAAAAAAATTGTGATGAAGATTAAAAAGAATTGTTGTTTTTTGTGTCTGTGAAGTGATAGGCATATGCTCTCCCCTTTTTTGGGTGATCAAAGAGCCATACCCACCTCTTTTGTGCTTTCTTTCAATTTTAGCAATAGGATAAAACCTTTAGCAGGCCTGCCCTCCCGAGAAGCCCATAAGGCCAGTGAGAGGGAAACAACCTAAGTGGTAATAGCTAATGCCAAGTATTCTGAACCACTATAAAATAAAAGTGTTTCCAATGAAAATTGTAAGTAACAGGGGCTGGAATGGCATAGTGACAATTAAATTCGCCAAATTATGCCCACCCGAATAGAAGCCTGATTAAACACCTTAGAAATTAGAATCCCAACTGAGTCAGTAACCAGACACTTTATTATCATAGTGCAAGGGTGGGGAAGAATCTACCCCCAAGACACTCACCATATATCTCCCAGGATAACAAGCCAATTGAGGAGCGATCCTCTTTGGTTTAATTTTCGGACAAAGGCAAAAAAATGGGTGCACCTTAGGGTGTGACAGGGTTGTTTGAGCTGACAGAGTATCAAGATGTGGGTTGTGGTAATATTTGTGGCCTTTTGACCTTAAAAGAGTCTGCTTGTTATGCAATTGATTGACCAATTACAGTGAAAACAAAAATGGGGTTTTGAAAAATACTACAACATTCATGGGAATTTGAAAAAGTTCCTTAAACAAGTATTCTTTCTATGTTATTATTCTTTTTCATGTGTCAGTTGTTTCTTTGCTACATGATCAAACATTTCAAAGTTGAATCTCAACCAAGTTTTTCATATCAACATCAATCAAAAGTTTCTCAACTCAACACTCAAGAGTCAAAAATTCAAGAGAACAACCAAGTTTTTCATACCAACATCAAAAGTTTCTCAACACAACAATCAAGGGTTTAAAATTCAAGAGAACAACCAAGTATTTATATCCATGAAGTTCAACAAATTTTGCCAACATTCAAGAATATGGAAGAAAATGGTGCTTCATGTGATCATATGTCCTCACACATATAGGGAATGCATAGTCTAAGTTTTTTTATCCATGTCTTGCATAAATCTTCAAAATTAGGAGAGTAAAAGTCCATCATTCACATTCAAATTAGGAGAGTAAAAGTCCATCATTCACACTACTCTTAGGATAGAGTCCTTACATTACACATCTTAGTGCCCAAATTAGTTTGCATAGTCTTCATTTTTCATAGTCTTTTTCATCATAGAAGTCTTGAAAATATATGCTTTGCATGGGTCTAAAAGGAGACAGTGATTTTCCATTCAAACAACCTGATCTTGTACTAGACAATGATCAATTAGAGATAATTGATGGTTTGTACAATCTTTCTTGGGAAGTAAGAATTGATCTCCCACAATATGAAGAAGTAGAAGTAGTCATAGACAATGAAATCCAGAAATCTGTCCGCCTTGATACAAAACTAGCAAAATAAATCAAGGAACAAAGAGAACCGGAAGAATTTTGACAATTTGTCAAAAAACTTATGGCAGACATTCCGCACCAATAATCCTAGTAGGATACCACCATTCAAAGATTGCATACATAGTTAAGTCATAATTCTTGCATCCATATCAATCTACCATTTGCATTTAGAAGATCATAGTGACTCAAAGAGTGTTAAGATCACATGACAGTAACAAGATCAAAAAAGGCAAAAAATAAGATGGATCTGAACAATGACCCATACTATAACCCAACTTGGAATATGAACACACCTGGAAGCTCAAGTTCTAAATCAATAAATAGGGCTTTGATACCAATAGATCCCAATAGATTACCAACAATAGAGGAACTGCAAACAGGGTTAACACAAGAGGAAATAGAGGCAGCTCAACAAGACCCTCAAGTCTTAATGTCAATCAATGCCCTAATCAACAACAATAGACACAAGTATTTATCTCTCTTAATTCAAAGTGGAGAAAATATGCCTCTTGATTTTGACATCTCCATAATAATGCCACCAGGAGTGACATTGAACCTAAATGCGACACAGATGTCCAATGCATCTACAACAACAACTTATACACAAAGTGTTGCTCCAAGAACATAAATGGCTTCAACGCAGTTAAACACAACACAAGCAGCTATAAGTTTAGCACCGATGTTAGGCGTTACTCCAACAAGGTTCCAATCAATGCTCATGTTCAACCCACAAGCCATTGGTACTCCACAAGCAACTACATCAGTATCAACAGGATTTGCAACTAGTAGCCAAGGGATACAACATGGACATACCAATCCCTTTAGGTCTACTCAGGCTAACACAAAGCCTCATTTTACCTACTTCACAGTACCTAGTAGAGGTTTCCATACAGTGCAAAGTCAAGCATCTTTAACAACACCGATATACACCACCTCTTCACCATATGTTGCAAACATATATGCATCAAGCATACCCTTGACACAAACAAAAGTTTTGTCTCAACAAGTCGAAAACTTACAAAGGTAAATGGTGAACATGCAAGCAACCAAGGACAAGAAAAGATACAAATTGGAAGATCTCAAGCCTTATCCCTATGATATATCTCTATATATGCCACCCTTTCCTCCACACTTTGAGACACCTAAGTTTAATAAATACAAAGTAAAGGGTGATCCAAGAGATCATATAAGAGTATTTTTCACATCTTGCATAGAAGTGGTACATGAAGACACATATCTATTAAGACTATTTCCTAAGAGTCTTGGAGGGCCCGCACTAGAATGGTTCTCACATCTACCTCCTAAAATTACTTCATGGGGAGAGCTAGCAGAGTTGTTTAACTCAAATTTCTCTCCAATATAGATAATCCAATGATACTGGTAGAATTGTGCACCACAAAGAAGAAAGAAACAGATACTTTTGCTACGTTCTTACAAAGATGGAGGGCATTGTATCAAAGGTATCCAAGCAATATACCAGAGGCAAAACAAGTGGACATTTTCAGTGAGAATCTTCTTCCACCAGTCAAATATCCTTTGCAAATAAAATGTTTTGATACATTCAAGGATATCACAAAAAAAGGTCTCAAATGTGAGAAGGGATTGCTGGAACAAGGTATCATTAAAAATAGTAAAGATGCAGGATCACCCAACAATGCAAGTGTAGATAAACCCAAATTTGGTCAAGGAGCAAGAATGTTACAAATGATGGTGTGGTTGATGCAAGAGTGGTCAATAGGGCTCAACCCACACTATCAATACATGGACCAAACCAAAATGTGAATCAGTCACAAGAAAATAATGCAACTACAACCACTACCAATGCAGTCCAATCTAATTTAGTTATACCTCCAAGAAACATAGCACCAAAGAGAAATTTCACACCTTTGGGGAAACCTATTGAGGCCGCTCTAAATAAGTTGATACAAACAAACATGATAACCTTGCTAGAAGAAAGACCATATGAACCAGGCCCATTCAAACTAGCTTGGTGGAAAGTGATTATCATCATTCCAAGGGACATAAAACATCTAGTTGTTACAAGCTCAAGAATCTCATCCAAGATTTGATAGATAAAGGTGATGTAACAATATATACAAATTAAGGATCATCAAACCAGGCACATATCATATACAAAGATCATTTTGTGAAGCATAATCAAGGACAAGCATCTACATCAAAAGGACAGGACAATGCGACCAACTACACCAAGGTTGCATACAATTATACAATCAATGCAATTAGTGAAGGGAGAAATGGTTGCAACCATTTCCATCAACCCTAGAAATAGACATTGTGCAGTAGTTGTTAGGATAACCGGTGGACAACTGAGAGGGGGGGTGAATCAATTGTCAACATATTATACAACTTCAAGCACACAAAACCTTTTACTGGAATGCATAAACCAAATACTAGAATAGTAGATATAACAATTAAGCATAAACATAAATCACAAAACAATTACCAACCATCCATAACACATAACACCATGATTTGTATGTGGAAAACCTGATAAAGGGAAAAACCACGATGGGAAGCCTACCCATAGTCAGATAATACTTCTGCAGCAAGTATGTGATTACAATAAGACGGGCCTACACATGCAGGAAGGCCAATAGCCTAGAGTGCATTTCTCATCATAAAAGGAGCCTCATTGACTACAATCTGGAAAGGTGAATGAATCGCAAGAATAGCATCTACTATGCCTAAGTACAGTTCTGGTTATGCTCAATACTGGAGGTTTTAAACCTCTTTTACAAACCCAATTAGATAACCTATGATCAACCAAAACCTTTGCATATGATTACAACTTTATTTGCACGTATATAATCCCATAACCTTTTCCTACCACCTATATATATGATCTACAAAGAGTTCTTACATTATATTTATACCAACCCAGGACCTAAACAATTAGGTCAGCCACCTAGAGGATAATACAATAGATGCATTACATAATCCCACAAACCAATGATAAACCAAGTCAGCCTAAGACCGAAACAACATAAACCAAACAATAAATCCAATTGATGACGCATCAGGAGCATCAACCAACACGTTACATAAATCGGTCCATAACCTAACAGAATAACCACCAGACCTAAAATAGGTTGCCATAAGCTAAATGAAACACCATGAACAACTAGAAGACGAACATGATAACCATCAACATCCTAATAACCTTCTAGAAGTCAGACCAACACCACTTATCGGATTCATCTAAAGATCTTCAACAAAGCGTTGTCGGTAAAACCCTTACCGATAACCAAAAGGCTTACTAATAGCATCTGGATCATCAAATCCCGAACCAACTGAATTTGATACACATCAGGAACACATGAATAACCAATCCAAACCAATTCCAATAGCTGGATTAAAACCAGAGACAAATCTCCAGATCAACATCAAAGACCAACCACTCTATCGGAAGTCGGTAGACAACAAAACAGCTAGTGTTGACATCAATGACAAACATCAATGCAACACATAATCAATTCCTCCAAATTGCCAGCAATCTCCCCCTTTGGCATTGATGGAAACACTAGATGTGAAAAACATCCAAGTGCCAAGAAGTACCAAACAAGTCTCCCCCAAATGAAGACATCCAACAATCTTCCCAAAATGATATGTCAATGAAGTTCTGGACCAACAGACGAAACTCCCCCTGTGAATGATATCCATGTTAAGCTCTATTTTTCACATAAATATCTCTCCCCCTTTTACATCAATGCCATAAATCTGACATAAACATCAAATAAGAGTCATAAAACCTATGAACCACACAGCTGACCACTCCCCCTGAGTAGTAGCATCACCACATCAATCCGGAATGAATGATAGTTATGATCATACATGTCAAACTAATGTCAGTCAGCATCACTCAAGTCTCTACCAGAGGGGCAAAACCTCCAAATTTGTCTCTGAAGTACTCAAATGATTCCTTAGGCAAAGGTTTAGTGAAGATATCTGCAATCTACTCTTTAGTGTTCACATAAACCAGTCTGACTTCATTTGCTTCCACCTTCCCCTTCAGAAAATTATACTTGTTAGAAATGTGCTTAGTCTTAGAATGAAATACCAGATTCTTTGATATGTCAATAGCAGTAGAGTTATCACAGTGAATAACTACCAATTCATTACAATCCACCCTTATATCCTTCAACATTTGTTTCATCCATAGAACTTGTGTACAATTAGTAGCAGCAGCAACATACTCAACTTCAGCAGTAGATAAAGAAGTACATGACTATTTCTTGTTGATCCATGAAATAAGTTTATTTCCAAGAAAGAAAGCTCCACCAGATGTTCTCTTTCAGTCATCAACATCTCCAGTCTAGTCAGCATCTGTATATGCACATAGTGTAAAGTCATCATTTTTAGGGATACCACAAACCATACTCAATTTTTCCTTGCAAATACCTGAAAATCCTTTTCACTATACTCATGATTCTCTCTAGGATCACTCTGATATCTTGATACAATACAAACTGCATTCATTATATCTGGTCTAGTCTGAGTCAGATATAACAAACCTCCAATCATAGATTTATACCTTGTAGGATTTATCAGAGCTGATGCATCATTCTTTGCCAATTTCTCACTTGTAACCATAGGGGTACCAATCGGTTTGGAATTTTCCATACCAAATTTCTTCAACAACTCTCTAACATACTTAGTTTGACAGATGAAAATACCTTTATCATTCTAAATAATCTGCAAACCTAAGAAAAATTTAATCTCCTTAATCATAGACATCTCAAATTCATTCTTCATGTTTTCACTGAATTCCATACATAACTTATCCTCACCTTTAAATATGATATCATCAAAAAAGACTTCAACAATCAATATTTCATCGTTAGTAGTCTTATAATAAAATTTAATGTTAGCATCACCTTTAGTGGAACCAAGCTTTAAAAGATATTTGTCCAATCTAGCATACCAAGCTCTAGGGGCTTATTTCAATCCATATAAAGATTTCCTTAACCTGCAAACCATTTTTTTGTCATTTGAAAGTAAAAATCCATTAGGTTGCTCAGTGTAAATTTCCTCTTCAATATCTCCATTCAAAAATGCACACTTAACATCCATCTGATAAAGCTTGTATTTCTTATGAGCAACATAAGTAAGAAATAATCTCATGGCTTCAATCCTAGCTACCGGAGCAAAAGTCTCATCATAATCAATTCCTTCCTTCTGAGAATATCCTTTACATACCAATCTAGCCTTATTTCTCACAGCTTTTCCATCCTCATTCAATTTATTCCAACAAACCCATTTAGTTCCAATAACATTCTTATTTTTACGTCAGGGAGCTAAAATCCATGTGTTGTTCTTCTTAATCTGATCTAATTCCTCTTCCATAGCTCTCATCCAACATTCATATTTACAAGCTTCAATAATTGATGTCGGTTCAATTTGAGAAATTAAACATACCTCATTTGTTGTCAACCTTCATCTCGTCATTACTCCTTTTTTCTTGTCTCCAATGATCTGATATTCTGAATGATTAACCTTACATACCTAGGAGTCTTTTGACTTTCTATTCATCTGCTATGATCTTTAGTCACTATTGAATTTTCAGATACTATCAGGGTAACTAGTTCAACATTTTGTTCTGGTACAGGTGCTAACGGTTTAGTTATGATCATATCCACTTCCAGTTCTCTCTCATAAGTTCTTATTTGACCTTTGTACAACTCATCTACCTTGACATTAGCACTTTCCACAACTCTCTATAATTTTTTGTTATAACATCTATATGATTTGATTTCATTATAATAACCAAGAAATATCCCTTCATCACATCTAGGATCAAACTTTCCAATGGAATAATCTCTTTTGATATAGTATTTACAACCAAAGATTCTGAAATACTTAACTGTAGGTGTATGACCAAACCATAACTCATAAGGTGTCTTACTGGTGTCTCCTTTGATATGAACTCTATTAAATGTGTATACTGTCATTCTCACAGCTTCTCTCCAATAGATATGAGGCAAATTAGCTTCCATCATCATAGTTTTGGCCACATCCAAGATGGTTATGTTCTTTCTTTCCACAACACCATTCTTCTGAGGTGTCTGAGGAGAAGACAACTGTCTATTTATCCCATGCTTCTCACAATAACTGTTAAATTCACCGGATTTGAATTCACCACCCTGATCTAACCATAAGCATTTAATCTTCAACCCTATATTTGTCTCAACTTTAGCTTTAAAAATATTAAACTTTTCAAAAGCTTCAGATTTCTCCCTTAGAAATGTAACCCACATCATTCTAGAATAGTCATCAATGATTAGCATGAAATATCTATCACCCTGAAAACTCTTTATTCTAGTAGGACCACACAAATTAGTATGAATAACATCAATAACATCATTAGATTTGTCTTTTATACTCTTAAAAGAAGTTATGACTTTCTTTCCCATTTGGCATTCCTTACATATCGGATTAGAGGGCTTCACAATCTTAGGTATATCTCTAACAGCCTTAGTTGAACTCGTCTTTACAATGCATGACACAACCTCTTATGCCATAACCAACTCTCATCAACTTGTGCAATCAAACATGTCTTCTCATCGGAGTTCAAATGAAAGATGTTACCTTTAGTCTGTGTACTGGTTGCAATCTCCAATCCAGATTTGTTAATGATTTTGCATTTTCCATCCTTGAACTGTAATTGAAATCCCTTATCCACCAATTGTCCTACACTCAAAATATTATGTCTTAAACCTTCAACATAATAAACATTATCAATGTTATGCTTACCATCCAATGATATAGTTCCTCTTCCTCTGATCATGCATGCTTTGTCATCTCCAAATCTAACCAGTCCACCATCAAATTCTTCCAAAGATAAAAACTTCCTTTTATCTCCAATCATATGATGTGAACATCCATTGTCTATCACCCATTCAGCCTTGTCTTCAATTTTAGCAGCAAGGGCCTTTTCCTCATATTGAACAACAGGTGTTGGAGCATCTTCCTTGATAGCCAAAAATACCCTTTCCTTTCCACTTTTGGATCCACTAGCTGAATCTTGTGTCGGTTCATCGTCAGAATCAATCACACCTTCCTCATCCGCATAGTAACATGATTTGTCTTTGTTTCTCCTATACTTATGCTTGTTCTGATAATCATGGTTAGGCCTAAAAGACATTCTAGCTTTCTCTTCAAATCTTGAATTCCTTTTAGGACATCTAGATGCAAAATGACCTAACTTATTACATGAAAAACATTTAAAAGGTGATTTTCCTTCATACTTACTTGTCGGACCTTTAGGTACTCTTCTAGCAAATAGGGCTTCAAGTTGCTCAAAATCATCATCTTCTTTCTTCATTTCTTCCAGTTCCTTCGCATATAAATCTTTCCAATCACTCTTGTCAATTGATGATGCAGATGTGTGAAAAGCAGATTCAGTCTTGATGGACTTGTAAAGCACTAAGAGGGGGGGTGAATCAGTGAAACCAAAAAAAATACTACTTTAAACACTGATCGGTAGATATACTTAACAAGTTTGTTAAACAATATGTATGCAATTCAAAATAATATAACAACATCCACAATAAGTAAAACATCCACCATAACACAAGTGTTTATACATGGAAAACCCAAATGGGAATAACCATGGTGAGATGGGACTCACAAGTTAACTATCTGTAGTAATAGATAACTGACCGGTTAAGGTCGACAAAAAGTTGCTCTGCTAGGAGAGAATCCTGTTAAAGATCCCAAAACTTAGTTAAAAGCTATACCCTGTAAAAGGTAGTACCTCGTAAGGAGTAACCTTGGTAGAGGATTTATGAATCCAAACTAATGGATCACTTGGTTAGAGGATTTGTACAATGAAGCTTGTTAGAGCTTACCCGGTTAGAGGATTTGACTGTTGCAGTGATTAGAAAACAACAGGTGGTGTGATCTAGTAGTAGCACAACTTGCTTGAATAGATCCTCTTCTACACACTCAAAACTTCATTACCAACATACTCTGCCACTTAACACTTATGCATTCACATCAAATCATCTCATAACATATCTCCTTCGCTCATACAAAATAATTCATTGTGATGTCAATTTATAGACATTTAGATTTCATGTCGGCCTCTAGAAATCATATACAATTTCCTAGGTGCAGTGTATATAGTCAAACATTCATAACTCATCATAAAAATACAGCCAAAAATTGTCGGAAAGGATAACTCATCACGACTAGTAATAACTCATCACATAATCAATGAATACTGGTTGGAGTTAAACATATAAACCATTTGTCCTTTGATGCTCCTTTGATAATCTTCGTTGGATCTTTAGGTTGTTGTCACTTTATGTATATCCATATATAAATACATGTTGGTTGTTTCCATGTATATATCGGTTGTCACTATGTACCGGTTAGATATAAACTTCTAGTATACCGGTTGTAATATAAACAACTTTGAAGTCACACTGGTAGACAATGTGAACATATGTATGTGTATGTGTTTTATCAATGACAACATATGAAGTCATTCATTACAATCATCATCAAGCCAACAAGTCTTTGCAGCTCCTTGAAGACCAAATTCTTCAAGCTCAACATAATATAATTTTCCAACCAAAGTATCATTGTTAACAGAAGTGTTATCCATTGTTCTTAGCTCATTAATTGCAGTAGCCTTCATCTTGTAATCTAGTGGCAAAGCTCTCAATCCTTTAGGAACAATCTCATCTTTACTCAGAGATCCACCATAGCATTGAATTCCCATAACAATTTCATTAACTCTTTCCATAAAAGAAGTAATCCTTTCATCTTCTTCCATCTTCAAATTCTCATACCTCACCCAGTAACCATTGAGATTAGCAATTTTAACTATAGGGTCACCTTCATTCAGAGCCTCCAACTAATTTGAAAAGATTAATTTATTTAATTCATTTTATATTCTTCTATTAATTAATTTAATTGAAACATTTTATCAATTAATTTGTTATATCCTTTTCTTCTAATCAATTAATTAAATATCTAATATTTAATTATTCCTCTATTTACTATCCTATAGTCTCATTAATTAAATAATTTCTTAATTATTTAATCCCTTTTCCAACTCACCTTTCCATCTCCACTTCATCTTTCCTTTGCCAACTCATCCATCATGTGGCTAAATTAATTCAACAAAATAAAATAAAATAAATCATTTATTAGCCACTTATCTCCAACTTCCAAAATAAATGAAATATTGTGTAGGTACACATATTTTCTAACCTTCTTCTATATTATCTCCAACATCCCTATTGAGTCCACTTGTCCTCTCATTCCTACATCTTCTCCAACTATCTTATATCCTCTCAAGTCTTCAACTTAGTCAAGGTGAGATGAGTGACACTTTTCTTCTCCTTCCCCCTTTCTCTCAACCTTCAACCTCTTACTCATAGCCATCCAATTTGTAAGATTTGATCATGATGGTTGATATCTTCCACCTAAGCTCATGAACTCAAAAATCTATAAAAAAAGGTCTCCTAAGCCATTTTGAAACTAATAGCTAATCTTATAGTCATTCTAGGAGTTTTTATCTTGCATCCGTGAGTTTGAGTTTGAATCAAGTAGAAATTTTAGAATTTGTATCATAGGTTAATATCATGTTAGCTTAAATCATTTGCATATGCATATCATAGTATTAGTTAACTATCAGTCCATTCTTCGTATGCCATCTTGGAAGCTACCAGTGCTTGTCTGAGAGCAAATCATCTGCAACCAGGAATAGTGGAGTTAGGACACAATGAGGTGTAAACCATGGAAGGTATAATCTTGTTTATTTCATTTACTTCATGTTACTTCATTGGTTGAAGTTAAGTTTATTGTAGCTTTTTTTAAAATATTTTATGATGGACTAACAAGTTTTAGGTTAATTATCTGGAGTTCAACTTTAGCCTCAACAGCATCTACTAATTTTTTTAGTTCTACTTTTACTATCTCCCTCACTGAAACGTTGACCCTCCTTTGTGGGTGTATAACTGGTTTGATATCTTCTTTGATGTAGATACTATTTGTACAAATTTTTAGATCCAATCCCTTCATATCAGTGTATTCCCAAACGAATGCATCTTTATGTGATTGTAGCAATATAAATAAGGACTATTGCTTGTCCAATGGAAGCTTATTATTTATGTTCAAATATTTTCCTACTTATATTTCATTATGTTTTATTAATTCAATCATAGATGTCACATTAATACTTGACATTTTGACCTCATGAGGTAGCAATGTGTGTATAATGTTGCAAGATATGTATATATAAAAGATTTGGGCAACAATGTTAGCAATCGACATGGACATTCTAGACAACTGTCTATGATGTCTTCTAGTTCATACTCATTTTGCAAAACTTGAGATAGTATTTGGCATCATCTTGGAGTTGCATAAAGAGACTTATGTCAATCATCATTACTATTACCAAAGAATTCACCTCTTCTTCTTGTTCTTCACCTAATTTAGGCCAAATAGGCTTATTT
Source organism: Cryptomeria japonica (assembly GCF_030272615.1). Lineage (NCBI taxonomy): Eukaryota > Viridiplantae > Streptophyta > Pinopsida > Cupressales > Cupressaceae > Cryptomeria > Cryptomeria japonica. The sequence continues at coordinate 418,360,516 of NC_081410.1, forward strand.
GTCTCCTCGTGAGGTTGATCTAGAGGATATAAAATAAGTTCCTTGGTACTATCCCCATTCAAAATAGTCATATCTCTAGACCTGCAACTTATATAGGCATGAGGTGTGGCTAACCATGTCCTTCCCAAGATTATTGGATATCCACCCAGAGTGGCTTTAGGGGAAAAAATTATGAAGTCAACAAGGTATTCCTAGGAGTCCAAAGTAACAACAATTTCTTCCATTATGCCATCTAGTTTGATAGTAGAGCTATCAGCCAACTGAAGGATGGTAGATGTAGGTCTCATATTGATGAGACCAAGGTGTTGTATTGTATCCTTATTCATCACATTAATAGTAGCTCTTAAGTCAATAACTTGGGCATTATGCATAACTATACCATTAATAGTCACTACCACTACTGGACTACCAGGATCAGAATATTTAGGCACAACTATCTTTCCTAAAATAATATCTGCTAACACCCTCATTAGATGGACTGTTGTTGGATCTTTCTTTTTCCTCCCTGATTTCTTGAGGCATGCATCTCTTATTGCCTTATTATAGATAGGTATTGTTGACGACTGTTTTGACACACTCACCAACACTCAGGTAGCCAATGTGAACACTCACCACCTCTCCTGAAAAGCAATAAGTTATGGGGAACTAATCACTCTAAGGTCTCTATAATTGGGTCTTGACGGTGATGGGAAGCCCAATGGTTGATGTGGTTGTACCTATTAAGGGGCTTGCTGGTAAAAACTAAATCCCAATAATCGTTAATCACTTAACTTCCTTTTTTTATTTTTTTTATTTTAAGATTCTTCTGGAAATAAATTGCAAGAGATAGGGAAACAAGAAAATAACAATGAAACAAATTCAATGAAAACTTAACGAACTACTTAATTAGTACCCTGCAATCCAAAAATCATCGAATATTATCCAAATCAGCATTCAATAACGGACCTCCAGTAAACCTGCAAAGTCAGCAACCTTACAAACTCATGGAAAGAATATCACCACAATATTGTCTATTCCAGTAATTCTCATACACCACTTACGTGTGTATCATGAGTCATAAAGCAATAAATGGAAGATCAGAACACGTTGCTCATTTCAAACAATAGACATTACTGGATCACAAAGAACAAACTTGTAGAACATATGCATAGATCGGGCAATCTATAAGCTTCTTCTTGTATTAATTTCAAAGAATGTGTAACAAAAACAACTCAAGTTCATAACAATCTATAAAAATAATCTAAAAATTCTAAGTGGGCCTCAAATCATCAATTTGTGGACCATTACAAATGAATCAAACTCAATTTATAGAGTTTTTTGCCCTACTTTCTAGGAAATAAACCTAATCTAAATTAAGAACTCAAAAGCTAGGAGCCGTAGTTAACTTGCAAGTTTCTGCCTCTAGACTCTAGTTAACTACTATGAAATGGAGGTTAGGTGAGCACTACAAAGACCATGTTGTATGAACTGGGATGCCATAGTCATGCAGAATTTAGCTCAAAACTAGAACGCGAGTTGGAGATGTAGTTGGAGTACCAATGGGGAAGTCATGCAAAAACTCCTCTCAAAAGTCCTGCCATCTTTAGTAACTATATGTTTATCTTCTACTTCTTTTTATAGGACTTATAATTATTGATGATACATGCAACTACCTCAGCAAGAGGATCAGCAACATGCTTGATTCTGAATTTATACTTTTTCAAAACTTCCTCTGCATTCTTTCTTTTCTTCTCTAACTCCCCTATTGTTTATGTCGCCTCTTGACATTGTGTAATTAAATATGTATATCTATCCATCAATGTGATATTGAACTGAGCCAGAGGTCCCAAATGTTGGGCCTCATATGCATCCCACTGGTTGAGTACTTGCTCTTCTTTCATAACTCTCGCACTGGTTATCCCTAGCCCAAAACTCCAAGTAATTGTCTTACAAAGTCTTCATACTTTTATACCACCTTGAGGAGGGGAACTTGAATGTCTTCTACATCCTTCACATAGTGCTAAAGCATTTCCATATTCAGCTCCAAAATGTATGTGTAAGACTACAAATTCTTACAATTGTCTCCACCCAAGAGGTCCTCCTCTATGATTACTTCCTCACCTAGTCACAAAACCTTACTCAATACCCGGAACTGTTTATTGAACATGTTAATCTTCCATGCCCATTGTTGAGAGCAAGATGCTAATGCTCCTCCTACCTGCACTGCCTCCTTGTATTCCTTCATGGTATTTTACAAAAAATAGTCTAATTTTGGAGACATTTATCTATGCCCAAGATTTTTCTTTGGCAACCACCTGTCTCACCTCAAACAATGCTTTCACCTCTCCCTCTAGGAGTGATGAGGTTGGAGGTAAATTATCATTTTTACAAGTATCTAGAGGCTTGCCCATTTCTACCAACAGTAGCTTGTACTACTCCAACTATGCTTTGACCTCTGCATGGGAGGTGTATTCCTTCTCCATTCGCCCCCTAATGATGCTGGTAGCTAGTTCCAAAGTATCTAACTCCCCTCACTTTGTCTTCTTACCCAATTTTACCTGAAACACCTGGTACTTTGAGGAGCTTTGACCTTCTACCTATAGAGGAACTGCTACATCTGCAACCACATCACCAGAACATGTTCTTGACAGATGATGCACAGTCTTGCCTTTGTTAACTTTCTTTGGTTCCTCTATGATTGCCTATTGTAGTGTAACCTTTGGTAACACTACTTTCCTCTTCCTTATCTCGAAGGTGAATTCCAACCATTGTGGCACATCCTTGTCTTTAGCACCTTTGTGAGGCACTATGTCGGCGGTCACAATGTGCACATCTGACTATTCCTCTGCTTCATCTTTCTTTTCTCCCTTTGTATGCTTAGGACCTTGAGGTGAAGCAATTTGGCGAGCCAGACCAGACTAGAGAGCTATATCAATGTTCAACTGTTGATGCTTGCGCAACTCTCCCAACCTATCACTGACCTCTTCCCCAAATGTCCTGCCACCTTTATCCATTTCTCCCATACCTTTCTCGGCAGCCATCTTTTTCAGGAGGTCTTCTTGGTCCTGAGGGGTTAAGATTAATCTTTCATTCAACAAATCTTCAGCCTCATTTCGTTCTTTCTCCCCTCCAAGTGGCTGCTACCCCCTAGGATGTTCCTCCTCTTGTTCAGAGTCTATTTTGATATTATGGATAATTACAATTTTTGTGGTAGGCCTAAATGTTTATGTCCTAGGAGGCATTGTGGTTGTATCAACTGGTGCTGGCATAAGGGCATTAGTAACTGGGGCTTGTGTTGCAGTTGTTGATGGAGATTGAGTGGGTGCGCCTTCATTTTTTTTCCTTGTTCTTCTTCCTCTTGAGTGCATTCTTCTGGAGTTTGTCCAATTGTTGTTCTCGCAAGAAGAACCTTTGCTAGTGGCACAACACCCAGCCCTTCTATCACTCAAAAGTCTGCAGCCTTTTTCAATAGTTTAGATTTTCTCATTTGCTCATGAAGATTCTTCATCAATTCATCGATACTTTCTTCAGGCTCAGTCGCTTCATCGGGGTCAATTGACGTATTCTTCAAGGAACTAGACCTTGTTTTACAAGCATACTCCTTATAACCCCTTGATTGGGGCACACCTGAGGTAGATTCCTTCTGTTTCCCCTTTGAATCGCTTGGCCTAGCCCTCAAACCGAGCCACTGTCTATTCCTATTGATAACCCTTTGAGTTATTCAGTCTATATATGTATCTTCATGCACCAACCACCTTATACGAGAGAGAGGCTTCTTGTCAATTTCTTGTTCTTTATATATGGAGTCTAGTAGTTCTCCATCATCCCTTAGCTCTTTGGGGAAATTTTTTGAGCTTTCCATAGGGATCATAATACTCCCTTGCATAATTAAACTCTTTAAAATTTAAATCCTGTAGCTCCTGCTTCGCTGTCTTTGCTACCTGATTTTTTTAACAAGAAAAATAGCCAATGGAAACTGAGAAGTCTATCCCTACCTTGTGTTTCGAGGAGAACGGGTATTGGAGGAAGAGCATTTTCCTGATATACTCTAACAAAATGATGTGGTCATTGCAATATCATGGCAATAGCATCAGATTCCTTGTGAACCCACTGACCTTGATATATGTAGAATGCTAGTTTTGGATGAACTAGCATGCCCATTCTTGGATGATCGCCATTGCTTCAGGGCTTATCCTGTATCTTGTATCACTTGTGAGCTTGATGATAATCGGGAAGAGGAAGGCATCATTGATTCTCTTAAAGTGAGCCTTTGCATTATCTAGAGGAAGTTGTGAGTAATACTCCCAAACTTTCTTCTGCCCTTCTTCATCTCCTAGCTGGCCCTCTACCTGTAGTCCTGAGAATTTACCTGCTCGAGCAACCACCCAAATAACATAGGAAGTGAAAAATAACTTCTTTGTTTGATGTACTTCCATCATTTGTTTATGGATGTTGTCAGAGAGGATTTGGGCCAGACGAAGTATTGCTTCCCTATCAAGGTGGTGGTCATGAACTAGAACATCCAGGGATGGAAATGCTTGCAATCTGGCTTGTCGAAGGCCTTTCTCAGCATGATGATCAAATCCTTATGTGGTTCCTTAAAGTCCACCCTCAACACATATGTGGCTTTTAGCCTTGTTTTTCTCTCCTCCTCTAACCAGTTCTTATTCATGAGTCTCTTATTTGAAGCAGTATTATTATTCCATACTCTGAGGGCTTCTTCTTCAGTGGTAAGGAGTACTTCATCCCTTGTAGGGATGCCAAACACAAATCCTAGCATATCTGTAGATAATTCAATTACCGTCCTATCTTGAGCATATGTGCACTTTCTTGTATATGCATCGTAGAACCGTGCAACAGTCATGATAAACCTCAGGAGCTTGGATTGACTATGGGAAGATGGTTTCCTCCACCAGGCCTAATCTCTTAATCCTTCTTAATGGGGCCTCTGGCCTTGGTCAGTCCAATTGTGTCTTAATATCCTCTATCTCGATGTGCCCCACCTTTGTGTCTGTAACCCATTTAATCTAATCATCCAACTTTGACACATACACCTATCCTTGAAATTGATATTTCATTGTCACGAGAAGTTTGTCTATCTCCTTTCCTCTCTTGCTGGAAGTTGAGTCCATCTAAATGCTCTGATTTGCAAGAAATAATCAAGAATCAATCCATTGCATAGATAAAAATATTAATAACATCATCCACCTCGGGACTCCGGGGTTACGGAGTTCCGGGGTGGATAACTTCCTTATAAAACAAGTGACCTCGTAACTTCAGCATTTTGAGGTTCTAGGGTGGACAGGTTTGAAAAAAAAACACCGTAACTCTGGGTTTCAGGGTGGCTAAACTAAATAGAGTCCTGAACTCCGGGGTTCCAGGATGGATGAGACAAATGGACTACGGAACTCCGAGGTTCCGAGGCAAATAGAAAAAGTTAACTTTGGGACCTTGGGGTTCCTGGGTCTCGGGGTAGATCAACAAGGCACCAAGAAGATACTTCAAAACTCTAGGGATCTGGGGTTCTGGGGTTAAAGAAGTGGCCCAAAAAAAGGGACCTCGGGACTTTAGGGTTCCAGGGTTCTGCGGTCAAGGTAGTTTACTTTGAAAATTACTAGAAGATCCGGAACTCTGAGGTTCCAAGGTAAATAGAGAGGATCAAAGAACCAACCTCAGGACTCCAGGGTTTTGGGGTTCTGAGGCGAAGGAAAAATACCTAGCCCAGAACTCCCAGAGTTTTGAGGTTGGGAAAACTAGGGCACGCATAAAAAAACACGAAAAAATGAGAAAAACCCTAAAAGAAAATCTAAACAAGAAAACTAAAAAAAAAACAAGATCTAAACACAGAATCACAAGGAGGGAGAAAAAATTCACCAACCTGGTGAGAAAAACATGCAAGACACTCAGTAACATGGGGGCGCAAAGTTGGGAGGTCACAACTAGGAGCTCTGAGAAAATTGAGTGCACAAATGAACTTAGAAAATTTAATTCCTCTTATTTATACCACCTCGAACTTTGTCTATACGATTGCCTTAAACAAGACCTCGGGACTTTGGGGTTCCGAAGTTCCAAGGTAAAAGGAACAAAACGACCTCGGAACTCCCGAGTTATGAGGTTTCGGGGTTCCAAGGTTGAAAGACAAAACAACTTCGGGACTCCGAGGTTCCGAGGTTGATGACAAAACATAAAGAACTCGAGACTTCAGGACTCTGAAGTTCTGAGGCTTTAACGAAAAAAGGACAAGGCACGACTTTGGGACTCTGAGGATCCAGGGTTCTAAAGTTGTGAACAAGAAACACCTACCTCGGGACTCCGGGAATTTGGGGTAGGACAAAGAAAAAACAAAAAAAGGAGACCTCGGAACTCCGGGAATCTGAGGTTCCGAGGTTTCTAGGAAAAACTACAAAAACAAAGCTATAGACAGAAAAAAGAGGGACCCATATTTTCAACACAAGGAAACTAATGGGGGTTAGGTATGCATGGAATAAGAGGTACATCTTTGATAGCTTAAAATAAATGTATTTTGACATGCACGCATGCTTTAGTTGATACAAAAATTCAAAGGCTAGTTCTAGCTTGGGCTCTGTGGTTACCAACCTTTGAGGAAATAGTTGTAATAGAATTTTTTCTTGGGTTGGTTCAAGATTCCTTGTTTGATGTCCTTGAAGAAGGGGATCATGTGAGGGTAGATTTATATTTGTGTTCTCTCTTTCTTCCATAGGGAGCTCAGTTATAATAGGAGAAGTAAGGGCTCGCATGGTTGTTCTTGAATGTAAGTGTATACCACTTATGCTCACAACATATATAGGATATTGGATAGAGTCTATGGAATAGGCTTCTTGTTGTTGTGTTCTGTTAATAGGATTGGGTGCAGGATGAGTTGGTAATTGAGTACTCGTAGGTGCATTGGTATTTTCATTTGCATTTGCAAGAGGTGTAATAGCTAGTTGATTAGGTGGGGCTTGTGGTTGTAGGTAACCAATTGCCTGGTTTGACCATTGTTGTCCCTCTCTCCATTGTGGTGGTTGTTGCTAGTTTCTTGGTGGTTGTTGCCACTAAGGAGGAGGGTTAGGATTATGATAATTGGGCCAAGGATTTTCTTGGTAATTCCAAGGTCGAGTTTTAAAATTACCAATTTTTTGCGGGTATGAGGACTACCATTGATTATTAGTTGCATAGGATCTTGAATAAGGACCATTGAAAGATAAAGAGTCAGGAGTCATACCTTGTCTTTGGGCCCATGGCCTCCTTTGTGCAATGTAGAATTTTTTTTCTTCATCATCTTCAATTTGTTTTAATTATTGTTGCACTTGCTTTCCTTATGTATCAACAATCTTCTTGCACCTATAGTCTCTCTTCTTTTGTCTACAATGAGGACAATACTCAGCCAACATTGCCTCTACCTCATCATGCTTCTGGGTGGTTTGAAATGTGTCCAGTTGTTTCGCCATGTTGTTGATGATATCCTTTTTAAAATCATTTAGCAAATGTGTTATCTCCATTCTTGAAACTCTGTAAGATGTCTTGTTTATACTAGTTGTATAACCTCTAGTCTTCTTGTGAGAAGCTCTAGAATAGTTTTTAAAAAGCTTCTTTATATCACCCCACCCAATAAACTTGGGTAATATCTCCTTCTCCTATAAGATCAATTGCATCCATGCATTCATCATTAATTCCTTTGAAGAAGACCAGATTTCTTGAAGTTGAACAAGAATGTTTCAACATGGTGTTCTAAGCTCTCATCTTCCTTCTTTGACATTCTAAAAATGTCATCCCTACACATGTAACTAACTCTAAAATAATCCTTATATTTTTCAAAGAATTTTTCTTTCATCACATCCCATCTTGTCATGGCATCAACACCTAGACTCATAAACCATCTTAGAATAGATTATCAAATGTGGTAGGAAACAACTTGAGCTTATGAGCATCTTTAGTGTAGTCATAGCATAGGATATCAAACTCAAAGAAGAAGGTGTTTGGGTCTTTTGTCACCAAACCATAGAATTTGGAAAGAGTTGAGGTAGTAATATTCTTCAGATTAGGAAGTTGATTCTATTCAAGGATAGGAAACTCAAAAGTGGGTTGAGCATTATTAGCTTGGGTAGTCATATTTTCTTGATAGACAACAAGAGGCCAATTATTTTCAAGGTATTTCTCAACTTGTGGCTCTTGAAGAGGTATTTCCAATAGTTCGAAAAAGGTCAGCAAAAGGGTGTATTACTTATGCATCAAAAGCATCAAATTCTTGGTCAGCTAGGTGATCTTCAAGATTAGGTTCATTTGGAAGCAATCTTCCATAAGCATCCCTTCTCCTTCTCCTATACATACAATTTTAACTTAATTCCATTATGCTTGTTGAAAGTTAATATAGCGTTGTAACTTTTTCCTATCTTATCCCACTACTTATGAAAGTAAAAGATTCTATTTCTATAGAAATACAACAAAAACTTCTCTAACTCCTAACAAACTCTTAGCTTGACCCCATCCCCGACAACAACGCCAAAAATGTTGGACTTAAACAATGAATAGATAACTGGGCATGACACCTCAACTCAGAGACATGATATCTTTACTGAGTAGCCATCAAAATCCATTATTAAAGTTCATTTATCTTATCACACCCAGGGACATATGACTTGAAATGGGACAACATTGTTTGTGCACTAAGAGCTTTTTGGAATTATGCTATCGTAGTTTAAAAAAATTGAAGTACTCAAATAAACATTGCAAGGAATTACTCCTAATGTATGTTGACTACATTTTATTATAAAAGGACTCAACTAAAACTAATTTTGAAATAACAATTTTTGTAACTAATAAAGACAACTACTCTGCTCTTCTTTGGCTATAAGAACAATCACAGAGTTACAATTTTGTGGTTGCAAGAACAGTTGATTATTAAAACTACTAGAAACAATGATAGTAACTAGAAAGAAAATGTGCAAAAAGAAAATACATAGATTCCTTACCAAGTGGGCCCCCTTGAATGGGTCTTCTCAACTGTTGATTGTAATCTCAAATGCTACACACACAATATCATAAATCCTCATGCTGATAAAAAATAGAGCTAAACTTTAGATTTATTCGAATGCTTGAATAGTAAATAGAGAAATTCCAGGCTTTTTTCCAACCCACTCTTTTAGAAAGACTAGGAGAATTTATAAAAAACCAAAGACTCAACTACCTAACCACTACAATCGCTCAACTCCTAACATTAGGAAGAGGGATTTTATTGAAAACATAGAATAACTAGGAACTAGTAGGCTAAAATAGTGTAAGACTTTGTTTCTGCATTATTTCATCTACATCTTTCTACTATATCTTCTCTACTAGCAGACATGGAAAATTAATGAAAGGATAACTGCCTTGAGGAGTCTCTAAATAGTGACAATAGCTAGTTGGTTGTGTATAACAGCTTTGACTCCTTATTTTGTTGTTCATGATTCCTTCAAAGTTCTGCCATGTCTTGGTATCAACATTTACTCCATCTCATCAACTTGGACTTCTTCTTTCATTAGCTACATCCACCGAGGTTAACATACAAAGATCATAGCATATTCATAATTGCTTAAAATACAACATTCAACACCATTTATAGATAAAAACATATGTGTATTGCATTCATATGACATTTATAATAGCATCACAAAAGACTAGGAACATAACAAGGTTCTTCAACATTATGAATTTAAAAGGGGATTAATCATGAGGTTCATGTCTTCAAAATGTAAGATAAAGTCCCAAAACAATTTAAAACATTTGAAATAAAGGACCATAAAATGGGGCTCATCACCCCCCCCCAAGTTAAGCTTCTATTGGTCCACTAGTAGGAGGTTTTTGTTTTTCTTTCCATGTTAACAACCTTAAGCCTCCTACAGTGGTTTCCCCTTAGTCTTTACAATCGAGCTCTAGCAGAATCCCTGATCCTTACTAAAGTACTCTTGTATACGGTGATGATGAAAACTTATTGAAAAACCACAAAGATTCAACCACAAACAATCTAAGTCCTACAATGAAACATCCACCATACACAAATAGAGATACCTAAGATAATGCAAATCATCAAAATAAAGCAATATTACCATTCACATGTCAAGTAGGGTTTCAATCTCCATTGTCTCCTATCTCCATTGATCTTGTTTATTATATTTGCTCTCAGATTTTATGTGTGCACAAGAGCTCAACAAAGAACAAAATTGTGGTGATAGCTTGATCACAAGAAAGCTTGATTGATGCATTAATTAGGTGATTAGGGTTGATAATGAAGGAGTGTATCCTCTTATATAGAAGACAATTTAGGAAATGGAGAGATAAGATTAAAAGATGAAGAGGATAAATGGTCGGCTAAGATTAAAGGGTAGGTAGAAGAAATAATAAAATAATGAAGCGGGTAGGTAGGAGAGAATTAAGAGATGAGTGACGTGTCATAGAAGAAAAAGCTAATGAATTAATTAAATAAATAAATATTTATTTAATTAATAGAAGAAGTGGGATCAATTAAACAAATAAAATATTTATTTAATTTAGGAAAAGGACAATTTAAATAAATAAAAATATTTATTTAAATTTAGAAAAAGGCTAGAAGAGGATTAACGAGTTAATTAAATAAATAAAGATTTATTTAATTAATAGAAGACTTAGGGTAAAATAATTAAATAAATAAAAATATTTATTTAATTAAGCAGGACAATTTTAGGTGTCTATTGCTCCCATCTAGAATTTTCATGTTCAACATCATAATATGTAAGACCTTTCCAATGTGGAATAGGGCACCATAGCATTGGTGACTGGAAGATTAAGGGTATCTACTTTCCTGGTTGTTTCCTTCCCAAATGTATATGTGTTGCTACCCTACAAAGTGTTGCATGATAATTCTACAAAGAATAGGGCTCTGATCATTTCAAATCTTCTGGTAACCAGTTCCATCTTCATGCTTAGTGACCAAATACTATCATAACTTAGGTATCCACCATCTTCTCTTTCTCTTGATGAGCTTCTTCCCTCAGTGCCACAATTCTTGTCATCAGATTAGAATCATAAACTAATTGATTCCATTCATAAAAGATCCTGTCAGGGTCACCTACTTTACCCCATAGGGATAATGGAATAATCTATTCCATATCCTTATTATCTCTACTTTGTTCACCTTTGTTAGTGTAGGTTTTTATTTTTCCTTATGTTACGGGGTATTTATTTTTCCTACACCTATTATTTAAGTGTGCTTAGGTTATTGGGAGTGGTTAATATACAGACACATGGTGAAATACTTCAACTACATGTGTAACTCTCCACCTCACATGGGTAGTTGAGTTACACACCCTCTTTTGGCTTTTTGTGTCACCTCTCATAACCACTATTTTGTCATTTCCTAAGTGGGTTACGGGGTAGTTGGGTTTCTCGCCCTCTTTTGGCCTATGTGCCAACTTTCTCAACTCCTTTTCTATCTTCATGTAAGAAGGTTATGCCACATGTTTTGGCATTTACCAAGAAGGTAAAATCTCCCACCTTTTATGGGGAATGGGAGTTAATGCACCCCTTGGATGTATATGTTATTATTTTTCTATATAATAAGCACTATACTCTCACCTTCACTAGTTCAATGATAGATCGGTGAGTCTTCTCCAAATTCTCTTTTGTCTCTTTTTTCTCTATCATATCATATTTATCTTCATTCAACTGATTTGATCTTCAATCTTCTGTTGCTTGGACTTTCATGTGATCTACGACCAACATCAGATCCTAGCTTGATTTTTTCTTCTTGCAAAATCTAACATGGTATCAGAGTCGTGTTGTCTAGTTAGCTCATTATTTTTCTGATTTATTTGAGGGATTTGAGACTATTATATAGCTAATATTTTCCTTAAAAACCAAGTATGCTCTTCTCAAGCATTCTCATGTGCCCTGGAAAATTAGAACAGTTTAAAGGAAAATAAGCTTCTAGATTAATTTAGTCCTTTGAGATCTAGGTGATTGCAGCATTTTGGTAATATTGGAGGTTTCTTTATCATTTAGAGAGTGTCTAGAAGGCTTGAGAAATTCAAAAGTGACATTTATTTCACCAAAATCAGAGTTTGGAGGACACAGTAAAAAAAAACCAGAGTGAAATCTTTTTTACTGGAACTATTTTCATTTTGGCTTTAGAATTCCAACTTTCGCTCATTTGTAGGAAAAATAATTCTGGGTTTTCTTCCCAACATAAAAAAAAAAATGGTTTGTTGATGTTGTTCCTAGAAAATTAGTACATTTTTCAAAAAATTGAGTTTGAACATGGCATGAGTCATTTTTCTAGCAAGCAAATTCAGCAACCCATCTTAAAAATTGCATAACTTTTGCCTCGAGTGTTAGATTTTCACAAAGAAGTACTTGACGAAAATATGGAAACGACCACTTTCCATCCACGCAAGTTTTATTAAATTTTGTTGTCTTTTTCCATCAGATATTGCAGGTTGAATCAACTGCATTTTTTTCCTTGAATAGGTCATATCTTTCACCTCACAACTCTATTTTTCAAAAATAAAAAGTTGTTGGAAAGGTATTGGAGAATATTACCCATCTATAAGGCTAATTTTTTTAGATCTTGTATCAAATTTATTTGTATTAAAACTTTATACTTTTCGTCCATTGGAGCCTTAAAAGCATTGTAATCTGATAAAAGGCCTTGTAAACACACTAATTATAAAGTGTCGACCTTGTAATATTTGGGGGGGGGTGATTTTTGTGACTAGTGGAAAGGGGGGTGTCTCGTGTGTCTTCTTTCTTGGACTTTTCTTGATTCATTGCAATCTTATTTTTTTCTATCATGGATGCATCTGTAGTCCCTTTTTTAACACCATATAATAATTTTGAATGAAAATCTAAGATGATAATATGTCTAAAAAGACATGGATATCATCATTATACTATGGGACTTGAAATTGAACCTCGGGATGTTGTAGAAAAGATTAAATGGTTTAATAAATGTGATGAAGCTTTTGGTACTCTATGTATGGCAGTCTCTCCTGACCTTCTTTTTTACATTGAATCTGCCACTTTGCCAAATGGACTGTGGACCACTTTGGAAAACCTCTTTGATAAGCAGGATGAGCTAAGAGGTCATCAGTTAGAGAATGAACTCATAGGGTTGAATCCAACCAATTTTGACACTATACAAGACTTCTTCACAAAACTCAAACCTATAAGATTACAATTAGAACAGTGTGGAACTAAGAGAGATGATAAGAAAGTAATCTTGAGTATTCTTTCTAAGCTTGGTCCTAACTATTCAATATTTGTTTCTACATTCTATGCTACAAAATGTGCCCTTGGTAACACATTCAAAATGCCTTCTCTAGATGATTTTATTGTAGAACTCACTAGGGAGCAGGACAAATTGGTTCAAATGGGTATATTAAAACCCTCTAAGTCACATGCCTTAGTTGTAATTCAAGGCACAAAAAAACAAAAAGGGTCTAGTAAGCAAGATAAGAAATAAAAGAACCAAGGAGAGAAGAAGAAATATAAAAAATCCGCTACTTCAAAAGAAGATAACTAGACCTCTTCATCAAAAGGTGAACAACCTAAGAAGGAGAAGGTCAATTGTTCTTATTGTAAGAGGATTGGTTGTGATGAACATAAATGTTTAAAAAAACAAATTTATTATCTTTCATATATTCTTGAAAATAATAATATCAAGATGCCTGATTCAGTCAAACAAAGTTCATCAGAAGGATCTTCAAAGGACACAGATAAGAGTAAGGGGAAAGGAAAGGGTAAGGCCCTAGTTGTTGTTGCTTCACAACCCAATTCTTGGATAATTGACTTGGGTGCTTTGCATTGCATGGCTTCTTCAGAAGATGATTTCACCTCTTTAGAGCCAAGTTCTATTCCTTCCATCCTAAGGGGTGATGACAATCCTATTGAAGTGCATGGGAGAGGGTTTGTTGATGCGGGAGAAGGAACATTTGAGGATGTCCTTTGTGTTCCATCTTTATCAACTAATCTCCTATCTGTTTATCAGATCACTCACACTGGTTCTGGCAAGTGAGTTGAGTTCACACTAGATATAGTGGTAATCAGTGAAATGCATAATGGATCTACTGTTGTTGTGGTAAAAGCAAATCATCATTCCAGATTATATCAGTTTTCTCACTTTGTTCTTAACTCTCCTTTGATAGTTTTACTCACTCATGTAGATGAGGTGAGTTGTTTATGGCATCAACGGTTTGGCTACTTGAACTATCGTTACTTACAACAGCTTAGTCAACAGGACATGGTTTCAAGGTTGCCTTCTATTCGATTTTGTAATGGAGTTTGCCAGAGATGCATTTTTGGTAAGCATCCTGATGAGAAGTATGATAAAGGTAAAGCATGGAGAGTTACACAACTATTGGAGTTGGTACATAGTGACTTGCCAGGACCATTTCCACAACCATCTTTTGGCAAGGCCGGATATGTCTTGACATTTATTGATGACTTTTTTAGATATACATGGGTTTACTTTCTCAAGCAAAAGTTTGAGGTATTTGAGAATTTTCTAGATTTCAAAGCTTTTACAGAGAAACGATATGGGAAGCTCATCAAGATTCTACATATAGATAATGGGGGTGAATATTTTAACAATCGGTTTGAACAATTTTGTGCTTCAAAAGGTATCAACATGCAACACATCGTTCCATATAGTCCTCAATAAAATGGTGTCACAGAACATGAGAACATATCCTTGAAGGAGATGGCCAATTGTATGATTCACTCCAAGTCTATGGCACCTCAATATTAGGAAGAGGCCTGTTGGTTTAAAAAAAATTACACCTGGGCAAGATGTGCAAAATTATGGTTTCAACCACAGTGTGTGAGTTAAAAACTCTCTTAATTTAGGGAATGCTCCCCCTTATACTAATACTTAACTAAATCTAATTTTAATCTAATGTGGGTAGGACCACAACCTTTCCTCTTTTTTCAAAAAATATTATATTGTTTTCTCTTCCTAGAAAAGAAACAACATTTGTTAAGGAATAATAACAGTATCTTGAGACGAAACCAAGAGAGGAAATGAAGTTTCCTAAAAGAACAAATACTTTTGTCACCTCCTCCAGGACGGGAAAATAACAACCAAGCACAAAGTCTTGAGTTTATACAATCCTATCTACCCTTTTTAGAATGATAAAATAATAACCATATACAACATATAGCAATGAAAAGTTTATGAGTATGATGCACCTTCAAATAACTTAAAATGGAACAACCACAAGCATAAATTATTGCAACTCTTCTTAAATTTTAACCACTAACTAAACTAATTCAACATTCAATATTTGAAGTACAAAGTCTGCAAATAATCATACTGAAGCTCTTCTCAACAACTTTCCATAATTTCAAACAAATACAAAGAAATGTCTCACTATGACATAAGAACACAATGGATACAAAATATGGCTTCAACACCAAGTCTAAAATTCCAAACTCTTTGATATTACTTGAGAGAAAACAATTTACAAATATAAAGCTCAAAGTCTCTATGATTGCAAATTTCTACAGAGTTTTATTGCTTGCCAAAAAGATACATTGTTACAAAGAGCGCCCTCCTATATATATAGGAGAGGAGTTGAGAGAAAAAAAATGGGAGATGTCTAACTAATTGAGACTTTTTCCACAACTAACTATGACTTATTCAAATTACATTACTATTGCTAACCAGCTTGTAATTTGTTTGCATGCAATTACAAGTTACAAGAATGCAAGTAATGTGACTATGTGCAATTACAATTTTTTACATTACATATAATTTTTCAAATGGAAATTACAAATGCATAATTGAAACTAATCTAAGTGTCTGAGATACGATTATATTTACATCATCCTCTGTCTAAGAGGTCTTCATGCTACCACAAGATGCTAGAATTTGAAGTATTTGAGATTGGTGAAAGTATTTATTCATGAGAAGCAACTTGCACCATTTGACCATGAATGGTAATGATAGTGATCTCATGAAGATCAACCACTGAACTTGGAGATATTTAACATTCTTTGTTGGCCACTATGATAGTGAAAATTACTACTTTTTACCACACAACGTTTCTACAATGAATTGTAACAATGCATTCCTCTTCTACATCACTTCTTCATTTGTCAACTTCTCTCTTATCATGGCATTGACCTCCACATTTGGTAAAGGAAAGAAAATATTCCCATTGGTGAGACTAGAACCGTCATCCTTGATTTTACATAGGACTTGACTTAGACACTATTTTTTGCTTCATGGTTCATGCCATTTTGACTCTCTATCTGCATATGACAACATACTCTTTTCATTTTATGTCATCAACATATGACAGTATTGACTTTTGCTTACTATCTTTACATGCATTGTAACCCCTTGCAATCGGGTTTTGGAAGGTAATTTGCAAGTATTGAACTTGCAAAGGGAGAACTTGGGAATGAGAGTATGTGGAGACACGGTGAATTTCAAATCTTGGGAGGTAGAATGTGAGTGCAAGTGGATTGAAACAAACTTGGTATGTGGAAATAGAAGAATGCACGTTGAAATAATGTTGAAACTTACACTTGCAATTGGGTCTTGGAGACCCAAATGCAAGTAAGAAATCTTGCATGATTGGCATTAGCTTGCAATCAGGTTTTGGAAGGTAATTTGCAAGTATGAAATGAAACAAGGTTGCAAGGAGGTATAAACTTGCAATTGGGTTTTCAAGACCCGATTGTAAGTGAAGCATGTCAAAGTATTTATGCAATGATGACTTGCAATCAGGTTTCAAAGACCTGATTGCAAGTGTAAGACAAACATGATAAGATAACACACTTGAAATATGAAAGGAAGACTTGCAACCAGGTCTTAGATATCCGATTCCAAGTAATGAAAACTTGCAAAAAGAAAGACAAAGCACCCACATACTTGCAATTGGGTCTTGGAACCCCCATTGCAAGTTGCAAAAGACTTACTTGCAGTCAGGTCTTGGAGCCCCTATTACAAGTTATAAAAGACTTACTTGCAATCGGGTCTTGGAATCCCCATTGCAAGTTGCAAGAGACTTACTTGCAATGACACCAAAAAGTTCCTACTTGCAGTGAGTTCAAAAGGTTCCTAGTTGCAGTGAGGTCAAAAAGTTCCTAGTTGCAATGAGGTCAAAAAGTTCCTACTTGTAGCAACTTCAAAAAGTTCCTATTTGTAGTGAGGTAAAAATGTTCCTACTTGCAATGAGTGACCTGAAACCCAAAATTGCACTAGAAAACTAGGAAAATGAAGGCAAAAAACAACCAAACTTGGACAACAATGGCAAATACACATCGTGATGATGGAAAATACACATCGTGATGATTTGACAATGATGGCAAATACACACCATGTTCCCAAGTGGGATGTTGCAATGCAAGAAGAGTTCAATTCCTTGGAAAGGCATCACACATGGGATTTAGTTCCTCTTCCTAAGGGAAGGAAACTTGTTCAATGCAAGTGGATTTATCAAACAAAATTTGCAACATATGGGTTGGTTGATAAGTATAAGGATCACTTGGTAGCAAAAGGATTTTACCAAGTTCTAGGGATTGATTACTTTGAGACTTTTTCTCCAGTTGCTAAAATGAATTCCATTCAACTTGTCATTGCTATAGCTGCAACCCATCATTGGGAAGTTCATCTAATGGATGTGAAGAGTGCATTTCTTCATGGTGACCTTTAAGAAGAAATCTACATGGAGCAGCCACAGGGGTTTGTTAAGGATCCTTCACTTGTATGTTGACTTCAAAAATCTCTCTATGGCCTTAAACAGGCTCCTCGAGCTTGGTATGCCAAGATGGACTCATTCCTTCTAACGGTTGGTTTCACTCAATGCCATTATAATTTGAACATATACATTCTATAGTAGGATGAAACTCTCACATTTTTGGTTCTCTATGTTGATGATTTATTGATTACAGGGAGTCACTCATCCACCATCAAGGTAGTGAAAATTGTTGTACATAGTAGATTTCTAATGTTAGACTTGGGTATTTTGCATTACTTCTTGGGGATTAAGATCACTCAGTCTTCTTCAGGTATCTTTCTTGGACAATCCAAGTATGCAATTGATATTCTCTCTAGATTTTTCATGGTTGATTGTAAGTGTGCACCTACTCCATTTTTGTCAAGGGTCAAACCTAAGGCTAAGTTCTCTTCACCATTGGTTGACGGAGCTTTATATTGATAGCTTGTTGGGAGCCTCATCTACTTGACTCATACGAGACCTGACATTTCATATGTTGTGGGCATGGTCTCTAGATTCATGGAGGAGCCACATGAGTTGTATTGAAAAGCAACTAAGAGGATCCTCCACTATATTCAGGGTACTCAGAATTATGGAATTTAGTATACAGCAGGCGTGGATATTGACTTGGTGGGATATACAAATTCAGATTGAGATTGAGCAAGTGATTCTCAAGATCACAAGTCCACTTCAGGGTATTGCTTCTCACTTGGTTCTAGTACAATTTGTTGGTTGAGCAAGAAGCGGTCTACAATTACTCTTTCATCAACAAAGGCTAAGTATCGATGGGTAGTCAATGCCACCACTGAGGCTATTTGGCTTCAAAATATTCTCATTGAGTTTGGTATTCCAATCAGAAAACCCACCATCATGTTTTGTGATAATTAGAGTGCTATATAGTTCTCAAGAAATCCAGTTCATCACCAGAGGACAAAACACATTGAGATACATATGCACTGCATAAGGGAGTTCATTCAGGAAGGAATCATTTATCTTAAGTATTGTTCTACATCAGAGCAGATTGCGGACATCTTCACCAAACCCTTCACTGAAAGCAAGTTCCTTCATTTGCGATGTTTTCTTGGGATGTGATAGGTGTCCACTTCAAGAGGGGATTCTCAATGCTTCATTCTTTCTCTCTCTATTTAAGGGGGGGCTATTCCTCTTATGGGGGGATTCTTCTTTTGTGGGGGAAATATATGTACATGGGTACCTAACATGACCTCATTTGTCGGGACCCATCTTTTCACCCACCTAATCTACGCTTAAGGGGGGTTGTTAGTGTAGTTTTTTATTTTTTCTTATGTTAGGGGGTATTTAGTTTTCCTAAACCTATTATTTAAGCTTTCTTAGGTTATTAGGAGTTGTTAATATGAGGACACGTGGTGAAATAATTTGGCTACATGTGTAACTCTCCACCTCACATGGGTAGTTGAGTTACATGCCCTCTTTTGGCTAGTTGTGCCACCTCTCATGACCACTATTTTGTTATTTCCTAAGTGGGTTATGGGGTAGCAGGGTTTCTCACCCTCTTTTGTCCTTATGTGCCAACTTTCTCAACTCCTTTCTTGTCTTCATGTAAGGTGATTGGATGCTATTCTATTTGCTTTGAAGCTTGCTTTGTGGTTTTGGCGAGGATTTCACCGACAAAGCTTTATTGAAGATCTTTGATGATATGCATAAGTGGTGTTGGTGCATCTTTTGGTAGAGATTCCAGATGTTAATGGTGATCATGTTCAAGACTTGGCAGATTGGAATTATTGCTTTAGTGTGTGGACCTATATTGGGTCCTAGCTGATCTAGGTTATGGACTGGTTTAATCTAACGTGTGGATTTGATCTCTCGATGTGTTTTCGGGATGTCTTATGGGATGGGTATTATTTGTTTGGTCTAAGGCTAACATGTTTTGTAATTATGTAATTATTTATTGTCTGGTGTTCGACTTGATAGTTTATGGTTGAGGGTTTTTATATATATGATGTACGATCTCATTGTATATGATATCGGGATCATGTTATGGGATATGGATGTATAATGTGCGAATAATGTAATATCATTGAGGAAGAGGATTTGGTTGATCATTGGAGATCGAGTTGGGTATATGTAAGAGGATTTATTCCTCCGATATTGAGCTTAACCGGAACTGTACTCAGGCATAGGAGATGCTATCTTTGTATTTCATTCATTCTTCCGGATTGTAGTTTGGATTTCTATGTAGTCAGTGAGACTCCTTTTGTGATGAGAAATGTGCTCTAGGTTGTTGGCCTTTCTGCAAGTGCAGACCCCTCAATTGTAATTCACATACTTACTGCAGAAGTATTATCTAACTTTGGGTAGGCTTCCCACCATGGTTTTTCCCTTTACCAGGTTTTCCACATATAAATCTTGGTGTATTGAAGAAAATGTTGAAGGATATCAAAGTGCATTGCACTGGACTGGTAGTTATTCACTGTGATTACTCTGCTACTATTGACATATCAAAGAATTTGGTATTTCATTCTAAGACTAAACACGTATCTATCAAGTATAATTTTTTGAAGGAGAAGGTGGAAGAAAATGAAGTTAGACTAGTTTATGTGAACACTAAAGAGATGATTGCAGATATTTTCACTAAACTTTTGCCTAAAGAATCATTTGAGTACCTGAGAGATAGGTTAGGAGTTTCTGCCTCTCCAACAGAGAGCTGATTGATGTTATTTGGCATTAATCTGGTATGCATTATAAAAAAATATCATTGATTCTAGCACTAATGTGGTGATGCTACTACTCAGGGGGAGTAGTTAGCCTTGTGTTTCAATGGTTTTTATTTTTTCTTTGATATTTATGTCAGATTTTTGGCATTGATGTCAAAGGGGGATAGATATTTATGTGAAGAACTTAAGGAGTTGTATACATTAGGGGGAGATATATATGTGTAATTCAGAGCTTTATAGAGATATCATTCACAGGGGGAGTTTGGTCTTTGTTTTAGTAATTCATTACTATATCTTTGTGTGGGAGATTGTTGGTTGTCTTCCATTGGGGGAGACTTGTTTGGAATTTCTTAGTACTTAGATGTTTTTCACATCTATTGTTGCCATCAATGCCAAAGGGGGAGATTGTTGACCATTTGGAGGAATTGATTATATGTTGCATTTATGTTTTTGCATTGATGTCAACACTAGCTATTTTGGATGCTTTATCAGCACCCTTCTGGTCCCAGTAGGTTGTGTGGTTTCTAGTTGGTTTGGATCCGACATGATTAGGTATGCTCTGGTATGTTTGGGTTATGGAATTGGCTTACTCATGTTCAATCAGTTGGTTTTGGTATGGTGATCAGATGCTATCTTGTTTGCTTTGAAGCTTGCTTTGTGGTTCTAGCGAGGGTTTCACCGACAAAGCTTTATTGAAGATCTTTGATGATATGCATAAGTGGTGTTGGTGCATCTTTTGATAGAGATGCAGGATTCTAATGGTGACCACGTTCAAGACTTGGCGGATTGGGATTATTGGTTTAGCGTGTGGACCTATATTGGGTCCCGGTTGATCTAGGTTATGGACTGGTTTAATCTAATGTGTGGATTGGATCTCTCGATGTGTTTTCGGGATGTCTTATGGGATGGGTATTATTTGTTTGGTCTAAGGCTGACATGTTTTGTAATTATGTAATTATTTATTGTCTGGTGTTCGACTTGATAGTTTATGGTTGAGGGTTTTTATATATATGATGTACGATCTCATTGTATATGATATCAGGATCATGTTATGGGATATGGATGTATAATGTGCGAATAATGTAATATCATTGAGGAAGAGGATTTGGTTGATCATTGGAGATCGAGTTGGGTATATGTAAGAGGATTTAGTCCTCCGGTATTGAGCTTAACTAGAACTGTACTCAGGCATAGGAGATGCTATCTTTGTAGTTCATTTATTCTTCTGGATTGTAGTCTAGATTTCTATGTAGTCAGTGAGACTCCTTTTGTGATGAGCAATGTGCTCTAGGCTGTTGGCCTTTCTGCAAGTGCAGGCCCCTCAATTGTAATTCACATACTTACTGCAGAAGTATTATCTGACTTTGGGTAGGCTTCCCACCATGGTTTTCCCTTTACCGGGTTTTCCACGTATAAATCTTGGTGTATTGAAGCAAATGTTGAAGGATATCAAAGTGCATTGCACAGGAATGGTAGTTATTCACTGTGATAACTATGCTGCTATTGACATATCAAAGAATCCGGTATTTGATTCTAAGACTAAGCACATATCTATCAAGTATAACTTTTTGAAGGAGAAGGTGGAAGAAAATGAAGTTAGACTAGTTTATGTGAACACTAAAGAGAAGATTGCTGATATTTTCACTAAACCTTTGCCTAAAGAATCATTTGAGTACGTGAGAGATAGGTTAGGGGTTTCTGCCTCTCCGACAAAGAGCTGATTGATGTTATTTGGCATCAATCTGGTATGCATTATCAAAAATATCATTCATTCTGGCACTGATGTGGTGATGCTACTACTCAGGGGGAGTAGGTAGCCTTGTGTTTCAGTGGTTTTTATTTTTGCTTTGATACTTATGTTAGATTTCTAGCATTGATGTCAAAGGGGGAAAGATATTGATGTGAAGAACTTAAGGAGTTGTATACATTAGGGGGAGAGATATATATGTAATTCAGAGCTTTACAGAGATATCATTCATAGGGGGAGTTTGGTCTTTGTTTTAGTACTTCATTATTATATCTTTTTGTGGGAGATTGTTGGTTGTCTTCCATTGGGGGAGACTTGTTTGGCATTTCTTGGTACTTAGATGTTTTCCACATCTATTGTTTCCATCAATTCCAAAAGGGGAGATTGTTAGCCATTTGGAGGAATTGATTATGTGTTGCATTGATGTTTTTGCATTAATGTCAATACTAACTGTTTTGGATGGTTTAGCGGCACCCTTCTGGTCTCGGTAGGTTGTGTGGTTTCTGGTTGGTTTGGATCCAACATGATCTGGTATGCTCTGGTATGTTTCGTTTATGGATTTGGTTTACTCATGTTCATATTCAATCAGTTGGTTTTGGTCTGGTGATCGGATGCTATCTTGTTTGCTTTGAAGCTTGCTTTGTGGTTCTGACAAGGGTTTCATCGACAAATCTTTATTGAAGATCTTTGATGATATGCATAAGTGGTATTGGTGCATCTTTTGGTAGAGATTTAGGATGCTAATGGTGATCATGTTCAAGACTTGGCGGATTGGGATTATTTCTTTAGCGTGTGGACCTATATTGGGTCCCGGTTGATCTAGGTTATGGATTGGTTTAATCTAACGTGTGGATTGGATCTCTCGATGTGTTTTTGGGATGTCTTATGGGTTGGATATTATTTTTTTGGTCTAAGGCCGACATGATTTGCTAATTATGTAATTGGTTTATTGTCTAGTTTCTGACCTGATAGTTTATGGTCGAGGGTTTGTATATATATGATGTAAGATCTCATTGTAGATCATCAGGATATGGTATGGGATATGGATGTATAATGTGCGAATAATGTAATATCATTCAGTCAGAGGATTTGGTCGATCATTGGAGATCGCATTGGGTATATGTAAGAGGATTTAGTCCTCCGGTATTGAGCTTAACTAGAACTGTACTCAAGCATAGGAGATGTTATCTTTGTAGTTCATTCATTCTTCCAGATTGTAGTTTGGATTTCTATGTAGTCAGTGAGACTCCTTTTGTGATAAGCAATGTGCTCTAGGCTGTTGGCCTTTCTGCAAGTGCAGGCCCCTCAATTATAATTCACATAGTTACTATAGAAGTATTATCTAGCTTTTGGTAGGATTCCCACCATGGTTTTTCCCTTTACCGAGTTTTCCACGTATAAATCTTGGTGTATTGAAACAAATGTTTAAGGATATCAAAGTGCATTGCACTAGACTGGTATTTATTCACTATGATAACTCTCCTGCTATTGACATATCAAAGAATCCGGTATTTGATTCTAAGACTAAGCACATATCTATCAAATATAACTTTTTGAAGGAGAAGGTGGAAGAAAATGAAGTTAGACTAGTTTATATGAACACTAAAGAGAAGATTGCAGATATTTTCACTAAACCTTTGCCTAAAGAATCATTTGAGTACCTAAGAGATAGGTTTGGGGTTTCTGCCCCTCTGACGGAGAGTTGATTGATGTTATTTGGCATCAGTCTGGTATGCATTATCAAAAATATCATTCATTTTGGCACTGATGTGGTGATGCTACTGCTCGGGGGGAGTAATTAGCCTTGTGTTTTAGTGGTTTTTATTTTTGCTTTGATATTTATGTCAGATTTTTGGCATTGATGTCAAAGGGGGAGAGATATTGGAGTGAAGAACTTAAGGAGTTGTATATATTAGGGGGAGATATACATGTGTAATTCAGAGCTTTATAGAGATATCATTCATAGGGGGAGTTTGGTCTTTGTTTTAGTACTTCATTACTCTATATCTTTGTGTGGGAGATTGTTGGTTGTCTTCCATTAGGGGAGACTTGTATGGCATTTCTTGGTACTTAGATGTTTTTCACATCTATTGTTGCCATCAATGACAAAGGGGGAGATTGTTGGCCATTTGGAGGAATTGATTATGTATTGTATTGATGTTTTTTCATTGATGTCAACACTAGCTGTTTTGGATGCTTTACCGACACCCTTCTGGTCCCGGTAGGTTGTGTGGTTTCTAGTTGGTTTGGATCCGGGATGATCTGATATGCTCTTGTATGTTTGGGTTATGGAATTGGCTTACTCATGTTCATATTCAATCAGTTGGTTTTGGTCTGGTGATCGGATGCTATCCTGTTTGCTTTGAAGCTTGCTTTGTGGTTCTGGTGAGGATTTCACTAACAAAGCTTTATTGAAGATCTTTGATGATATGCATAAGTGGTGTTGGTGCATCTTTTGGTAGAGATTCAGGATGCTAATGGTGATCATGTTCAAGACTTGGCAGATTGGGATTATTGCTTTAGCGTGTGGACCTATATTGGGTCCCGGTTGATCTAGGTTATGGAGTGGTTTAATCTAACGTGTGGATTGGATGTCTCGATGTGTTTTTAGGATGTCTTATGGGTTGGATATTATTTGTTTGGTCTAAGGCCGACATGTTTTGTATTATGTAATTGGTTTATTGTCTAGTGTCCAACCTGATAGTTTATGGTCGAGGGTTTTTATATATATATATGATGTAAGATCTCATTGTAGATTATATCAGGATCATGGTATGAGATATGGATGTATAATGTGTGAATAATGTAATATCATTCAGTTAGAGGATTTAGTCAATCATTGGAGATCGAGTTGGGTATATGTAAGAGGATTTAGTCCTCCGGTATTGAGATTAACCAAAACTATACTCAGGCATAGGAGATGCTATCTTTGCAATTCATTCATTCTTCCAGATTGTAGTCTAGATTTCTATGTAGTCAGTGAGACTCCTTTTATGATGAGTAGTGCGCTCTAGGCTATTGGCCTTCTTGCAAGTGCGAGACCCTCAATTGTAATTCACATACTTACTGCAGAATTATTATTTGACTGTGGGTAGGCTTCCCACCATGGTTTTTCCCTTTACCGGGTTTTCCACGTATAAAACTTGGTGTCATGTGGATGGTATTTATTCTCTAATTATTGTTTATGCTTAATTGGTTTATCTGCTATTCCAGTATTTGGTTTAAGCATTCCAGTATTAATGTTTTGGGTTCCGGTATTAATGTTTTAATTACTAAATGTTCTGGTAATCTATGACAACTGATTCACCCCACTCCCCTCTCAGTTGTCTCCCGGTTATTTGAACTGTCTAATAATGTTATTTCGGTATTTGGTTTAAATATTCTAGTATTAATGTTTTGGGTTCCGTTATTAAAGTTTTAATTGCTAATGGTTTTGATAATCTATGACAATTGATTCACCCCCCCCCCCCCTCTCAGTCATCTTCTGATTATTTGAACTATCTAACACTTTCAATTATGGCATGGTTTGTAGAAGGTATAATACTCATACAAGTATCATGGTTTGTAGCACTTGTCTTATGATGTTCTTTTTTTACTTTGACTGAAGTGGAGTGTTGGCAACTTCATTTAAGGCTTGTCTCTCTTTTTTCATCATTTGTTCTATGTCAACATTTTCTTCCTAAAGTCTCTCTTTTTCCATACAAGGGTCAAGATATTGCCCTCTTGGTTTGAAGCATGGCAATCACCAGTTTCCCCTCATCTAGTTCTTCCACGAATAACATGTTTACCCCTTTCTATTTCAGGCAATCAATGTCCTCATGGTTTTCAAGTCCACACCACTTGCATAATAAACTTGCATTGTTATTTTGACTGCTCTAATAGTCTCACGTGAAGTGATCCCATTCATTACAATTCTAAAACTAGATCACGGGTCTACTCTTTGCATCATACTATATTCTCCTTCGTAGGGTGTTGTTGTTATTATTCCCTCACCTATTGTTATTATACCTGGCAAATGATGCATTAGGGTTGGTGGATGATTTAAGAGGTGCGGTCAGGGGGTTGCTTGTTCCCCTTGGGCAAAGAGCACTTGTGTGCTTCTCGTCTTTAGGTTGTATGAGAATTCCTTGATGGAATGTCCTAGTACTTGATGGATGTTGCATAATGACTTCTTGAGGCAAGTAGCCTTTGTGTGACCTTCTACTTTGCTGTTAGTGTACCATAATTCTTTACTATCTTTACCACCATCTTTTTTCCACCTTTAACTCCATCATCCACAACATATCCCTTTTTAGGGCCGGTATGGTTTTAGACTCTTTGTCACTTCTTTCCCTCGTTCTATCATCATCACTAATCTTCTTTCCTCAAGATATCTTATTCTCACTTTCTATGTCCATCACCTAATTGTAAGAATTGGTGTATGAGGATGAGGGTACTACCATCATTTTTCTTCTCAAGGAGGGAATCAATCCCTCGACAAACCACCACTTCTTCAGTCCATCAGCTGGTTCATTCTCCATCTTGTTTAGCAGTTCTTCGAGCCTATGATTGTATGCTTGTATTCTCTCATTCTAACCTTGCCTAGTGTTGTAAATATTTGCAACAATTTCATTATCATCTCTCATCAGTTTAAAATCTTCTGCCTTCTTCAATTCAATCCATGTCACCTTGTATTGATTTGCCAAGTTTGAATAATAGTCGATTGCAATTCCTAGTAGTGTGGCGGGAAATACCTTCAACTAGTAATCATGGTTTTCCTAACCAGTCACCTCCCATGTTGTTATGCAAGTCTTGCAATGGCATATAGGATCCTCCGATCCATACCCCATGAATTTAGGGGTTTTCTTCTTCTCTAGGGTGTTCACCATTATTTTCACTTAGTAGGTATCGTGTGAATCTAACTAGATTGCACTATCTCACTCTCATTTATGTTCTTGTACCTCTCTTTCACCCTTGGCCACATGCGAGCTCTCTACACATCCACCTTCTACGTCTTCTACACCTTAGTCACCTTCTTTGTCTCTGTACTCTCTCCTCCCTAGAGTCTTTGACTCAAGCCCCCTATGCTCAGTTTCTCTATGAGGGATAGGTTCTTGATACGATGCAAATTAACCTTTCAAAATTTTGGCAACTTTGATCTGGAGGTTCGTTTCTTCCTCTTCATCATGTACCAAGTGTACAAATAGGATATTGGTACTATCTGTAGACTCAAAATATTTGCTTGGATCATAGTGTATGGTTTGGTTACTTTCCTAGTTAGTGATATCTTCACTTCATTGTCCAAGAGTGGCAAGTTTCTAACAACCTCTTCCAACTCACTCCATGCACACAGTCTTGCTCTCTCCTGACTACAACTTTGAAAAACACCCGACTCCTACTTCTCACTGGACTCTCTAAACCTTGATGATTCCCTGTAATCATCATCTCTTCTCACTTTGATCTCTTAGGTGGAGAGATATCCTTACTAATCCCTCCCCCTCCTCTCAAGTGTCTCTAGCACATGCATCCTTATTTGGTCATAGGGGCATTAATTTTCAAGGGTACAACTTACTGATAGTATCTTTCTCTTATTCCAACCTACGAGTCCTTTCTTTGTATTGTTGTAAATTCTATTGTTGATACTACTCTTGATTCCTTTGTTCTTGTCATTCTTATAATTCAATCAATTTTCATGTCAACAGTCTTGGAATTATCTTGATAATATCAAAAGCCATGTGGTTCACTGTGAGTTCGTCACATAGTGTTCTCTTAGGGCCCTCTCTCTCCCGAGATTCCATCTACACACATTGATCAATTGGAGATAATGAAGATCATTCACAAAGATTATTTATGTATGGATGCAATGGACTATGTCACCCTTCTCAGTAGAGTGGCAAGCTACCAAATGCAAAGGCACTCCTTCGATGGATGGTTTTGTTCATCAAGACTATTTTCACAAGAAAAGAGTTCATCAGTTGGGGAAGGATGATCAATTATGATTTGGATGAGCAGTTGTTGAGAGTAAAAAGCAACCACTGGTTATATATGACATCATATTTTGTGTATCTATTGGTTGCTCAAGCCACATATCCAGGTTTGAAGAAATCAAGATCTCTCACAAATCCTAACACAAAAATATATAAGCATTACCCCCAACTGACACTAAAGGAAAGCAAGAAGAGTCATTACATAATAAATGATTTATTTGTATTCGCAATAATTAGAGCTCTAGAAGGGGATTTTACGAAAAGGTTGTTGCCTAATGTTGCAACTAAGATTCAAATATTTGGAAGTTACTTTATTTAGTTCAAAACTTTCTCTTATATTTAGGTGGTGAGTTGTACAATCACTCCAAATAAGCTACCTCGGTATCCTTATGACAAGTTGATTGTTTTGGAATTGTGTCGATAAATAGCAGATGTATATAAGCCGGTGATGAGAAAACATGTCATATTTTCAACTACCCGTAAGAGTAGGTGCTCATTCTTGCCTTGATATGAAAGATTCTAAGAACGTGGAGTTGAATTATTGAAATTTTCTCTAAGGCCATTGAATATAGAATATAGTGTATTTAATCCGATAGGAACATTTGACAAGGTGATGGTATCTCATTTCAAACATGCACCTAACATTGAAGATCATTGTTCCAACTATGTAGATGACCACAAAGTAAGGATGCAATATTATTGTAGGTTGGACCTTGATTTCACAACCCAAGCTAAGAAAAAATGGATATCTAATGAAATAAGGAAAAGGGATAGTGTAAGTAGGTTGCATCCCATATATAATAAGAAGAATTTTTTATATATTCCCATTCACAATGAAGATGAAAAGTTGATTGAACATGAAATATCAAGGAAACGGAAAGACATATTATGTATTGGACTAAGGAGTGGATAAGTAATCCATATGGTATGTTTCCTATACCACAGGTAGCAAATAGGCCACAACAAGATCAATCCAGTACTCCAAAAGGCAAGAAGGGTCCATCTCCATCATGGAAGACACCACCTCCTCCTAGGAATCCTATAGGTCATGTAAGGCCTTATACAAAATAGATCCCTTTGAAGGTACACAAACAAATGAAGAATAAAATGGAAACTCAAGAGGTTCCTTTCACTAGTACTCCTCAAACTAGGAAGAGAAATGAATTTCCTTCTACTCCTGTTGCAGTTACAACATCTTCAATCCATCAAAGGACTAGGACCACAATGGCCAAGGAGAAGACAAGAGAGATTCCTAAGAAGAAGATCTAGTGGTGTACAAAAGGTTGAGAAGAGGACCTAAGGGACCTTCTCCCTTAAGAATAATCAAGGATTGGTCCAAAGAAGAAGAAGAAGAAGAAGAACAGGTAGGACCTCAATTGTAAAGAAAGAAGAAAACTAGAGTAGAAACTTTAGCACAAGAGCAAGTTGCTCAAACTTCTTGAACCCATAGGGTAACCCCAATTATACAACAAAATTCTATTGAACAAGGAAAGGGGCCTCTGCCATCATCTTTAGTATATTTTCCTAAGAAGCACACATCAAAACAACAATGAATCCAACATACTATTCACATAGAGATTGATGTTGAAGGGGAAGCTAAAAAGGAAAGTGTCTGAAAGACATATACTAAAAAAGAGTCATTAGTAGAAGAAGACCTTTCCTAGGAGAATGTAGAAGTTGACATCGGTTATAACATTACATAACAACTCAACTTTCTAACATTCTCCCCCTTTATCATTGATGGTAACAAACCACCAATAACAAAGAAAACTAAACTCACAACTAATCTCTCTCCCCCTTTGACATCAAGCACAAATAGCACTATGTTAAATTCTTTCTCCCCCTTTAACATCAAGTATAAATAGCACTATGTTAAAATCTCTCTCCCCCTTATCGATAAGACACTGATAATTACACCACTCACTACTCCCCCTGAGAGTAGTCACTGCATCAACCGAGGAGAAAAAGATGAACTTTATAACTCTCCCTAAGACAAATGTACCAATTGAATGCATTTAGTTTAAAAGATGGGCAATAACCCCCAACTTTTGTCAGAGATACTCGAAGGTATCCTTCCCCAAAGCCTTAATAAAGACATTTGCAATCCACTCTTTAGTAGGAACATACTCCAATCTGATTTCCTTCCCCGCAACCTTCTCTCTCAAGAAATTATACTGAACTGCAATATGTTTGGTCCTTGAATGCATTACCGAATTCTTGGAAATGTTAATAGTGCTTATATTATCACACATAATATATAAATTGCTTTATCATACTTCACCTTGATATTACTAAGAGTAAATGCTTCATCCACATAAGACAAGTACAACAGGATGCTTCTACAATGTATTCTACTTCTACAATAGATAATGACATTGAGTTTTGTTTCTTACTCAAACAAGAGACAAATTTATCTCCCAAGAAGAATTCACCACCACTTGTACTTATTTTGTCACCAACAAATCTGACTCAATCAACATTTGTATATGCTTTCAAAGTGAAATCATCATCCTTATTATAGCATAATCCATAATTCAGAGTCCCTTGCGAATATTTGAATATCCTCTTTATTGCTTGATCATGAGATTGCTTAGGATTAACTTGATGTCTAGTAACTAAACAAATACTATGTGTAATGTTAAATCTTTAAGCAATCAAATACATCAATCCTCCAATCATAAACCTATACTTATTCCAATCAACATCCAAAGATCCATCATTCTTTCTTAACTTCCAACCAGTAGCCATAGGGGCTGCAACCGATTTAGAATTCTCCATCTTAAACTTCTTTAACATTTCCTTGATATACTTGGTCTAAGAATGAAAATGCCTTTCTCTAATTGAGTAACTCGAAGACTAAGAAAAAATGACAGTTCACCTATCATAGACATCTCAAATTTCTTCGGCATCTCTTCTGCAAACTTTCTACATATATCTTCATCTCTTCCAAATATGATATCATTAACATACACAACAACAATCAACAATTTATCACCTTCAATTTTGAAATAAAGATTATTATATGTAGTACCTTTCCTGAAGTTATGCTACAACAAATTTACCTATCCAACCTTGGACACCAAGCTCTAGGAACTTGCTTAGGTCCATAAAGCATCTTCTTTAGTTTGTAGACTATATCTGGATCTTCTGATAGCTTGAATCCATCTAGTTGTTCAATGTACACTTTTTCCTCAAGTTGTGCATTCAAATATGCTAACTTGACATCCATTTGATATATTTAAAGTTATTGTAAGAGAAAATGCAAGAATCATCCTTATAGCTTCCTTTCTTGCAACTAGAGAAAGAGTCTCCTCAAATTCTATACATTCAACTTGTAAATAACCTTCACACATCAATCTCGCCTTATTCCTTGTAACTTTTCCATCTACATTCAACTTGTTTCAAAACACCCACTTGGTTCCTATCACATTCTTATCCACTGGTCTGGGTATAAGCAAAATATATCTTCACATGCATAAGAGGCTTGTCTCCATTGTTATGCTCTCCTCCATGATATTGTATTTGATAATGGTTGCTCTTAGATTTTTATTTCACTTGCACAAGGAAGAATGAATGTGGTTGTGATGATGTATAACTATGATTGCAAAGATGATATGATGATGTATACCAAAATGATTTTGATAGAATGTAAGTACATGTGTGACTAAAAGATGATGAAATGAGAGAAGGAAGCCTCTTTTATAAAGAACATGTTAAAAACAAAGGGTTGGGATTAACAGGTTAAATGATGAATTAAGGGCTAAGATTAAGAAGTAGGCATTTAGAAAGATGTGTCATCATGTGGATAAGGAGAAAAGGCTAAATGAATTAATAAATTAAATAAAAGTATTAAGGGACACATAAATTAAATTATAATATTTATTTAAGTTAGAAAGAAGAGACTTAGTGAATTAATTAAACAGATTAAAATATTTATTTAATTAATATAATACATTAGGATAAAATAATTAAATAAATAATAAATATTTGTTTGAATAAAGGCCAATTTTAGGTGTCTACACTTCTCTTCCAACTATATAAGTAGTTTTTGAAAAAAAATAGTAAGCGTAGATAACTTGGCACAAGGACCATAAGAGGATGTAGAGATGGTAGTGAGAAAGAAGAAATTTTAAGAGCAAAATCAAGTTTTATAGTGGCTCTTAGGAAGGTGAATATACACAAATCCAAGTTTCCTTTGTTTCACATCCACAAAAGTCATTTCCTCCTAATAAAATCCCATTTTCTAAAGAATAACTCAGTTCTTTTGTCATAAATTTTCTCCACTAGTTCATAAATCTCCTTCTCCTCCTTCACATCCTTAGCCATCCCCTCAAAAATCACCTTTCTAAAATCCTCTATCTCCCTCAAAATATCCTTCACTTCTATAGAGGATTTCATCCCATCCAATATATCCTCCTCCACCTTTGTAGAAGAGTCCTCAAAGAGAACAAGATGAAAATGAAACTGCAACACATTTAGATCCTTCCACCTATATGCTTTGATATAGTTTAGTTAAACATTGAAGATAAGAAAAAAAGGTGACCAAACTAGTGATTGAATACCTATACAAGTTGGAAACTCTCTTTATACATCCACCCCCTCCTATGAGAGACAAGATTAAATTTTTCATATATATAGATGGACAAGGCATAAGGTTTACTAATATTGATACTTCTTTATGTGATAAGATAGAAGAAAAGAAAACATCAAATTATCATATATCAAAAGTAGCCCTCATGAATAAAATGAGAGAGTATGTATAAGAGAATACAATGTTTTTCATCGATAGATAAGGATAAATAAGATAAAGAAAATGTTAAGAAAAATGCAGAGCAATTAACTTCATATGTGTAATATTTGATGAAGTCTATCCAATCCTCTATGCTAATGTTCTGATTAATTGAGAAAAATAGGTTTTAAGGACCCGAAACCTTTAACAAAAGAGAGTAATATTTGGTGAAGTCTATCCAATCCTCTATGCTAATATTGACACTCTCATTTATAAATATTATGGACTAGAATATACCCTTTACAATAGAAATTTTTCCATCATAAAGGTAACCAAAGCTTAGATAAATGAGTTGATAGCACTAAACACAAAGCTCATTAAAATTGTTTATATTTTATATCACCAAATTTATGATGAATTGAACTCCTTAGTGTTGAAATGTGGCAACTGATTAGCAAAGTACTATACACTCAGCATGTATCCTCGCCATTTTTGGTTGATGAAAAGCAACATTGTAATAAAACCCTAAAAAGGCTGACTTTGTTTGTTGCGCTAAAAATGCATGTTATAAGCAGCTGGGATGCTTAAGGCATTGTAAGGTTGATATACTGTTTTTGCTAGATAATAAGAAAGATTGGACGACTGTGTATGGTGGACGTAACCCATTATGGGTGAACCATGTTAAATCTCTGTGTTATCTGTGTCCTATTTTATTTCTTTATCTTTTGTATTTAAATCTGCATATAATTGTTAGTTCATATTTTCTTCGGATTTGCTTGAAACCCTAACAATTGGTATCAGAGCGAGGTATTCTGTAAATTGGCAGGACTCTCAGATTTGAGTGGGAGCAATGGAGGATTCCAAATTCAAGGTCGAAAAGTTTAATGACCAGAATTATCAATTATGGAAAATGCAGATGGAGCATTACCTGTATCAAAAGGATTTGTGGCAGCCATTGGAAGGAAAGGCAAAGAAACCGACCACAATGTTAGATGAAGAGTGGGACATTTTAGATAGAAAGGCACTGGGATCCATTCGATTGTGTCTTGCGCCGTTTGTAACATTCAATATAATAGAAGCAAAAATGGCTGTAGATTTGATGGCAACATTGGCTAAGTTGTACGAGAAATCCTCGGCTTCAAATAAGGTATTTCTTATGAAGCGTTTGTTTAATTTGAAAATGAGTGAGGGAGGATATGTAGCAGAGCACTTAAATGAATTTAATACAATTACCAGTCAATTGTCTTCAGTAAAAATTACCTTTGTAGAAGAGGTTAGGGCTCTCTTGATTTTATGTTCTTTGCCAAAAAGATGGAATAGCTTGGTTATGGCTGTAAGTAACTCTGTCTCTGGTAAAAATACTTTTGTATTTGATGATATTGTTGGTGTTATCCTAAGCGAGGAAATGCGAAGGAAAAGCACAGGTGAGACTCCAACATCATCGGGTAGTGTTTTGAATGTGGAGAGCAAAGGAAGATCAAAGGAAAGAGGAAAAGGCCCTGGGAATGAGAAGTCGTGAGGGAAGTCAAAGAAAGGACGCTCTCAATCTAGAGGAAAGAAAGATTGCTAGTACTGCGGAAAGCCTGGTCATCTAAAGAAAGACTGTTGGTCTCAGAAAAACAAAGAAGGAGACAAAAATGAAAATGACAGTAAGGAAGCTAATATTGCAAGTAATACTTTACAAGATGCTTTAATCTTATGTTTGGATAATGTTAATGATTCCTGGGTAATAGATTCTGGGGCTTCATTTCATGCTACACCCCATAGAAAATATTTTCTAGATTATGTTCAAGGTGATTTTGGACAGGTATATTTGGGTGATGATGAGCCCTGTCAAATTGTTGGAAAAGGAAAGATAAAGATCAAGTTGCAGAATGGTAATGATTGGTTTCTGCAGGAGGTAAGACATGTTCCTAATTTAAGAAGAAATTTAATTTATGCAGGGCAACTAGGTAGTGAAGGTTGCATAGTTACCTTCTTAAATAGTATGTGGAAGGTCACTAAAGGATCATTAGTAGTAGCTAAAGGTGCGAAGGTAGGCACATTATATCTGTGTACTGGTAACACTTACTCTACCTTAGCTGCTACAGATAAAGTTACTGCAGGGACAACAACAATAAATGTTGCAAGAACAGATTCGATAATGTGGCACCATAGGCTTGGGCACATGAGTGAGAAAGGGATGAAAACCCTTCACTCCAAAAATCTATTGCCAGGACTAAAGAAGATTGATTTAGAGTTCTATGAAAACTGTGTTTATGGTAAACAGAAAAGAGTCAGATTTCTCAAGGTTGGGAAAGAGAAGAAGAGTGAGAAGTTAGAGCTTGTACATTTAGATGTATGGGGACCGGCTCAAGTATCATCTCTTGGTGGCTCTTGTTATTATGTTATTTTTATTGATGACTCAACTAGAAAAACATGGGTATATTTCCTAAAACAAAAATCAATGTTTTTGAAACTTTTAAGAAATGGAAAGCTTTGGTTGAGAATGAGACAGGAAAAAAGTTGAAGTGTCTCAGATCGGATAATGGAGGTGAGTATTGCAGCAAAGTATTTGAAGATTACTGCTCCTTAAATGGGATTCGAAAGCAAAAGATAGTTCCAAGAACTCCACGGGAAAATGGTGTGTCAGAGAGAATGAATAGGACTATCATGGAACGCGCGAGGAGCATGAGATTGCATGCTGGATTGCCCTTACATTTTTGGGCAGATGTTGTACATACTGCTATCTATTTGATAAATAGAGGACCTTCAACCCCTTTGGATGGTGGTATTCCAGAGGAGGCATGGACTGGTAAAAAGGTAAATTATTCTTTTCTAAAAACTTTTGGTTGCGAAGCTTTTGTCCATGTTGATAAAGAAAACAGAACCAAGCTTGATGCTAAATCTCAGAAATGTACCTTCATTGGATATGGGATAGATGAATATGGCTATTGGTTATGGGATTTTGAAAATAAGAAAATAATTAGAAGTAGAGATGTTATATTCAATGAGAAGGTTATATATAAAGAACAGATGCAGGAAAAGAAGCATGAACAGGACAAACAAGAATATGTGGTGTTGGATGAGATTCCTGAAAATGAAATCCCATGGGTACCTGATGCTCAGCAACAACAGATTGTCCCACAAACTCCTGCAAGTGTTAAAAGTTCTACGAGGACAAGTAGACCCCCTGAAAGATTTTCTCCTTCTTTGTATTCTATTTTATTAACAGATTCTGGTGAACCAGAAGAATATGAAGAAGCAATGCAGGTAGATGCCAAACAACAGTGGGAGCTAGGTATGAAAGAGGAGATGGACTCTTTGATGAAAAATAAGACTTGGGACTTAGTCCCTTTACCTGCAGAAAAAAGAGCCTTGCCTAACAAATGGGTTTATCGGCTGAAGGAGGAGGAAGGAGGTCAGAAAAGATATAAGGCCAGACTTGTGGTAAAAGGTTTTGCACAGAAAAAGGGTATAGATTATAATGAAATATTTTCTCCAATTGTAAAAATGACTTCAATTAGAATTGTACTTAGTCTTGTGGCTGCAGATGATTTACATCTTGAACAATTAGATGTCAAAACAACTTTTCTCCATGGAGATTTGGAGGAGGAAATTTACATGTTGCAACCACAGGGATATGAGGTCAAAGGTAAGGAGAACTTGGTGTGCAGGTTGAAGAAAAGTCTGTATGGCCTAAAGCAAGCACCCCGACAATGGTATTTAAAATTTGATAGTTTCATGGTTGAACACGGTTATCATAGATGTCATTCTAATCATTGTGTATATTTTAAGAGATTTGATAATGGCAGTTATATTATCTTGTTGCTTTATGTTGATGACATGCTTGTTGTTGGGTCTAACATGCAACATATAAATGATCTTAAACAGAAATTAGCCAGGTCATTTGCTATAAAAGATTTGGGTGCAGCTAAGCAAATTCTCGGTATGAGGATTACACGGGACAGGAAAAATAGAACCTTGAATTTGTCCCAAAGTGAGTATATAAAGAAGGTGTTGAAAAGATTCAACATGCAGGATGCAAAAGTAGTTAGTACACCTTTGACTAGTCATTTCAAATTGACTAAGGAGATGTGCCCAAAGGCACAAGAAGAGGTTAATAAAATGTCTAACATCTCGTATTCATCAGTTGTTGGCAGTCTGATGTATGCAATGGTATGCACAAGGCCAGATATTGCACATGTAGTGGGAGTTGTGAGCAGGTTTATGAGTAATCCGGGTATGGAACATTGGAATGCTGTGAAATGGATTCTTTGGTATTTGAAAGGAACTACTATGAAGGCATTATATTTCAAAGGATCTAATGTTGCTCTAAGCGAATTTGTTGACTCTGATCTTGCGGGTGATATTGATTCACGGAGGACTACTACAGGGTATGTTTTTACTATAGGGGGAACTGCAGTCAGTTGGATTTCTAGGCTACAAAAGGTTGTTGCACTTTCAACCACTGAAGCTGAGTATGTTGCTGCTATAGAAGCCAGCAAGGAGATGATTTGGTTGCAATGTTTTCTGGAGGAATTGGGTCAGACACAAGAGGATAGCCCATTGTATACTAATAGCCAGAGTGTCATTCATCTTGCGAAGAACTCTGCTTTTCATTCAAGGACAACGCACATTCAGCTCAGGTACCACTTCATCCGAACTGTTTTGGAGGAGGGTCAGTTATGGCTTGAGAAGATTCACACAAGTGAGAATCCTGACGATATGTTGACGAAGGCAGTTCCACAAGAGAAGATGATTTCTTCATTAGTTTTTGTTGGTCTTCTTGATTGATAATTATGGAATTTATACCAGTCGAGTCCTAGTGTTTTATCCAGCGGATGTTGCATGTACAGCGGTGTCGTGTAGTATTAGTCTCCAAGTGGGAGATTGTTCAGTGTGGAGCCTGATCAGTCTCCAAGTGGGAGATTGTTGAAATGTGGCCACTGATCAGCAAAGTACTGTACACTCAGCATGTATCCTCACCGGGGTCCGGGGCCGGGCCGGACCCCGAGCAGGGGTTCGGGGGTAGCAGCCCCCAAGAAAAGCAGGGGTTCAGGGGCGGGAGCCCCCGAGAAATTTTTTTTTATCGTTTTTCGTTGATGAAAACCGACATTGTAATAAAACCCTAAAAAGGCCGACTTTGTTTGTTGCCCTAAAAATGTATGTTATAAGCGGCTGGGATGCTTAAGACATTGTAAGGTTGATGTATTGTTTTTGCTGGATAATAAGAAAGATTGGACGACTGTGTATGGTGGACGTAACCCATTCTGGGTGAACCACGTTAAATCTTTGTGTTATCTGTGTCCTATTTTATTTCTTTATCTTTTGTATTTAAATCTGCATATAATTGTTAGTTCATATTTGCTTCGGATCTCCTTGAAACCCTAACACTTAGTAGTTAGTGAAAGCAAACATAAGATAGAATTGTAGGATCTAGTCTAACATCTTCTATAGATCGAGGAAATGACTAGGGTCAATTTTGATATCCTCTCAAATCAAGGGATTTTTAGAGTGTTAGATCCAAGTTTAGATTCCAAATGAATTGAAGTTGCTAATATTATGATTGAAGTAATCAAGGTAAGAAATATTGAATTCAAATAATTTGATATTGTAGCTTGTAATGTATTTTATCACATACAAGATTTCATAGGAAAAAGCAATGTAAAATGTCATTTGATCTTAATTCTATAGCTATTGATCAAGTTATGATGTCAAAATATTTATTGAAGAATTTGAAAAATAGTTGGTTAAGTGTTAGAGTGTGTCTTCCCAGGAGCTAATCATTCATATGTTAAGTAATGTTTGTCATAATGATAATAAGTGAACCATTGATATTAAAGATGTTTTAATGAATTTTATATACCATTCAAATGACCATCAATTTTGGTTAGATTGTGATGTTAACTTTTAACGTTTTATGTTATATTTACACTAGGAATTTGATTTATTCCAAAAAAAAGGCATTTGATTTTGGAGTTAATGTATTATAGTATTTTCAAGTACTCGTACACTTTAATAGTGGAATGTGAATACTCATGGAGGGAAGTGGAAATGTCACTTCCTTTGTACATGATAATTTTGAGCATTGTACATGTAATGTTTTATAATTTTGTGGAAGTTGTATAAAATATTGGGACTTTGAGCTATTTAGAGAATGGATAAAGATCAATTAAGAATTTTGTGTCTATGCTGATTTTATGTTTACATCTTCTAATATTAGTGCAAAATTTTAATTTTTGTAAATATTTTTCATGAAATTTGTGAGGCGTTTAAATGAATATTATTTTATTTTCTTGCATTGGCCTACATCAAACTTTGATCTCTATTTAATTTGATTCTCACCTTCTTCTTTTTTTAATCAATAAATAACTGCAGAGGGGCAACACCCATTTTATTTAATATTTAATTTTTACACACCTGGTTCAATACGAGTGGTAGGGGGAAAGAACCAGATGAAGAAAACCCCCTACCATAGCCCCAAAAAATCCAACCTACTATCTATCGAAACACTGGATGCTTAGCAGAATTACAGAGCTAAGCCCGTGGCTTTCATAAACCCGCTAACCATTTGACTATTTACCCTATTCATAGAGTCATTTTACAAAAAGGAGACAAAAGCCCATGGCCTCTAGTAGAAGATTTACATCTAATTTATCTAGTTAACTATCTTCTAATTTTGTAAAAACAGAGAAATACAGAAAACTACAGGGGATACCATAGTTCCCAAATTTTCTTACCATCGCCAGCTCCTTCTTTCTCAAGGCATTTTCTACTTATGCAATTTCTAAAGATTTGGCTCATGACTCTGACACGCGCCCAAAGTTGCAGTTTCCTTCTAATGATGCGGATTTGGACAATCTATCTGCATCCGTATTTCCCTCCCTATAGACGTGGCTTATACAGAATTTTACCACCTTTTCCAGCAAGGCCAAAATCGGTCGTAGCCACTGGTTGAGGTGTCAACTGGGTGTATATTTGCCACGTATGGCATTTATGACATTCAAGGAGTCACCTTCCAGGTGAATTCTTTGCAGACCTAATTCCACCCCCACTTGCAAGCTTCGTAATGCAGCTCAAAATTCTACTTCATTGTTTGTTGCCAGCCAGATGTCTTCTACAATTTCCTTGATGCATTTACCTTCAGCATCTCTGATTATACAACCGATCCCACTTTGTCCTAGATTCTCGACAAAAGCGCCATCAAAATTAATTTTATACCAGCTGGGTTCAAGGGGTTCCCATTTAACATTTAGTCTTGGATTGATTTCTGCATCCTGGTTTCCATTTCCAAATAGAGGCGGAATTAATAGATTTAGGAGAGAGCATTTTTATCCTCGCGTCCCAATCTGTGAACAGGTTCCTTTTTTAGGGATTTGTATTTGGTTGCTTCATTAATTTGTTCTACAAGGCATTTTTCAATCTTCCTGCTCAGGGTTGTATGAGTCATTTCTTTATTTTGAAAAATTCTTCGGTTTTGCTCTTTCCATGTTTCCTAAATTACCAGCGAAGGTAGGATATTATGTATATCTCCAAAGAGTGCCTTTTTTTGGGGTTTTGGCCACTACTGAAACCATTCATCAACTCCTCTTGGGAATGGACATTGAAACTGTAGTTTTTCCATAAAATACCACCAACATTTGTTGG
Source organism: Cryptomeria japonica (assembly GCF_030272615.1). NCBI lineage: Eukaryota > Viridiplantae > Streptophyta > Pinopsida > Cupressales > Cupressaceae > Cryptomeria > Cryptomeria japonica. Next base: position 418,400,994 of record NC_081410.1, read on the forward strand.
TGTAATCGCAATGCAATAGGAGATGGTCCACATCTTCCTCGTGTCGACCACACAAAACACATCTACTTGGCCCATGGATCCCAATTTTCCTAAGTCTATCTCCTGTTAGAATCTTCTTTTGGAAGGCCATCTAGGCGAAGGCCCCCGCTTTAGGGAGGAGGTGCTTATTCTAGAATAGATTAATCGGCCAATCCCTATTGTCAATGGCCGCTTCCTTGAGCTTATATCTGAGGCAGACCTTGTATTTCCCATCCATTGAGCCACACCATCTTATTACATCTTCTTGAGGGGATGGACAAATATTTCTATCCTTGATGATGTTTTGGATCTTTTTGGTCTCGATCTAAATCCAGGAGATCCACCGACTTCTAGATCCACTTATCAATTCCATTCTCCTTAGTTATGGAACCGTAATTACACACTTTATGGCCCCAATGTCTACATGTTTCCCTCATTATCAGTTGCAGATCCGGATTTTGACTTAAAATTTCCTTGCCACCTCATGAATCATTCCAGAAGGACACACTTTCTCATTTTTTATCAACTTACATGGTCACTTATGATCTCTCTACATTCTACAATAAAATTCCATATAACCGAGTCCTGGGGTGGGTCTATAATTGTGAGGATTCGTTTTGGCTCCACTGAGTCCAAATATTCCTTCTTGAGTATTCTCACCCACCTCTGATTTCCACCCTTGCATATTTCCCATACTAATTTCACCCCCATTGCAAGATTCATGATTGACATTTGCCTAATACCTACTCCTCCTGCACCTTTGGGTTGAGTGATCTTTTTCCAGACAATTAATGGGAATTTGCCTTTTTCCTCCGAGCCACTCCATAGGAATTTCCTCATTATCTTAGTTATCTCCTCTTCCACTGCCGATGGTAATCTTAGGCATGCCATTGAGAAAACTGGGAAAGCTGAGAGAACTGATTTTATCATTGTAAACCTTCTAACATATGAAAGCCATTTTCCTTTCCACATTTCAAGCTTGGATTTACATTTTTTGATTAAGTGTTTCCAATAGTCGATTCTGTTACTTCCTATAAAAAGAGGGGTTCCAAGGAATTTTCCTAGAAAATTTGTTGTTCTTAGGCTGAGTATTCTCGAGAGAGTACTCTATAATGTTGGGTTGGTGTTAATGAAGAACACTTCTGACTTGTTCCAGTTCACTTTTTTACCCGAGGCTTTACAGTAATCATCCAGGCAAATTTTGATTATTCTCGCCTCTCTTCTACTAGCTTCTCCAAATAAGATAGTATCATTCACGAATTGTAGATGAGTAGTATGATCAATCCCATTAGAAATTTTAACACCCTTCCACCGGTCATCCTGATGAAGGGTTGTAATTGCTCTACCTAAAGCTTCGGCCATGATTATGAAAAGGAATGGAGACATGGGATCTCCTTGACGTATCCCTTTTAGAGCAGAGAAAAAACCATGTGATGATCCATTAACTAGCATAGAGAACTTAGATGATGTTAAGCAACTTTTAATCCAAGCAATCCATTCCTGACAGAAGCCAAATTTTTGTAAGACATCAGTTAGGAACTCTCTATTTACCATGTCATTTACCTTTAGTATATCCAACTTGAGTATCATGCATGAGTCTTTTGTCTTTCTTGTTGTGTGTAAGGTTTCATGGGCAATGATGATACCTTCTACAATCAAGTGGCCCAGAGCAAACCCACTTTGCTCATCTGAAATAATCTGACTTAAAATAGGCTTCAACCTATTGGAAATGATTTTTGTCACTATCTTATAAATTGTATTACAAAGTGATATTGGTCTGAAGTCACTCATTCCCTGTGGGTTTTTCTCCTTAGGAATTAGTGCCAGAAATGTATGATTGATTTCGCCAAGCATGTTCATTTTTTTTTGAGACTCTTCTACTGCTCGGTGCAAGTCTTGAGCAATAATATCCTAGTAGTTCTGGAAAAAGGCTGCAGAAAAACCATCTAAGCCTGGGGTCTTGTCTGGGTTAAGCTGGAAGGTAGCCTTCCTTACCTCTTCAATTGAAATTAATTTAAATATCTCTTTATTCTGATCTTCTGTAATCAATGAAGGAATTGTGTTAAAGATCCTATTTTTTGCCTCTTGATCTGTCTTGCAAGGCCCATACATGAGAGTCTCAAAGTAGCTTACTGCCTCTTGAGTGATTTCTTCCTGATTACTAGTAGTGCTCCCATCAGATCTTTTAATTTCAGTTAGCCTGCTTCTATTTCTATTGGCTATTGCTGATCTATGGAAGAAACTTGTATTTCTATCTCCCTCCTTTAGCAAGAGCTCCCTGGATTTTTGTCTCCAATGAATTTCATCTCTTCAAAGAACCTCATTTAATTCAAGTTTGAGGCTGCTTTCCTTCTTGAAAAGCTCCTTGTCCATTCCCGTGTTTATTACAATACTGACAACTTCTTCTAACTTTGTTGTGATCCTTTGCTTTTCTTTATGGATATCCTTGAAATGGCTCTGATTCCATTCTTTGACTTTTATCTTTATATACTTGAGTTTCTGATTAAGTATATAAAGTCATGAGTTGTTGCCAAGCTCTGGTTCACTCCACCATTTGGAAATGAGTTCCTGCAATGCTGGTTTCTTGAACCACATTTTCTCAAAACAAAAAGGAGCACCTCCCTCAAACTATCCCATGGTAATATTCAAACTGATGGGGAAGTGATCAGAGCCCACAAGGGGAAGGATCGTTGACTATATCATCATATTTTGTTCCAACCAATCCACAGCTAAGAGAAAGCAATCCAATCGCTCTGCTATGTTAGTAAATGTTGTTCTTCTATTAGTCCAGGTAAAGTTTCCATTTTGGGGGGAAATATCCATCAATTGATTGGAGTCTACAAAATCCTGGAAGTCCTTTTGGGTAGTGTCGATCCTTTGAATACCACCTTCTTCTCATTTTCTGCCAGAATAGCATTAAAATCTCCACCAAGAATGCAATTTTCCTCAGGAATATTCTGAAGTCTATTTTCTAGCAGACTCCACAGTTCTCTTTTCTCACTACTCGTCGTCGGTCCATAAATATTGATTAAATTGAAACTCATGTTGCTATTCAGGTGTGTTATCACACAATGCTGCCAGTGCTTATCTTCCCCTAGGAGTGTTACTTTCACAGAGAAAGGGTTCCAAATTATTCCCACACCACCAAAAGCATCTTCCAATTGCCTTATAAATCCATGCCATTGTTTCCATGTTCTTAATCTTTTCTCAATTTCAACTTGACCCCATTTTGTTTCTTATAGAATCCATACATCTCCTTGGTTTCATCAATTTGACACTTAACTAAGCTCCACTTGTCAGGGGCATTGATGCCCCTGACATTCCAAGATAGTAGTCTCATAGCTCTTGGGGAAGGGTGTTGCCCTTCCCTAAATTGAGTTTAGTTTGGCTGTTTGTCGAGCCTGCTATTTTAAGCATTGTCTTTTTTGATTTTCGTCCTTGTTTGCCTTTGGTTCTAATATTTGGGTCTTTAATGTTGGAAGCAGTTTTCTCAAAACCTCTGACAGTATCATCCATAATTAGTGTAGAATCAGGATCAAAGTCCTCCTCCCACTCTAAGGCAAAGGATTCAATCTCCCCTTCCTCCAAAAATCTTTCCTCTTTGCTTGTGTCATAGGGAACAATCGAGTCACTTTTATGCTCTATTCCAGACTTACATTCAATTCTCAATTGGCCACCCAATTCTTCCGGTTTTGATGTTAGGGATTCTACTAGTCTCATTTCAATATCAGTTTGTAGTGATTTTGTTTCTTTTAACAAAATCTATAGGTCCTGAGGGCTTTCCTTCTTATCATGACCATGGTTTTGTTGCATAGATGATGAAGGAGCCGAATTTAACGGGACCGCCTCGATTAGAGGGATTTCCATTGACTCTTGATCTACATTCCTAGCATCTTCCCCATCTTGAGTTGGAATATTTGCATTAGGTTTTTTAGTTTGTGGTTCTTCATTAATAGTGAATTGCATACAAGCATGACTTTTCTAAATTTTAGCAGTTACCTCACATTCTAAACCAACGTAATCTATAGAGAAACATTTAGGACAGATTTTTAGCTGGTCCTCCCTATCAAATTTTTGAATCCATTCCTTCCTTGCACCCATTATATTGATCTCCTCCGGGATTTTGTGTAATTGGTCAATGCAAATAAGATCCTTATAAAGCTTCCCCATAACCTATCTTCCAAGACATCATCTACATAAATAAAGGTGCCAAGTTCTTTGCATATATCCTTAATGATGTCAATATGCCAATAATCTGAAGGACAGTTGTAGAGTCTTAGCCAGACCTTATGGCTAGGAAGGGTGTGTGTTCGGGGATTGAAGTTAGACTGTCACTCAATGACATGGACTTCTATTCCATCCAAAATGTAAGGCCCTTTGTTTTTTGCTTTCCATTTGTCCTCCTTGCTCATAAATTCGATCATATAATAATCGTTTGGAAGGATGTTGATGTTTATATCCTCCCCCCACTGGAGTTTGCACCAATTTTCAAAACTATCTTTCCTTTGTTTGCCACCTCCCCATTTGGTGAAAAAATAGAAATCATGCAAATTTGCCCTAGCAATATTTATTTTATTATCATCCAGAATAACAATGGATCTTGAGTAATTTCTTACCAATTTAAGTTAGGGATGAGGGTTTGGAAGTTGATTTTTCCTCCAGGAATCACCTTTTCCATTTTGATCCCACTTGGCATTAGCCTTTTTATTGGATCTCCAATCCTTCGCATGGTCTGCCCTTGAGAATTTGTCTTGCCTGAAATGACCATACCACCTCTTGTTATAATTTCGGCTATTGATCTGTGGGTTTATATGTTCATGTTTTGTTTGAATATGTGGGTTGGATCGCCCTCCCTCATCTCCTGGGAGATTAGTGTTTTGAATCGATTGCCAATTTCATGCCAATTTTGATGCAGGGTTTCTTGCGTTTCGAAACCAACCGTTATTATTCCAACTAAACCCATTTTATTTCCATTTTTGTTGGTTTATAGGCCATCGATTGCCATCATTGTATGGATTCCCATAATCCATCTGGGATTTTGGGTTTCTTCCACCCTTGTTTGAGTAGTTGGTATTCTTCTTCCATGGTTGATCAAAATTCTACAACTTCCCTTCTATTCTGGCATTTGTGTGAATACCATTACTTATCTGATTCCTTGTTATGTTTAGGGGAAAGGCGATGTCTGCTTCATCGCTCCATGAACCTATCTTCTCCTGCACCTTCTTCCCATGAATTAGGGCATCCGTTACCTGCTCACCATGAATTCATAGATCGCTGGCTTTGCTACCGACGCCTCTCCCTCTGCTCCCCATTTTTTAATAACTTTATGGTTTGAACCAAGGATGTAAGCACTACAGGCAAGAAGCCCCACTATTTCTCCAAGGTTCTCCCCAAGGTAAAGCATACTCCATTGTTAACATGGTAGAGACGAACCCGTGGGGTTTGAACCTAGGTTGTAGGCACTATAGGCAAGAAGGCCACCATTTCACCAAAGGGTCATCCCCTTGATTCTCACCTTCTTATTTGCAATGTTTTACTTTATTTTCTAGCATATTTAAAACCCCCTACATATGTAAAAATTTATACAAATTGTGAATATTGAATGTGTTGTATATATTTTATGGCGTATTTTGTTTTAATTTTTTCAACAAGGGTAGTCTCACCCATTTTGAGGAGGAGTTTTACTCCAAGATTGTTTAGAAATTGGTAGATGCCAAATTTTCTTCCAACAAACATGTAACTTCCATAAGGTTTGTCTTACATGTAACGACCTATAAATAATTCCTCTTATATGCATGCATACAAATACCAAGTGTCTAATGATGCTTTACAATGTAACCTTTCACTTTATGCTTCTTATAGCCAATATTACCAATTGTCATATAATGTTTCATTCCACACATGCTTCCAACCACCACATGGATCACCACATGGATGCCCTATTCCATGATCTTTGGAAACATACACATCGAATTAAAATTTACAATATTAATGTCCAAGTTCAAATTACAATATTATTCTACTAGGACTTGCAAGGTAAATGGCACACTTGATCCTAACACAAATCCTCAAGTGTGGAAAGTGAACTAGAGCAACAAACTCAAATTCTCTAAGTCTCAAGGCATTTATTTGACATTTCTTTATTTTTTTGGTATATTAACAATTCAATTGACAAAAATTGACATAGTAAAATCTTCATCAAACCTAGAGCTCAATAAATTAATCTTATTTATTTGAAATTTTATGCATTTAATTCAATAGTAAGCCAATCCCAACTATTTATCCTAAGTTAGGTTATTATTCATTACATGTTAATTAATTTATTTCATGATTATTAGATTTATCCATAATAGATTAATTAATTTATTCTCAGATGTTTAAGCGAGGTGTGTTATTTTTTTTACAATATGATACCACAATAGCTTATAAGATCTCATGTATGTAAATATTCTACACCAACTGAAGTTGTACATTTGCTCTCAAACATCCTCTTAGAAGGGTGGCATAGGTTATAGCCTTACAAGGAGGACTACCTTAAATTTCTCAATAGACAATGTTGAAAATTTTAGAAACTTTTGACAATAGGCAATATGATTCCATGAATTTTATAAGAATAATTAGTGGCTTTTTAAAAAAAAATTGATCCCATGACTTATTTAAATAAAAAATTAATAATACATTATGTGTAATTTATAAATATTTAAAATTATCTAAAATATAATTAAAAAACTAACAACTAAAACTAATATTTTTAGAAACAAGTGCCACGTAGTAGTGGCAAGTACTTGTCTTTATAGTATTGTAATAAAAACATTTGTTGTAATTCTTGATTATTAGAATTTTGAATTATTGTTATTTTAAGATTATATTATTTTTGTAATATTAACTATATCTCTCAATTCAATAAAATAATATTAATAATTAGAATATAATATAAATATTATAGTGAAAATATATTTTCTTAAGAATATAATCCTAATTTAATAATAAAATCTATATAATTATAATTATAATAATAAAATTCTCTGTTAATGAGATTCAAGGTTGATCTCCCCTTCAACTTGGGAGAGGGTGCAGTGGGTTGCCCTAGATAATGGATGGATAAAGGTCAATTTTGATGGAGCTTCTAAAAGAAATCCGAAATCAAGTGGGATTGGATGTGTAGCTCAAGATCACACCAGATTTTTTTTTGCAGAGAAGTTTATACACATTGGTGAGGCAATGAACAATATAGCTGAATTTAAGGCGACATTGACTAGGCTACAATTGGGATTGGAAGTGGATGTTGGGTAGATGCATCTTGAAGGGGGCTCATTATTGAAGGGGGCTCATTAATAACTGTCAATGCCATTAGATAGAACCACATGCCCAATTGGAAGTTGGCTCATTAGCTTTGGCCGATAAGGGTGGCTATTGCAAAACTAGGAGAATTCAGAATTTCACACATTTACAAAAAGGGCAATGTTAAGGCAGACAAACTTGCCAAGATGACAACTAACGTAATTAGTATGAATGCCTCGTATGAAGATTATGGTTCGTATAGTCGAAATGAGATCTAGATTACATCGTCAAAATATGAGAAGGGATTGCATTCGTGGGAACGAGGGTGCGAGGACACTTGACTATTGATAAAGGAGGTTGCGAGAGATTGATGCATAATGGGCGACGCGCACCCTTATGCATTGGCATGATCCGACATGGAGGCGAAATGACAGTATCTAACTTCATGAGCTATGCGTAGGAGTGTGCGAACCTTTAACTAGAATAAAGAAAAATCTAAGAGATGGATTTAGTAATGTTCAATCGCATCATCATTAATTAGAAGTGCCTCAGGAGCAATGATGAGGACGACTGACGGGTGAGTAGATCTAGCTTTGGCGACATAGTGTGACTCATTCTATAATGTCAGAACACATTTGATAATGAAAACTGTGATGGACATACCTCTACTACTTGAGTCCACAAAGAGGCAAATGTCATGTTTTTGGAGAAGTCACTGACAAGCAGTTGGTGGCCATACTCATGGTGGGTTACCCTCTGGTCTCTCATGTTGTCAAGGTTGTGTTGGCCCAAGAATTTCTCATGGCGTATCATAAGTATAGGGTCAATGCAGATGTCTTGACAATGTTTTTGGCTATGGTGGTATATATGGGAGTGTCAAAGGCCAAAGCTAAAAAGCTTTGCCAAATGATATTCAAGAACTCCTTCATGGGGGAAATTGATGTGGCTTTGGAAAATGTAGATAAAAAACTGCTTATCCCTTTATCACAAAATTACTACGTGTTGAGGAGTCGAGAAGGGGAAGTTAGGAAATTTCCTATTGTGAGAACCTTGGAGCCAAAAATGCTTGAAGGAAGGTGGAATGACATTGAGCGAAGCATTGCATTTCTTTAGTGTTTGATTGGGATGGTTGGGTAATGGAGTATATGCGAGAGGAAGGATTGTTGGAGGAAGAGGGAAAAGAGGGTGAAGTTGATGAGGGTGACTTAGGTTTGGGACCCTTTGCACAAGGAGAAGAGTGGATTGAGGATGATAGTTGAGACATTGAAAAGATTGCAAGGCGTTCAGCGCATGATGCCTGTGGCCTAGAGTGTCCAATGGTGGCAAAGACCCTAGAAATTAAAAGGCTTCAGAGGATGGTGAAGGATGGGGCAAAAGATTTAGAAGAAGATGGAGCGACGGGTGCCAAAGAGGGACCAACTATAGAGGACGCTATGGTGGATGACAATGATGCTACAAACTTGAAATGTGGCCCAGTGCCCTTGTGGGCAAAAAGGCAATTTTTTTTTTTTAGTTTTCTAGTTATATCAATATTTTGTCAATAGGTCATGGCTTCACTCTAAGCCAACATGAATGTTAATAGGTAGATAAGGGTTTATTGGTTAGAAGGTTGAATATAATGTTTTGCTGTATGTTTTGTTAGCTACTATGGGGCCGCCAATTTTGGTATTTTGGTTGCACATTTTGAGGTATATGTGTAGATTGGTTTGGGTATGCATCATTGTCTCGTTTGAATTCAATCATGATATAGTTTGGTTAAAAATGAAAATGTCTACAATTTTTTGAAGATCAATACAATGGGTGCTGACACTACAACTATTAAATTACCAAAAAAATAAATTATAATAATAAAATTAGTCTTAAATTTAATTATTAATTATTAGTTTAAGATTATCTATTATTTTAATTATATTTATGTAAAAACAATTATTAAATTTATGATTAAATGTTATAAAATTATATTGTATATATTAATAAAAAATAGAACGATTTCAAACAAATAAAAATATGTACAACTTGAGTTGGCCTAGTGGTGGAGAACTTGTGCTCTTGAAAGAGAGGTCACAAGTTCAAATCCAACAAGGGGGTAGGGGATGTACACCTTATTGGCTTCGACCCATTACCTAACAAAAAATAAATAAATAAAAATAAATAAATAAAAATTATAATTATAAACGATATGGTTTAGTTTTTAAATAGAAATATTTGTTGTGTAATGCTTGCAATTTAATTGTTTAATTATTTATTTATATTTCTATTTATATGCTATTTAAATGGTGCAAATTCAATCCTCATACAATAGTTAAAACGATTTTATTATTAATATTTTCAAAAAAAGAAAAAATACTATTATCAATTAAAAAAATTAAAATTATTTAAAATAGATATTTATTTTTTAAATATAAAGAAATATGAGGAAAAAACATATAAAATCTATTATTTCTATAAATTTGCTCCTATAACACTAATTTTTTAATCCAATAGATAAATAATTTATAGTTTAAAATAATAAATTTCAACTCTATAAAAATCAAATATTTTGAAAACAAAAATAATAATCGGTTTTAATTTTTAATTTTTTTTGCTAATTAAATCACTGCAGAGGGGCAACACCCTGTATTAATTTAAAAGAGTTTCATACATTCTCATCAGCCATGAATGGCTACAAAAAAACTGACCAGTACTACTATAAATACAAAATTAACTGGCCAACACACATGCCTTAACTATCAAAATAGTCTAGCTGCCAACATACTCGTCTGCTACATATCTTTAGATACCCCGACAGAGAACAAAATGCTCGAGGATATCATAGTGAGTACTTCTAGTTAACATGATTATCAAACATACTAACCCTAACCTGTTACATTCAGTTCGATATTTATAAAAACCATACTATTAACCGAAGTATTGTTTCAGACACAAAACAAAACAAGACATAGACCTCAGTCCTCATCATCACTCCCATCTCTGTTGCGCATGGCCATGTAGTCGGCAATGACAGGAAATTCTGGACCACATACCCGGTGAGCCGCACTCTTCACCTTTTCTTCCCAAACTCTGTCATTGTGTTCGAGCCACTCTTCACCAAAGGAAGCAGAGTTTCCATCCGGCTTCAGAAATTCAGACTATTCGACTTTGCGGTTTCCAATACTTCTCACAATAGTATTTTATAAACCACTAGAAGTTTCTAGATACTCTCAAGGCCTAAGCACTCGAAATAATAATTGCATATTTCTTGCTATGGGTGGTGGCATCTGATTCATTATGTGAGTAGTTAAATCCACCTATGTTGAGAAGTATCCTTACAAATCGCATACTAGGAAATGATTATCCTTTCTAGTCCACATTCGTGTTAAATTCATACGAAATCAAGCAGATTATGCTTTCGTAAGGACATTCCAATGTTCGATCTCAATGTGGGTCCTAGTCTTGGATGATTTGGTAGGCAACAAATTTTGCCAACTCATCCGCTAGTTGGTTGCCTTCGTGGTATATGTGGCTAACTTTGTAAGATGAGACTTGTTCCAACAATTTTATGATTGGTTGCAACAAGTGGACTAGTTTCCAATTTTGTGCATGACCATTTGTTATCGCATTGATCGTGATGAGCGAGTCACCCTCTAAGTGTATTTGCTTCCAACCTTTTTCCAGGCCTAATTCCAACCCCAATGTAGCTGCCCTGAACTCAACTTCATTGTTTGTGCATCTACCCAGCGGAACAGACTTTGTAGCCAGAATCTTGCCTTGAGCATCCCTTGCAACATAGCTAGCCCCTGCAGATCTAGGGTTACTCCTTGCCGCCCCGTCGAAATTGATTTTAACCCGACCTTCCTGGGGAGCTTGCCCAATTACCTCTGCTCTATTCATTTTCTTAGGGTGAGACGACTGACACCCATAGTTTGAGGGGACTTTAAGACCCTCGAACATCCTCTGCATCAATTTGTCCCAATGTGTGTAAACCGTGCGGCCTCAATCTTTTTTCCTAACATACTCATTGGTGAGTTCAACTATCGAGTGGGAGATTTTTTTGATTAATTCATTTGATTGCATTTCCTTTGTCTTGAAAGATCTCGCGGTTCCTTTCTTGCCACAACTCCCATACAACTGCAGAGAGAGTGAGTTGCCAAATTTTGTTGAACATCGATTTTCCACCCCCTTGCAGCCACATTCAAAATCAAGTGACAAGGGAGTCCGATATTGGGCATTGAAAGTTTAATTTGCCTTTGATAGAGTCCTAACACCTAACTGCATATGGGAAGGTGAGCAGGAGATGATCTGTCATTTCCTCATTATCTTTGCTTAGTACGCATCGCCTCGGTCCCTAGATGCCAAACTGCACCAACCGATCTTGTGTGAGAATGCATCTCTGAATTGCTAACTAGGCAAATACACCGACTTTAGGGAGGCATGAAGGTCCCCAAAGCAACTTGCATGGCCAATCCTCCTTAGCCAAAATTGCTTCCTTAATTTTATATCCCATCTTAACTTTGTACACTCCCGTGGAGGATGCACACCATTTGATTACATCGTCCTCATCACTTGGATTGAAATATCTTTGTTTAAGCAAATTTTGTAGCTTGTCTTTTTGCTCCTGGGGTGCATTGATCTCACTAAGGCCTTTCCATTGCCATTTCTTGCTACACCCACAAACCAATGCCTCACCATAGCTTGACAACCTAACACCCCACTGTTGCTTAGTTTCTGCTTTGATTTGTGCTAGATCCGGATATGAGTCCAAAGGGGGGAATCCCCCTAAGAGTCAAACCACAAGGTAGCTCAATTTTTATTTCTGACTTCCCATGTGACATGATTAGTGATTATCTCTCTGCAATCCAAGATGAAGTTCCAGAGGGCAGAACCCCTAGGTGGGTCTGCCACTATCAAGATTCTATAAGAACTATCTAAATCCAAGTATTTCCTTCTAAGTAATCTGACCTATTTTTGATGCGATTTTGTGAGTATATCCTACACAATCTTAGCTCCCATGGCCTGATTCATTATATCCAAGTGCTTCAAACCCACTCCCCCTGCTTCCTTGGGTGTGCAAACTTTGTTCCATGCCACCAATGGAATTTTGTTCTGATCTCCTTTTCCACTCCAGAAAAAACTTCCTTAAGATTTGGTTTAGAGAATCCAGGACTGCATTGGGAATCTTCCAACATGTCATTGAGTATACTGGGATTGCAGCTAATACCACCCTTACCATAAGTAATCTCCCAACTGCTGTCAACCACTTACCTTTCCACAGGTTGAGTTTGTTTTTACAACTATTGATCAAATTATCCTCGTAGCATACTTTATTAATACCTGCAAAAAGTGGCATGCCTAGAAACATCCTAGGAAAATTAGCAATTTTAAAGTGAAGAATTCTTGCCAAATCAATTTGTAGGGCTGGCTAAGTATTTAGAAAAAATACCTTTGACTTTCTCTAGTTTATGTTTTGACCTGATGCCTTACAGTAGTCCTCCAGAAAATTTCTGATTACTCTTGCTTCTGATCGACTAGCCACTCTGAAGAGGATGGTGTCATCTGCAAATTGGAGGTGTGTGGTATTTTCCATTCCATTTGTTGCATGTAGTTGTTTCCATATCCCATTTTCCCTGAGTTTGTTGATGCCTCTACCTAGAACTTCGGCCATGATTATGAAGAGGAAGGGGGACAAAGAATCCCCCTGCCTGAGGCCTCTTTTGGAGGCAAAGTAGCCATGTGCAACTCCATTAGAGAGCACAAAGAATTTGGCTGATGAAATGCAGCTAGAGATCCATTTGTTGTCAAATCCAAATTTTTACAGGACATCCGACAAAAAGTTTCCGTCCAACATATCATAAGCCTTGAGCACATCCAATTTTAGTATCATTCCCGCCTCCCTGGTCTTCCTTGTTGTATGAATTATCTCATGTGCAATTATGGCACCTTTAGCTATAGATCTTCTAGGGGCAAAACCACTTTGTTCCTCCAATATAATCACATTTAGTACCTTCTTGAGATGATTAACAATGACTTTAGATACTATCTTATAGACAGTGTTACAAAGAACAATCGACCTAAAATCTCCCATGTCTTAGGAGTCCTTCCTTTTTAAAATCAGAGCTAGGAAAGTGTGATTGAGTGCACCCAACACGGTGTACTTTCTCCTAGATTTCTCTACTGCAGCACATAAGTCATCCCCCACAATGTCCCAAAATGTTTACTAATCGCTTTTAACTGATAGACTTTGTAGACTTAATAATGCCATAATAAAGTTCTTATATAGTTTTTTCTTTAATATCATAAACCTTTTTGGGGATATAAAACCCTTGGAGCCATATCATGATCTACACAATAGGCTTCCAATTTCTCATTGTTAAACTCAATAGACAGCAAAGCAACTTTCGGAATACAATGGCTTACGTAGATTCGTGGGACGAATTTGCAGAACGAGCTGTTCTGCTATTTCGATCCGATCCAGTATCTGTATCCCCTACATCTTCTCTCTATGCTATTTGAGTTGGATTATATTTATTTAAGTTTAATTTTTCTCAATTCTTACTATGCAGACAAGATATGTAATGAAATACAGGCATTGCGATGGAAAATTGGTTCTTAAGGTCACTGATAATAAAGTGGTATGTTTCTAAGCCTGTTTAAATGTTGAATACAATTTTGGTTGTTTCCTTTGCAATCGCTTCAGAATAATATCCAGAGTTAAGAAGCATGAGACCCTTGGTTTCTTTTGTCGGGTCGCTGCACTTTTATAGCAGGAATTATGTGCAATGATTCTGGGGATTGTAAATGGTATACACTGTCTTCGTTCTGATAAGTATCCAATTCATCTATAATGCCATTAAGTTTTACTGGGTCTGTAACCATTTCGGGAGATCATTCATTTTGGGTGCCCTATAAGTGCCGAGAATGATCTGATCAGGATAATCGAGTGTCTCTTTGAGTGGTCTGACAGAGAGGAAGAGGTTGACAGCTGCAACCTCCACTCTTTCAGCATTCAAATAAACTGCAATCATATAACGGCTTATATATGTTTGGAGAAAGTTTCTTCATCCACATCGCTTGGTAATGAACTGGATCATGATATACACAAGATAGCCAAGGAGGTTGTAACCCTCATACCCGTGAGATTTAATCCATTAACAGAAAAAGCGCTGAAAATAAGGAGAAGAAACTTGGGAAGACGCAGGTCCATATGCACACGAGTCCGTGACACAACATAATTGCTAACCTAAGGATGCTTTAAAATTGAAGAGGAACACTATAAAATTGCCAGGGGAACAAACGTTAAAACAAAGCACTGAACTTGCACATTAAACCGAACAGCTAGATTCAGTAAGAAAGGAAACACCGCTTAATAAATCTTTGGGATTGCAGAAATTCATGTTGATCCTTATTCCAACCACAAAGAAGCGACCTTTATCAACAGGGATATGCTTCGTGTTGGTCATGAATGTAGGGTTATATTTCGGTGGCAGAGGTTCATCTTAAACTTCATTATTATTTATAGGGGACTGTAGGAGCAAAGCAGTGCCTAGAGATTGGGCCGTCTCATTCTGGTCTAAGCTAACCTATGCAATTTAGTAATGAAGAATTCTGAAAAAAAAGCGTGTCCTCCTGTTGAAAATGGATGCCCATAAGATTGAAAGCCTTGCCATTTTATAAGCTAGACTTTCAACGAGGATATTGCATTTTGCCTTGTTCTTGCCATCCCCGAATCGGACAGTAGATAATCTTCCAAGAAATTGAATGGCAGGTCTCTTGCCTTGTTATCTGATCGAATATTAAAGGCTATGGCCTCCGATAGCCATTTCGGTACAGTATCATCTCGACATATTAATCTGGCCAGAAATTTTTCATGGAGAGCTTTGGCTTTTCTCTTCTGTCTTGCCCTAACTTCACGCTTTGATGGTCAATGGAGAATGTCATTAATCATGCGATCAAAGTTTCATCTCAGGAATTGACTGCAAGCACTTTCTGCGATCAGTCTGAAATGGAGTTTTGCATTTTTCTTTTCTTTTGTAACAATTGTATTTTTCATTCCTTCAAGGAGTACTTCAAGAGGGTTAGCAGAAGCACAGCTTGATTCAGACACTTTCTTTGAAGCATCAATTCTTTAGAAGACTCATGTGATGGGAAGAAAGCCATGGTCAGGATCCCCACACAAAACCAGATCAATCAGAGCTTAAAACTAAGCTAGCTTGAAATTGCAAAGTGTTAATAGATTCTGAGTGCCAGATATAGTTGTAAATGACAAAGTGGCAAGATACAGTGCAGCTAATATGCCAACATAATTCTCCATTACACCTGATTCCTGAAGAGACATTTCTTTTGAGAATGAGGATAGGATTCAAACTTGATGAAATCATCGATACATCCTTCAAATCATAGATTGGGGCTACAACAGCTCATCAAAAATAAGGAGTGGGGTGGGAATCTGCATGTGTCAAGAAACTGCACATAATATACAAAGTCCCTTAAATCATCGAATTGCTGGACATCTTCACTTATACAAATCAGATACCTTGGTGGTTTCGACATAAACCCATATCTTGGTCATCTAAAAAACCTGCCAAGGTCATTTAGCCTCATTCAGAGTTTTTATAGGTCTCTAGACTTCCCATTTTACAGGCCCACAAAGTTGAAAAAGGAATCTCCTTTGACTTTTAGCTTCTCTATACCTCATCTAATAGCTATCTGCAGGCCATGCAAAAAAATCTGTTGCTTGAACTTTGTCCCATTAGATACCTCATACCTGCCATATAGAAACAATGAATTTTTCCTCCTTTATCCTAATAACCCAACCATAGCTGCCAATCCTTGGGTTCCTTTAGGCACCCTGGGAAAACTATGCCTGAAGCAATCCTGCTCAGGGTGTTGCCATTTCACTACCACCCACAAAGGACAGCTTCCACTAACCGCATAAGCAGGGATGCAGTTTATTTTTTTAGTTGCATCAATAATGATGTTTTTGTTGATTTTAGATCAGATTAATAGCAATTGGACAAATTAACAATATGAACACTGAACACACCAAGATACCCTGGGAAAACCCTCCCACTCGAGGGAGAAAAACCCAGCAATTATGTCTCTATTATATTGAATCAACTCAGTTACAATGAGGCCCAATGATGAGGCCAATAACAATCTTGATCTGTACGAGATATCAATCTGCTATATGCAGATACAAACTGCTGGAGATATCCCGATCCTTAGAAGTCTGATCTGCTGTGTATCTATTTGGTCTGCCCTCAATGGTATTCACTCTGCCTGTATCAGTCAACCTGCTCTTCAATGGTGACGATCTGCACTTCACTGTTTTATTGGTCTGCTCTTCACTAATACTCTATCTTCATATAATGAACTGCTCTTCCAACTATGTTAGATCTGCTCAGTATGACTTTCAATTGATTCGCTCTGCTATTATTAATCTGCCCCTTGAATTCGGACTGCTCTGTAATGAATTCGGATTGCTCCTTGAATTCAGACTGATCTGCTATTTCTTCTTTAATTCACTGAATGAATATGTCAATGACTGAAATCTCACCTCATATATATATGAGAGGGGCAGCCTTTCACCAAGGGTTGGCCCTCTACATAGGGTGGTGAGTCGGCCCTCTTAGACTCAATTATTTTTTATATTTAATTTTCTCTTTGAATTTGCTAGGTCGGCCTCACAAGGATTCCGACCTAGCTACAAACATCAACACTCCCTCTTAGCTAGGGAGGAGTCCTTCTCAATATCTGAGTCACATCGTGACGTCCACCCTGGCTACTCCCAGAGGGTGGGTCCATCATGGCTACTCCCATGAATGGAAATGCAAAAGAACACAAGTGCCCATCACGGAGTCACTCAACGTGATGTTGTCATCTCATCATGACGTTCACCATGGCTACTCCTAGAGGGTGAATGAACACAAGTGCTAAGTCATGGAGTCTCTCACATGACATCCACCATAGCTACTCCCAGAGGGTGGATCCACCATGGCTACTCCCAGAGGGTGGAACAAGGGCTTTCACTTCAAACTTATCTCCCACAAAGAAGAATGCATTAACAAGGGCTTGCACCTCAAACTTCTCCCTCACAGAGAAGAATGCATTAACAAGGGCTTGCACCTCAAACTTCTCCCTCACAGAGAAGAATGCATTAACAAGATCTTCATGATGATGTAGCTCCCTTTGAAACTGATATCAACCTTACGACCTCCTCGTCCAAGGTTGTATCTGATGAAATGTCAGACTCCCTCTGAATCCGATATCAACCTTTTGACCTCCTCGCCCAAGGTTGCCTCTGATGAAATGTTAGACTCCCTTTGAATGTTAATTCCTCCTCTTCGAAGAAATTGATTGCAATGATAACCTGAATAGGTTCTTCCTCTTCGAGTGATGTCTCCAGTTATGTATCACCAACTCAGCAAGCCGTGTTTCTAGACTTTAGCCTGCGATGCATCCTTACAGGATGCCTCAAGCTCTTCCTTCCTTGAATTCCTTAAGCCATCTCAGATAATTAATTCATCATTCATTTGCTTCTTGATCCAACCTTTGTTGATTCTGAAATATCTTTCTTTCATCTTTACTGCTTTCAGAAGTGCTAATCTCAGCACAAAAAAAACAATCTGCTCAACTCAGATATCTCAGACACATTATGCAGCCAGCATATTCAATATAAACCCAGGCCTCTCAAGGCACCATCACAATCCATGCACATAGAGAATGAAATCGATGTGACCAACCAATCACATTCGAGTTGCAGTTCTCGTTTCATTTCTGAGACACTCTCAAAAACTAGCATGAAGCAACTCGCAATGACTCTTTATTGTGATGTAGCATGGATGCTTGCGAATCACAACAATACTCACATGAAAATGAAGATACTAACAGTACTAATATGAAAGTGAAGGTAATATCTAGAAGGATATGCATGGGCTGTGCGAATCACAAGTGTAAGCCCAAAGCCAATAAGCATGTTAGACATTGGCCCTGCATACCAACCAGCTTCCTGACAGTGAATGTCTTTAGAAGGGGTAGAAACTCTGATGGAAGCCCACATATATCTCATCCCCATACACAAAATAACAATGCTCAAACTCCAAGTGAAGACTCAGCAGGTTCACGAATGCATTTGCAGCTCCAAGCAGTGGCAACAGCTGATGAAGTCTCACAGCTGGCAATGGAAGTGCTAGGTATTCATATGATGCATAAGAGTTGAATCCACATAAGGTGAGATTTCACCATGACCAGCAACATCGTCCACAAAACCATGCTATAGTGATTTCCTCACTGCTAGCGGCCATCATGAATCCCAAACACCAAACATTGAACTTGTGCCAATATTACAGCTCATGCTACCAAGACTATATCCGTGCAAGAGTGGAGCCGTGCTTTGGAGAATACTCATTCTTTAGAAGTTGCGCCACAAAATCCTTATGCCCATCAATGGTGAAAAGTCAAATATTCTGAAAGCTGCGCTAAACCCGTTCCCTTGCATACAGCAGGAAGGATCGATGCAAAGATATAATGCCCACGCAAGGAATTTGGATGCAAAAACATTCGATAGCTTGCAGACGTGTACAACATTCGCCCAAAATAGATTCTCCCAGAACGTAAATACTTTATCCCGCCAGAAATATAATTTGAATGGCTACAATTCTTATGCATGGCGATAATTATTGTTCCGCAGTTAGAAATAACAACAACCCAAACAGCTCCTGTAAACCCTGCACTCCCGTGGCTTCTCTTCTGTTTGCTCTCTGCCGTTACCCAGGGAAGGAAACTTACAAATCTGATCAAATTTCGGAACCTGTCTCTGATACCATCTTGATTTTAGATCAGATTAATAGCAATTAGACAAATTAACAATATGAACACTGAACACACCAAGATACCCTGGGAAAACCCTCCTACTCAAGGGAGAAAAACCCAGCAATTATGTCTCTATTATAATGAATCAACTCAGTTACAATGAGGCCCAATGATGAGGCCAATAACAATCTTGATCTGTATGAGATATCAATATGCTATATGCAGATACGAACTGCTGGAGATATCCCAATCCTTAGGAGTCCGATCTGCTGTGTATCCATTTGGTCTGCCCTCAATGGTATTCACTCTGCCTGTATCAGTCAACCTGCTCTTCAATGGTGACGATCTGCACTTCACTGTTTTATTGATCTGCTCTTCATAATACTCTATCTTCATATAACGAACTGCTGTCTTCCAACTATGTTCAATCTGCTCAGTATGACTTTTAATTGATTCGCTCTGCTATTATTATTAATCTGCCCCTTGAATTCGGACTGCTCTGTAATGAATTCAGATTGCTCTTTGAATTCGGACTGATCTGCTATTTCTTCTTTAATTCACTGAATGAATATGTCAATGACTGAAATCTCACCTCATATATATATGAGAGGGGCAGCCTTTCACCAAGGGTCGGCCCTCTACATGGGGTGGTGAGTCGGCCCTCTCAGACTCAATTATATTTTATATTTAATTTTCTCTTTTGAATTTGCTAGGTCAGCCTTAGAAGGATTTCGACCTAGCTACAAACATCAACAGTTTTTAACTTTGACTTTGTTTAGTGTTAAATTGGTTGGAATAGCCTTAGATTCTCAAGTCTTGGGTTTTTAGTTTTTAAGGCACCTACAATGGAAGGCTATGGCTGAAGATAGATAATATAGTGGTCTACTCAAATTTTTTCATATATTTATCCAGGCACTGAATATGTTCATCCACCTACAAATCACCCTATTAGTAGTTGGATTGAAATGTGATCTGATTTTAACAAGAATAGAAAAGCCAGTTTGTACAGCACATAATAAACAGTTAGGACAACATAAATGAATATTTATAGCTCTTCAGTAATAACGTCCTATGAAATACAGATTATCACAATGATTTGCAAATTGCCAGTTCTATTGATGGATTCGTGTTGAACTTTGCATCATAGTTTTCAAACTTGGTGAGTTCTCACCTGACTAGCAAGAAGTTGTGAGTTTTTATGCCTGGCAAGTAACTCGCAAGACACTTTGCACCAATTCCTGCAGGAAACTTATGAATTTCTGAGCAAGACTTGCTTGAAACTCATGAGTTCTCTTTGCAGCCTTGGCCACCAGAAAAAAAATGGAGACTCTTGAAAAAAAATGGAGACTCTTGATAAAATCCTTTTTTTTTGTCATTTTTGTCTTCTGCATTTAGGTTATCAGCAGTGCGAATTAACTGTTGACTGATTGATGGATTTATGGATGGTTGGTTAAAACTTCAAGTGATAAAATTATGAAATTGCATGCCCCATGAAGGTGGCTGTGGTCTCAAATGCCTTAATTGGGACATGGTGTAATGTACCCTATTGGGATATTCCTATATTTTGCCCTATAATCACCAAAGGAGATATAAAGTATATTAAGGAAATGTAAATTGCCAACTTCGAGTCTTGATTTAGAGCCAAATACTTGAAGATGTATAAGTCTGCTGACTATGTTTTATTGATTCTGAAACTGAACGTTTCTTCCTTGATCAATTGCCTTCTTGCTCTCCTTTGATTTGTCTTTTCTTGATTACATTACCCTCCATCTTCTTCTTTGAATTTTTTTATGTATTTAATATATCCTCCCCTTATTAATTCTGCCTCTTACATTCATATGCAGTTCTGGACTATTTTCCTTAGTGGACACACCTGATCACAGAGGAGGCAACTCTTGTTAGAAACATGCCTTTTCTGAAGTCCAACTCAGATCTGCCAGTTTCTTATCTTCTCCTGTACCCTTCCCTCCCCTCCAAGAGATTTCATTCCTCTTATCTCTTTCTTTGGGCAGGGTCATATCTCTTCAAACGGTCCCCTTTTTCTTAGCAAAAGTCTCAAACTTTCAGAACTGAGCATTGCCTTAACAAGTCCCAGTCGGCTGCCTTAGGAAATTATTATTGAATATTGTTCTTAATCAGGTCGGCCCTTGGTTAGAATCAGTTTGAGTCAGCCCTCTCTTTAATAGTCACAGTTGAATATAACTATTGCTTACTTGGGTTGGCCATCTCTTAGCCAAATTTATTCATTTCTACTGTGGGTTGGCCATCTCTTATAAATCCAATAGACTAGGGTTTTTACTATTTAAGGTTGTGACCTAGAATTCGGGCGGGGCATGACAGTCCGGCCTTTTTGAGATTGCTTGTCCTCAAGCAATGATCATGGAGAGAGTGTTCAAGATGACCCCCACAATTCAACTTCCAATGCGCTATTCTGGTATTATTCCAAGTTGTAAATTTGGAACAGTATATATTTTTGCCCTTGATTTGAAGTGACCTATTCGACCATAAGCCAAGGATTGGTGATTAGTAATTTTAAGACACGTTTTCTTTCATTTTTGGAGAGAAGGAACATAGTCACCTTGTAATGGCATTAATCATAGGTATCTTTTTGAGTCAAGTAAAAGCAAGTTTTCCACATATTAAGATGAGGATTGGAAGTATGACACACATCTATGACCTTAATGGTGATGTTTTTAAAATAAATTCATACCTTTTGGTTCACTCTTAGTTATTCTCATATTCTAGATCAACCAAAAATAGAAATCTAATGATGATAGGATTATGTTTACATTTACAATAATCATTGGGGTAGACATACTGGAAACACATCAGGTATTAACCAAACACGGAGCATACACATAAAGACAAAGCATACACATGAATATATGTAGACACAGAGCATACACGCAAACACACGTATTGTTAGATCCCTCCTTATTGACTATAATGCATCCATTGATTTATTTTTACATTGCAGGTTGGCAGGATCAAGAAGAAAGAAAGAAGTATCTAGATCTACAAAGGGCAAGTGCATAGAAGGGTTTGTTAGGAGATAGGAAGGGGGCCTAACCTTGTCTTACTACTCCCATGAGCTGGGAAGGGGGCCTAACCCTGCCTTGCTGTTTATAAGTCACTTAGAGCTAGAAAGAGGGCCTAACTCCACCTTTTTGCTCCCATGAACTAGGAAGGGGGCCTAACCTCACCTTGCTCCTCATAAGCCACTTAGAGCCAAAAAGACGACGTAACCCCACCTTTTTGCTCCTATGAGCTGGGAAGGGGGCCTAATCCCACCTTGTTGCTCATAAGCCACTTAGAGCCAGAAAGAGGGCCTAACCCCACCTTTCTACTCCCATGAGCCAGGAAGGGGCCTAACCCCACCTTGCCTCTTATAATCCACTTAATGCTAGAAAGATGGCCTAACCCCACCTTTCGGCTCCCATGAGTGGGGAAGGGGGCCTATCCCCTTCTTGCTGCTCATAAGCCACTTAGAGCTAGAAAGAGGCCTAACCCCACCCTTTTTCTCCCATGAGCCAAGAGGGGGCCTATTCCCACCTTGCTGCAGATAAGCCACTTAGAGCCAGAAAGAGGGCCTAACCCCACCCTTTTGCTTCCATGAGCTGGGAAGGGGGCCTATCCCCACCTTGCCGCTTATAAGCCACTTAGAGCCAGAAAGAGGGCTTAACCAATTTTCTGATCCGATGAAGGTCCACAATTTGTTGACCATTTGTTCGCTCATTTTGGATTTACCCCAGACTTTGCCCTAGTATTCGATCAAAATAAGGTTTGGAGGAGGAAGAATGATAGGTCCGCATGAACCCATCCCTGTACTAAGCCCAAGAGTAGACACTCACCCTCTTGGTCCTAGTGGCAACCACATTGGACATCCACTAAGGGTGGTCTTGTTGTGACCTTTTCACACATCGCCCCATTGCAAATGGAGACCCCCTCATTTTTGCTCACCTGATCGTTTGCTTTAGGTTTCTTGGTAGTGTCATTGTAAATTTCCCAATTTCAAGTGTTGAAAGGTAATGAAAATAAAACTAAGTCTCTCCAAGTTTAGAACGTTGTCATTTTTAGGGTTTCTGTCTTGTTAGTTTTGAAAGAAAAGGCTTGTGTTGAAAAGATAATCTTTCAAAGATTAATGCTATGAGATTTCCACAATCCATGCTATAACTTTCTTAATTTTTTCTGGATTTGATTGTGTATGCAGTTTTTTGTCATCAACGTTTCAAATCACACTCCGTGAATCTTTCAAAGAGCTTACCAATGAAATTTGAGTGTTTTCAGAGAACTTTCTATTTTTAGAAAGTTTCACTGTGGCCTCATTTGGTCTAATTTCACATTTTGACAAAACTTTATCTTTCAAAGGGCCTACTAGTGAAATTTGAGTGTTTATTTTAGAAAGTTTCACTGTGGCCCCGTTTGACCTAATTTCGTGTTTGGACAAAACTTTCTATTTTTATAAACAATTGATTGTTGACTATAAGTGGAGCAGATATCTAGATTCAAGTCTAGAAGAACAAAGATGAAATGCAGAGCATAAAAAGTCAATGCAAAAGGAAAAATCCTCCTCCAAGCCAAAAGTGCACCCAGGAGTGGAAATTCTCGTTGAAGGAGAAATTTGGTGAAAAGGAGAAATCCTCCTCTAGGCCAAAAGTGTGCCCAAGAGTGGAAATTCTTATCGAAGGAGGACTTGGGCGAAAAGGAAAAATCCTCCTCCAGCCTACAAATGCGCCCAAGAGTGGAAAATTGTCTCTGAGGAGGAATTTTCTGCGAGGAAAAATCCTTCTCCCTAGCAAAAGTGCACCCAACGAAGAAATAAAACATGGGACATAATATAATTAATATTTTAATGCGTTTTTAATAATTTTAGGGTGTGGGGTCCACACAAAAAAAATAAATTATTTTTTGAATAAAAATAGCTAACCCTAAATGTAACTAGTTTTTTTCCCCTTTTATCGACCAATAAGACAAAGAGGTGCGAGGCAAAATTGCCTATAAAAGTAAATTGGTAAATCATTTTAAACTCACAACTTGGGAATTCATAGCCAGAAGAGTAGGTGCAATTTTGAGAAGGAGAATTTGGGGCGAATTGATTGAGGTGTCTTTTCTTCATTATTTTTTATCTTGGAATTCTTTCCTGGCAAAGTTATTTATCTATTTATTTATTTTTAGAGTTTGGAATTCCAGGTATGCAGTCATTCCAGCCAAAATCACATTATGGGCTTGTTCATTTTTTCCTTGCAGTCAAGAATTTTGAATTTATATTTTATTAATCCTAGCGATGAAAGATTAGACTATAGGATGGATTAATAAAATTAGACTATAGGATGGATTAATAAAATTTCCAAGTTTAAAAAGAAATGATTTTAACATTATTTATCCTTGGAATTCTAGGAAGTTGAATGGCAAAAGTCAAGGTCGCAATTGGGTCCAGACAGGCGTTGATCAAGAAAGAAATCTGATTTCTTTCTGAATCCAAAATCCAATCGAAGTGTGAAAATATTGGCAACATCAACTTTGGGACGTTCAACTTAGAACATTTCAAGTGAAGGATGTTTGGGTATGATGGCATAGTTCCTTCAGCAGTGGCGTCAACAATAGTCTGGAGTGGAATAGTCCATGTAGTAGGATTCCCTCCTTCCATCTAGCATCCAAAATTGATTGTTGAATGTGCGAAACACTACAATCTAGAGAGAAGAACGATCTCAGCTCCTGATGGCAAGTTGCTAGCTAATCTCACTCTAGGAGCAATCTCAGAGGCATTTGGAATCACCACATACTGCTCTATGGAGTATAAGAATAATGTGCAGCTACTACGTAGGAGTAGATGAATGTGCAGCTACTGTCAATCACAAGTTGATGGAGAAGTCTAAGCCTCATCATTCTAAATTGCCAAAACAACTCATCGGAATGGACTTTAGGTAGGAATACAATGATCTAGTGGTCTTGATGAACACACTCATGGGAAGTCAACATGCCTATGCCTATGAACCATGGATGTTCTTCTACATTGTAGAAGTGATACAAGGAATCAAAGTTATACATTGGTCCATATTGATAACCGACAACTTGGATGAACAACTAAGGAACTTGGAACAAATTCGTTCTTTCTACATGAGTTCATACTCAGTCTACTTGATCGCCAAAATTCAGAAATATGATGGACTCATATGCTAGGGATTGATTGGACTAGGTGAAGGAAAGTTCAAAGTATATGAATGCTTTTTTTCCTAAGTTACAATTGACCAACATTATTACAGGAGAGTGAATGATGCATTTTCGATGCATATTGTTCGGAGTCTGCAAGGAGATTTTCATAGGAGGTTATCCTCGGAGGCTAGAAAATTTCCAAGTTCACCTATATCAGAGTCCAAGTGTTTGATGGCAATCCTCTTTGGTTACCAAGATACCCAACCGATAAAATAATCCTAATGGAGGTAACAAGACCTTTGACAATATGTGACAAAATTCAAAAGAAGAAAAAGCAAGGATTACAATTTCCCTTCATCATGGGAGATGCATATGAAGTTTGTCCATCACTTTCAGCAGTCAAGTAGTTAGTTGAGGAGTTCTAGTTCCACAAACTCACCACATACATAGCAAGGGCAAACTTTGATATATATAACAAGATCAGGAATGCGGATGGATGGGGGCGTTGGCATAGAGCACACATGGAAGATTATTGGGCAAATGCTGGAGATGATTTTGAGATTAGAAAAAGAATGCTTTCTAGACTATCGCTGAAGCTAGTCCGATTATGTGAACTCTTTCCAGTGCCTAATCAGTTAGGAGAAGATGAAAATAGAGTGCACCCAAACTTTGATATGGGAAATAACAAGCCATTTTTTCCACCAAATTGGACCGATCTAGAGATATCCAATCTTGACGCCTTGACAAGACCAATGACTAAAAGAACCAAGATGTGGATTGAAAGGCAGGTTAGCAGATTCCAAGCCCAAGGTACTGTTGTGACCTTTTCACACATCGCCCCATTGCAAACGGGGACCCCCTCTTTGCTACTTTCTATGTTGGCTAGTGTAGGGTTTTGGCAGCATATTGGGCAATTTTGAGTTCCCGTGCCCGAGTCTTGGAATTTTGATCATGCCTAATTGTCGTTTAGGGTTTTAAAGTTATTGGATCAAGTGCGTAAAAGTTGAGAGTTTAAATGATCCTAATTTTGTCTAAGTGTAGATCTTTTGAGCGTGAGTGTGTTTTTGAATGTCCTCGTTGGTGATATTTAAGTGCCTAGGTGTTTTGGACCTTTAGGAGTTGTTTCTTCGCTCTTGTGAGGTTATTCAAGTTGATTTTGCACTTTATCCCGGTAGGTTTCTTTGTGTTTCGCTCAAATTTTGGTAAAATTGTCTAAGTCCTGATGCGTTTTATTGAAAATTCTTAGTGTCCAGGTGATTTTGAGTGGTTAAATGATCCAATTCTTGATGAAAATCCATGTTCTAAGGGTCAAAATGTCAAATTTCCTAATGGGAGGTGCTTTTCTTCCCACTTTTCTGATGACCCATAATTTTCCCCCACTCAAAATCTTGATGGGAGAAGAATTTGCATTGGATTTTCGATGGACCTCTTTTTTCCCCCATTCAGATTCCTGATGCAGGGCGATTTTCCACCAGGATGACATAAATTTAACTAAGTGTTGGGAAATCCTCCCGATGACCCACATTTTTGCACCAGGACTGCGGATGACTTCAATGCGGATAAAATTCATGTTTTTGATGATGATCGATTTTCCACCAGGTCTAGTAATGATCAAATTTTAAGGATTTCAATGCGGATAATCATTCTTGACATGAGGTGAATTTCCACCAGTGGCTGTTTTGACAAAATTTGATCTGGAAAGTTGTCCAAATGGGTTGATTTTCCCCAAAAGTGATTTTTGAGCTTGTTATCACAGAAGCTTGCACCCTTGCTGAGCGATCAACTCAACAACCTCGTGAAACATGGAAACAAACTTGAAGTGTGGGACCTTGCACAAGGGGGTTGAATCTTTGGAGAAGGCCGGCTTCCTTCTCAATCCAAGTGCAGGTGTTGAACCAACTCAACACTTCAAATCTTACTTCTAAACCTATCCTAACAGCTTGCAGAGGAAAAGGGAAGAGAGAAATGCTTAAAATGAAAGGAGGTGATGCACCAAGTTAAGAGATGTTTCTCTCCCCACCCGAAATGGCACAAAGAATCAACTGAAATACCCAAGAGATGCACAAACTTCAGTTGCATGAATGACCTTAACGCACGTATGGAGGTTAGGACATATTGAATGTCATGAGGGGAGAAGGCTTCCCACAAGTCACACTTAGAAACAGGTTAACACAACATCTATGTGAAAGAAAGCCACAAACATACACTTGCAATGAAGGTAAGAACACATACACAACATGCATAAGTTGAAGTAAGGCAAGAATGATGATTTCAATTCATTATAAGGCCAATGGCCAAACTTACAGTTGCAAAAATGCAAGATAAATACAAGTCTTTAAGAGAAGTGAAAGAGCATAGAGTAGCTCAAGCCAGCAGGGAGAGAACCCTTTACAATGAGGCATAACAACCTTATATAGAAAACTGGTTGCATAGGAGAGACCATTGGTCAAGGGAGAGAAGCCTTGACCCTTGTGTGTGCAAGGAAATGTCAGTTAGGGAATGCAGGGAAGTGCATGCACCTGACATTGTGTACATGCAAGCAACCTGTCCATACCATAAAAATGCAATCCCAAGAAGAAAGGTACTTCTAGAAGGTGGATTGACTGACATTCCAAAGTCAAAGCATGCGTGCATGACATAGGTAACCACAAATAAGCATGGCCCTGTACTTCTCTTGATGGAAATCCTACAAAAATCATTAAATGCGGGCCTGTAGCTCCACAAAAGGTGTACAAGTCGCAAGAGTTGTTGGAGCATTAAGAGCCTTAAGTGTTGATCACGCCATCTGGAAGTATTGCAAGCCAGAAGGAAGTTGGGAAGACTTCGGAAACATAGGTTACCGAAGTTGGGAAGACTAGGTTTGGGATTTCGGGATTCCGGGATTCTGGAGTTTCGGGGTTAAGGACCTAGGAACTTGGGAACCTGGGGGTTTCGGAGTTCAGGATTGAGGACTTAGGAACTTGGGAACCTGGGGGTTTCGGGATTGAGGACTTGGGAACTTGGGGGTTCTGGAGTTGAGGAAGAGAAGACTTAGGAACTTGGGAACCTGGGGGTTCCAGAGTTGAGGAAGTTGGGAACCTCGGGGTTCCAAAGTTCCGGCAAGACAACACTTCATACTTCATGATTCCATTGTTTTCTCTTTGATCAACTGAGGCAGCACTGGTCCATAGAACATCTCTCTGATCGGTTCTCACTGATGGACCAAGGGTGTCATAAAATGACAACATTTTTGGCGACCTTTGCGGGATGCTTGCTTGCTAAGCATGAAGTCTAGAAGCCTTGAGCATCCATTGGGCACCGAGTCATTGAAATGACCCAAAACATGTGTGCGCCATCACTGGGAGGGAAACTGGAAACTAGAACGCACACCCTCTTAAGGAGAATGCAGCAGGTGCACAATCACTTATGAATGCAAAAGAACTTCTATTCTAATATTTACATAGTCATCAACACCCTCTTTAGAAGCAGGGCTTGAGATAAATCCCATTCACTAGGATTGGAAGAACTTTGCCATCAAGCTTGGAGAGATGAAATGCATTGGCCTCCTTGCAACTAGTGATGACATATGGACCACTCGAGATAGCATCAAATTTGGAGTGTTGCCAACTTTGGCTCTGTCTGCATCCCACTTTAGAACTAGATCTCCCTCTTTGAAGACCCTATTAGTAGCCTTTTTGTCAAAAACTCTCTTGACCTGTTTTTGATGGGTCTCAAGCGCATGAGCCTGACCTCTAACCTCCTCCAGCTCCATTAGCTCAGCTAGCCTTACTGTCATGGCATCATTCTCTATCAATTCCAGCTGATGTGCTAGTTCAAGCGAGGGTAACTCTAGGGAAGTTGGGAGTCTTGCTTCTTTCCCATATACCAGCATGAAAGGGGAGTTACTAATCGCCCTCTTGGGTGTGATCCTGTCAGCCCATAAGGCTGTCCTCAACTTAGCATGCCACGACCTCTGGTTGTCTTCAATCGTCCTTTTGATTATCCCGATGAGGTTCTTGTTGGAAGATTCAGCTAAGCCATTACCTTGAGGGTAATAATTGGATGACATCTTCAAGTATACACCATGCTTAACTGCCCAAGAACTGATTTGGGTTCCAACAAATGCCTTGGCATTATTTGATATGATGGTGGAGGGGACACCGAATCTTGTCACAATTCCATCAAGGAATTCCAATACTGAGGCCTCAATGGCATCCCTTAATGCAATTGCCTCTGTCCACTTAGTGAAGTAGTCTGTTGCGGCCAAGATCCACTTGTGGCCAGCACTAGAAGGTGGATTTATCATGCCAATGAAGTCTAAACCCCATTGTCCGAATGGTTGATCTGCTAGGATGGGGTGAAGAGGTTGGGCAGCTAGTCTTTGCTTTCCAGAGAAGAAAGCACATTTCTTGCAATTCTTCACCCATCTATGTGAGTCATTGACTAATGATGGCCAGTAATAACCAACCCTCATTATTTTGATAGCTGTAGTCCTTGCCAAAGAAACGGGACTCGGACTCGGCTCGGATTCGGCTCGGCCGAATCGGACTCGGACTCGGACTCGGGACTCGGACTCAGACTCAGCTGGACTCGGGAAAGTGAAAATCTCAAGAAATTTAGAGATTTTTAAAGATTTAAAACTTGTTTCAAGCACCCTTTATTGAATACACCTTAAAGACACAATAACATCATCAAAATCGGCTCATTTGATTACATACGCAAGTATACATCAATCACATAAGCATAAACGCAAATTGTAGCTGAAGGAAATAACAAACATAGATATATAAATATTGTCAAATGTATACAATATTACAAAACTCATGGAATAAAAAATCCATGTCATCATATGATCATCATCAGATGTTTCATACAAATACCAAAGGTAAATACAACTACAAGCCTATGGCTCAGAGGAGCTAGCACGGCTGCACCCTTCGGCCCCAGCCCCCTGTGAAGGCATCTAAGGTAGGTCCTGGATGATTCGACAGCCATAGCCGCTCCTCGTGACACCATGCCCTGCTCACCAACATCAAAAACATCCATGTCACTATCTGCCTCTAAATCTCCTATATGTGCTCGTGCTCTTCGCTCCTCCTTTGCCATGGCTACAGTCTTAGGCTCTATATCTACCTGGTCGATCCAATCAGTGTCAGACTTGGAGGTTAAATTTTCCCTACTTCTATCGACGCAGTTTCCCCCCATATTTTTCGACGGGGGTTTGGGGGTAAGGTGGGGTCAAGGGGCATCGCTTTTTGGGTCAAGGTGGGATCAAGGTGGGGTCCGGGTTTGAGGACTTAGGAACTTGGGAACCTGGGGGTTTGGGAGTTCCGGGATTGAGGACTTGGGAACTTGGGAACTCGGGGGTTCTGTACTTTCGGGATTGAGGACTTAGGAACTTGGGAACTTGGGGGTTCCGGAGTTGAGGAAGAGAAGACTTAGGAACTTGGGAACCTGGGGGTTCTGGAGTTGAGGAAGTTGGGAACCTTGGGGTTCCAAAGTTCCGGCAAGACAACACTTCATACTTCATGATTCCATTGTTTTTTCTTTGATCAACTGAGGCAGCACTGGTCTTGAGATGCACAAACTTCAGTTGCATGAATGACCTTAATGCATGTATGGAGGTTAGGACTTGCTGAATGTCAAGAAGGGAGAAGGCTTCCCACAAGTCACACCCAAAAATAGGATAACACAACATATATGTGAAAGAAAGCCACAAACATACACTTACAATGATGGTAAGAACACATATACAACATGCATAAGTTGAAGTAAGGCAAGAATGATGATTTCAATTCATTATAAGGCCAATGGCCAAACTTACAATCGCATAAATGCAAGATAAATACAAGTCTTTAAGAGAAGTGAAAGAGCATATAGTAGCTCAAGCCAGCAGGGAGAGAACCCTTTACAATGAGGCATAACAACCTTATATAGAAAACTGGTTGCATAGGAGAGACCATTGGTCAAGGGAGAGAAGCCTTGACCCTTGTGTGTGCAGGGAAATGTCAGTCGGGGAATGCAGGGAAGTGCATGCACCTGACATTGTGTACATGCAAGCAACCTGGCCATACCATAAAAATGCAATCCCAATAAGAAAGGTATTTCTAGAAGGTGGATTGACTGACATTCCAAAGTCAAAGCATGCATGCATGACATAAGTAACCACAAATAAGCATGGCCCTGTACTTCTCTTGATGGAAATCCTACAACAATCATTAAATACGGGCCTGTAGCTCCGCAAAAGGTGTACAAGTCGCAAGAGTTGTTGGAGCATTAAGAGCCTTGAGTGTTGATCACGCCATCTGGAAGTAGTGCAAGCCAGAAGGAAGTTGGGAAGACTTCGGAAACACAGGTTACCGAAGTTGGGAAGACTAGGCTTGGGATTTCGGGATTCCGGGATTCTGGAGTTTCGGGGTTGAGGACCTAGGAACCTGGGAACCTGGGGGTTCTGGAGTTTGGGATTGAGGACTTAGGAACTTGGGAACCTGGGGTTCCAAAGTTCCAGGTTTGAGGACTTGGGAACTTGGGAACCTAGGGGTTTGGGAGTTTCGGGATTGAGGACTTGGGAAATTGGGAACTTGGGGGTTCCGTAGTTTCGGGATTGAGGACTTAGGAACTTGGGAACTTGGGGGTTCCGGAGTTGAGGAAGTTGGGAATCTGGGGGTTCCGGAGTTGAGGAAGTTGGGAACCTCGGGGTTCCAAAGTTCTGGCAAGACAACACTTCATACTTCATGATTCCATTGTTTTCTCTTTGATCAACTGAGGCAGCACTGGTCCTTGATCAACTGAGGAAGGAGTTTTTAAAAAATGAATGGTCTCGTTTTTTTGGCTGACATGTTGTAACTCTAATTTTTCTCATTCTTAGGCGGAGGTTGTAGTGAACAAAGACGAGACCATTCATTTTTAAAAAACTTTTTAAAATGTTTTTTTTTTGTCATTTTACGTAACCCAGCCAGTAGCCGAGTTTCAGGCACTGGACTCGCTGAGTTTAGCGAATTTTTGCCAAACTCGCCAACTTGGCAAGTTTGGCGAGCAAACTCGCCAGACTCGGACGAGTCCGAGTCTGAGTCCCATAGACTCGGCGAGCATGTCTCGGACTCGGACTCGTCGAGTCTGGTGATTTTCTGGCGATTTTCGTTTCTCTGGTCCTTGCAAAGAATCGGCCCCTTGAAGAGCCATCATGAAATTCTTCTAACAATCTGCTGACTTGATTTTGCTCGATACATCTTAACAAGACTCCATTAGAGTCTCTTCGAAAAAGGGTGCCATCCACTAAGACATAGGGATGGACTGCAACCTGAAATGCCTTCTTTTGGTCTTGTCCAGACCTTGGGGGTATCTACCTTCCATTAAGAAGGTGGTCATTTCACTTACCCAACTAACTCGAGTGTTGTTGCTAGTTGCTTGATCCTCTTGTAACACAAGGGCGACCTCTGAAGTAGTCTCAGAAGATGAGACAAGCTATTCACATAGGCCCTTGCCTCTTACATGTTTAGTGATTTTGATGTTGATGTCGCATTCCATGACCTTGGTTATCCACCCAACACTCTTCTCACTGATGTCCTTGTTTAGAAGGAAATCCTTGACACTTGCATGTGGAACTAAAAGCTGGACCCTGTTGTTAGACAACATGTGTCTGGACTTTTTTAATGCCCTTGCAACAGTGAGGACCTGCTTCTCTACATAGCTATACTGAAGCTCATAGTCTTTTAACCCCTCACTAAAGAAGGGAATAGGTTGCTCCAAATTATCATTGTTCAGCTTCGTTAGGACAACTGAGATGCTGGATTCTCCTCCGAAGGTATAGAGGATAAAATCCCTTTCATAGTTAGGGTTGACAAGGGTAGGCGCCTGAGCAATTGCCTGTTTAATCTCTTCAAAGCCGACCCTCCCCTCCTTGGTCCAACTGAAAACCAAATTTTTCTTCAACATGGAGGTGAGGGGTTTTACCATGGTGGCAAGGTTGGGAATGAACCTCCTCACAAAGTTGATCCTACCAAGGAAACTTTGCAATCCCTTCTTGTGACTGGGGAGTGGGAGAGAAAGAATAGCCTCTACTCGCTCTGGATCAATGGTCAAGCCATCTTTGGATACAATGTGTCTTAGCAATCTTCCTTGATTAGTAGCAAGTACACACTTGCTAGGCTTCAAGGACACACCATACTCCCTGCATTTCATGAACACCTGCTCAAGATGACCAAGATGGTCAACCGCATGCTTTGAATAAACAGTTACGTTGTCAAGGTATATAAGCACAAACTTTGCTAATACACTCTTGAAAGCCATGTCCATTGCTCTTTGAAACGTGGCACCTGCATTGGTTAGCCCAAAAGGCATTTTGCAATAAGCATAGGTACCCCACTTAGTAGTAAATACAGTCTTGTATTGGTCTGATTCTTGGACTAAAATTTGATTGTAGCCTGAATACCCATCCAAGAATGAAAATCTTTTTGAGCCACCGACCCTTTGGAGAATTTGCTCCATGGAGGGAAGGGGATAATGATCCTTGAGGGAGGCTCTATTGAGGTCCCTAAAGTTTACACATAGTTTGATTTCCCAATTTTTCTTCCTTACAGGGACAAGGTTGGCCACCCAGGAGGAGTGCTTGCTAGGGAAGATGATATTGGCTTCTATGAGCTTGGTCAACTCCTTCCTCATTAGTGGCTTAATCTTGGGGTTTATTGGCCTTTGCTTTTGTCTAACTGGCTTTGCATCCCGGTTTAGCTCTATAGTATGTTGGGCTAAGCTAGGGTCAAAACCCTTCAAATCTTCATAGGTCCAAGCAACCATGTCATCATATTTTTGACAAAGCTCAACAAAGGCCTCTTGTTCGGTTGAGGAACATACCTTGCCCAAGTTTAGAGACCTACCCTCGGCAA
The DNA here is from genome assembly GCF_030272615.1 of Cryptomeria japonica. Classification (NCBI taxonomy): domain Eukaryota; kingdom Viridiplantae; phylum Streptophyta; class Pinopsida; order Cupressales; family Cupressaceae; genus Cryptomeria; species Cryptomeria japonica. The sequence goes on from NC_081410.1 coordinate 418,435,094, forward strand.
CAACAACTGGCTTGTAATCACCCATCTTTGCAGCCAGGTTCATCTTCTTCTTCAATTGATCATCCGAGTTGAAAATGCCCTCCAAGGTAACTAGACCTTTAGGCAACTTGTTGGAGTTGAGCTGCATGATTTGAACTCTATACTGGTCTTGCAGCTTAGACTGATATTTAGCAGAAAATTTTGCTTCATTTTGCAAGAATTAACAATCTGCTAATCACTTTCGAATACTTGCCAATTTGCTTGATTGTCCGGGACAATGGGCCTCACAACAAGCCTGATGTGTTGTTCCTTCTCGCTTGCAACATGTGCTGGTATGTCGAACTGAGCACCAACCACTGCAAGTCTATCATCATGCTTGTTTCGACTTCTAGGAATACTCTGGACGTTGAGGCCTTGAATCCTTCAATCAAATCCCAAACCCTGTTATTGTATGATTTGAGTAGTTTGTTCTTTGTTATACTTCGAGCTTGGATATGATTAACAACCCATTCGCTATCTCCAAATACTTGCAAGGATTTGATCTTTCTGTTTTGTGCAAGTTGGAGGCCTTGGATCAAGGCTTCATACTCAGCGACATTGTTGGTGCAACCAAACTGAAGCCTAAAAGAAAATAAATATTTCTCTCGCTCAGGAGAAACAAGCATCACACCAACACCTGCACCATTTCTGTTTCTTGAACCATCAAAAAACATGCTCCATAACCCCTCTGAATCTCCTTGTGTCTTGATGAGGTTAGGGATATGAGTATCCTCTTCATGGATACAATAGGTACCAAGCCCAGTTTCTTTAGTCTCAGCTAATGGATCAAACTGAAAAGCATTGGCCCATTCATCAAGCAAACAATCGGGGACCTCTTGCAAAAGAGTACCAGGCTCACGGACAGTACACTCCTCCCCCTCTTCGTGCGAAGTGCAATTCATGTTTATAGGGTTGGGGGTGTAGGGCTCAATGTGGTTTTGCGCAATGGGTCTGCCCTTATGGTAACCTTGGTACCATACCTTGTTTGAAATAGCATGTGGGACCAATCAGAAGACAAGTATCCACCTATCTTGGCAGTGAAGTCTCTAGATAGGTAGATGGCAAAGAAGGCAGGGAGGTCGATGATTGATACGTCTTGCAAGACAGTGCAACCAGGGCATGCATGCAAGGTTAACTCCAAATTTTTAACAACCCCTACTGTCTTAATAGAAGTGCCATCCAATTGGACCACCCCCTTAGTCACAAGCTCATATTCTATGCCAAGAAGATCAACTACTGACTAAGCGACTAGCTCCTGAATCTATCATGCAGTTGTGAACTAAGTTATCATTTATGATTAAGGAGAGATAGAAGGGGGGAGGCTTGCTGATCTTGCTTGAATCTTCTTCCTCCTTGGGTTGTACCAAACTGGTGGAAACTGCCTTCCTCCTAACTGCTGCCTCATCACCTGACTGGTTGATGTCCTTCAATGCCTCCTTGAGCAAATCCCTTTGAGATGGGATGGAAAGGGCCTCCCACATAGTGACATTGAGGTTGGCTTTTTTCATCTGATCTACTATATTGAAAGGAACACCAACTGATTTTAGAGGCCCCTTTGAGGCTACAAGGTCTACCTTTTCTCTTTGGACGACTTGGGCCTCCTCTTGCCTCTTGCTCCCTTGCATGTTATTTTGGCTTGTATCATGGACAACTACATCGGGCGTTGGAGCTTGGGCTGATGTTGAAGGTGAGGCAACTTCCATGGCTCTCTTCTTTGACCTTGTATATTGTAGCATAGACTCACCATTTGTTTGGTTCATACCACAAAATTTTGCCTCCTGCCAATTGACAAAGGTAGAATCTCCTTGTAAGTGAGCCTGAGTGCCAACACTAGGCTGATTTGGGTCATATTGCTGGCCAAAGGTGGTTGGCTCATTCTGCACTACTAAGGCTTGGACAAACTCTCCATTTTGGCATGCACCTTGGTTGTGTGGCTGATTGCATGGTTGACACCAATCTTGCTCTTGGGCGAGGTTGTTTTGCATTGGAACTATTGATTTTGAGTTACTTGCAGCTATAGGGCTCACACTATTCAAATGCCTGACATTGCTCCATTGGTTTTGCCCTTGTAAGGGTGGCCTATTCTGCTAATAGTTCTGATTTTGTGCTTGATAAGGTCTGCTATGCTGAGTTTGTTGCCTCTTTAGTGTTACCAACTCATTGCCAAAGTTTGGCAATAGAGTCTTGACTTCATGGAGCTCATTAGAGGATGTGGATGGTTGACCTACGTGCGTCATGGGGATAGGAGCCAAGGTGGGTTGTTGAGTAGGAGCTTCTGGGAAGAGAGGCATTGTAGGCCTTGGAGCTATCTTCCCAGTCTATATCAAACAATTTTTTGCTCTTATGGCTATGTCATATGCATCCGGTAGGGAGGCTCCACCCATTGATTGTATCATGACAAATATATCGCCGTTGAGAGCTCTCAGATAATACAAGAAGGCATGATTTGGAGATGGCTTCACTAGAGCAGGGATTCTATTCCATGTCTTTTGGAATTTGAAATTGAAGTCTCCCATGAACTCATGAGGTACCCTCTTAATTGTAGTCAACTGCTTCACAAGTGATAGGTGATCACTTTTGTCTTCCAAATGGTTGCACAACTTCTCCCATAATTCATCCCAATTGTGAATGGAGCTAGACGACAACCCTCTATACCACTGCAAAGCTTTTCCTTTCAAAGATGTCGCTAAGAGTTTGACAACAACATCATCCTGAGTGACATTATGGACGGAGCAGATGTTCGCAATGTCTTGAATATGCTCAATGGGGGTAGTAGCTGTTTCACCAGTGAAGTATGGTATACTCTTTAATGCAGCCACTGCTATATCATTCCATTGGGTCAAAATAAGAGGACTCCCCCCCATTGAAGGTAACAAAAACCTGATTTCTGGCCATGTGAAACAATGGTCTATTGATATGAGTGATGGGAGCCCTAGACGGTAATGGTCTTGTAAATGGAGGGGTAGAATGAGACCTAGGAGATGGAGTGTTTACGACCTTGACACCCCTAACTGGTGACAATGAAGGTCTACCTCTCCGCCTTCTAGAACCTGAAGATGAGAGTTCCACAAATTGGAAACTACCTCTAGAAGACGCCCTTGTATGAATTTTGGGCATGAAATCAGCAACAAGTCATGAACAAGAGATTGGACTTGTGAGTAGAGTCGCCAAGTGCTTGAAAGATGATTGCCTCTAAAGTCTGAGACACTAAGAACAACATTGAATCCTTAGCATGTAAATCGAAAGTCTGAATTTCGGTAACCTATGTTTCTGAAGTCGTCCCACCGGGTGTGCCAAAAACTGTTATCACAAAAGCTTGCACCCTTGTTGAGCTATTAACTCAGCAACCTCGTGAAACATGGAAACAACCCCGAAGTGTGCAACCTTGCGCAAGGAGGCTGAATCATCGCAGAAGGCCGACTTCTTTCTCAATCCAAGTGCAGGTGTTGAACCAACTCGACACTTCAATTCTTACTTCTAAACCTATCCTTACAGCTTGCAGAGGAAAAGGGAAGAGAGAAATGCTTAAAATGAAAGGAGGTGATGCACCAAGATTTGAGATGTTTCTCTCCCCACTCGAAATGGCACAAAGAATCAACTGAAAAACCCAAGAGATGCACAAACTTCACTTGCATGAATGACCTTAATGCACGTATGGAGGTTGGGACTTGTTGAATGTCAAGAAGGGAGAAGGCTTCCCACAAGTTACATCCAGAAACAGGTTAACACAACATATATGTGAAAGAAAGCCATAAACATACACTTACATTGATGGTAAGAACACATATACAACATGCATAAGTTGAAGTAAGGCAAGAATGATGATTTCAATTCATTATAAGGCCAATGGCCAAACTTACAGTCGCATAAATGCAAGATAAATACAAGTCTTTAAGAGAAGTAAAAGAGCATAGAGTAGCTCAAGCCAGCATGGAGAGAACCCTTTACAATGAGGCATAACAACCTTATATAGAAAAGTGGTCGCATAGGAGAGGCCATTGGTCAAGGGAGAGAAGCCTTGACCCTTGTGTGTGCAGGGTAATGTTAGTCAAGGAATGCAGGGAAGTTTATGCACCTGACATTGTGTACATGCAAGCAACCTGGCCATACCATAAAAATGCAATCCCAAGAAGAAAGGTACTTCTAGAAGGTGGATTGACTGACATTCCAAAGTCAAAGCATGCATGCATGACATAAGTAACCACAAATAAGCATGGCCCTGTACTTCTCTTGATGGAAATCCTACAAAAATCATTAAATGCGCCCCTATAGCTCCACTAAAGTTGTACAAGTCGCAAGAGTTGTTGGAGCATTAAGAGCCTCGAGTGTTGATCACACCATCTGGAAGTGTTGCAAGCCGGAAGGAAGTTGGGAAGACTTTGGAAACACAGGTTACCGAAGTTGGGAAGACTAGGCTAGGGATTTCGAGATTTTGGGATTTCGGAGTTTTGGGGTTGAGAACTTAAGAACTTGGGAACCTGGGGGTTCCGGAGTTCCGGGATTGAGGACTTAGGAACTTGGGAACTTGGGGGTTCCGGAGTTGAGGAAGAGAAGACTTAGGAACTTGGGGGTTCCAGAGTTGAGGAAGTTCTTAGGAAGTTCCGGAGTTTCGACAAGACAACACTTCATACTTCATGATTCCATTGTTTTCTCTTTGATCAACTGAGGCAGCGCTGGTCCATAGAACATATCTCTGATCGGTTCTCACTGATGGACCAAGGGTGTCATAAAATGACAACATTGCTGAATGATGAATTTTAAGTTGGAATTTTCATCCCAGATAGGGGTCGGTTTTCCCCTGGAGGCATTTTTGTGCATGTTTGATGAAATTTTAGTGGGATTTTTATCCCAACAAGGGGCGATTTTCCCCCAAATGGAATTTTAACGATTTTAATAAGTTTTCAGTGGAATTTTTATCCCAATATGGGGCGATTTTCCCTAGGAGGGCTAAATGATTTAAATTTTGAATTTTTTTAATAAGTCAGCCCCAAATTTAATTATTTTTGTGATTGCTAACGATTATTTAAAAATAAAAAATAATTAATAAATGATTTGCAATAAACATTAAATGATTTACACCTTCTAGAAGCAAATCGATTTTCCCCAGGCAAGTATAAAGAACAAAGTTTTATCCCACATTGCTTGTGTGGTGAAAACTCAAGGTAAAAACATGTTTAAAGAGGAGGCCAGCAATATAATAATATTATATTTGCCAAGTGTGATTGCTAAGTTGCTGATTTGGGCAAATTTCTCCACCTGGGCGATTTTGGTGAAGTGTCAACCTGACACATTTGGAGCTGGAAATTGATTTTGTTGTCCATTTTCTGCCCAATCAGACCTGGGCGATTTTATTTGGCAGCCATTGGAGCAAAGCTTGAGGGCGAATTTTCAGACTAGGGCGATTTTCTAGAGGTGGTGCCATTTGTGGAGGAGGGCGATTTTGTTTGGGAGGTCAAACTCCCCCATTTTTGAGAGATTTCCTTCATATTGGTGGCCTGCCATTGCTGTTGCTTTCTGTTATAACCTTCAGACCTGCATATTTCCACCATTGCTGAAGCTTACTTGACCTCCATTGTTGGCTAGGAACACGTTTTTGTTGGCATTATGTTGTCATTCATGTCAACTGGTATGGAATGGTCACCGGTGAGTATGTAGTGGTGACCGGTATGGGTGAAGTAAGTAATGATGTCAACCGGTATGGAGGATAGAGTGTGTAAGTAGACATAAATGGTATGTTACCGGTACACATGAAGTTCAACATCTACCGGTAAAGCAGGACCATCGACAAGCAAGCAAAGAAGCAAAGAAGCAAAGAAGAACAAAGGGATGTGATCACCGATAGACAAGAGAAGTGTAATGCAATCGGTAAATGGATTCAGTGAATGGACTAGCATGTTTGATGGAAGACCAAGTTAATCCACCTGTAGAGAAGAGGTTAGCAGGTATGAAGCTCCACCAGTGAAGCTAGGTTATATCGGTAAGGTGAGTTGAACCGGTAGTATGTCTTGGTCGGTGAAGGATGTCAAACCAACATTGCAGTTTGAGCATAGGTGGATGTCGACAAGGATGACATGTGGATACCAGGTGGCAAGCACGCAGAGGTCGGTGAAGTATTCATCGACGTAGTAGTTTGATGAGCAGGTCGACATTAATGAAGAACCTGCAAATCATGGGACGACGACAGGATGTTGCGGTTCGAGGGAGACAGAGTGGCGAGGTGATTGAACTAACCTTGTAGGACGATTTGATCCTTGTACTCGTTGGCTGAAGGAAACAACCGAGCCATTAAAGGTGATTGACAAAGCAATGCCGAAAAGCATGTTGCAGACATCTAAAAATAGAAAACACGCATTGAAAGGCTACGATATGTTGGTGTTGTTTGATATGATGTAGATCATCTTTCCAAAAAAGTAGATCCGATCAGATTTGATACAGATTGAGTTGGTAGAGGAAAACCCTAGCACGCCACTGTTTGAATGTTGCTTTTGGCGGGAACCCTCACATATAAATATGTGAACTAGAGACTGAAGCTGATGATGCTGGATGCGAGTTGTGAGAGAGAAGAGAGCTTGAGCAAGAAAAGAGGCTATCTATCTGAGAGTGCCTTCATAGAGAGTCAGAGTGTGGAGTTAGCAGGCTGAACCGGTGTGAGGCTCCAACCGGCAGAGACAGAGCAACCAGTAAACTGTTATAATCCTAACAGTCAAGCGTATCGGTAGAGATTGTATGGTTAAGAAGGCATCCAAGTGTGATACTGTGTAGGGTGAGATTCTGGGAAAGAGAAGAGAGGCAGAGAGTAACTGGTCAGAGATCAAAGAGAGCAATCTAATAACCGATAGAAGAAGGACTGGTGAAATAGAGGAAGTTGATAACCGGCAGACATCAGTTGATCAGGTTTTGCAGAACTCATTTGCAACTAGGTGCTATCATTGCATTAAAATTGTATTTCATTGTATTACACACCGAGTTGGTGCTTGGTGCAAGGGTTGGTGCTCCTTGGGTTGGTGCCCTAAATCATTTGTAACCTGTTGTTTCATTGTGAGGCTGGATTGGAGCAGTAGACTCCAGCAACATTTCTCACTGAGGTTTTTCCCATATTGGGTTTTCCTCGTACATCTGGTGTTGTGGGTTATGCATTTGTGTTCTTGCCTCTTTTGATATCCTCTCATATATTACCTGTTTGATTGCTTAGTGTTTAAGATGTTAATCGGTACTCAAAGCTTGGTTTAAAGAGAAAAGATTTTTAGGAACCATTGATTCACCCCCCTCTCAGTGGTACATTGTGTTCAACAGGTTTTAGACTTCATATTTCATTCCCAGCTCATTTACACCTTAGGCGATTTTGGTTGAGGGCTGTTTGGAGGAGTTTTCAAAGCATTTTCTGAGCTTATTAGTGCTATTGTAGATTTGAGACCATTGTTGTAGACTGTCCTCAGAATTTTTTTCATTTCTAGCTGCTTCCCAACTTTGGCGATTTCACTTAGAGGGCATTTTTATGCCATTTTGGGGTCACATTCTGGGTTAATCATCATAATTCAGGGTGCTGGTAAGTCTGAAACCTCCATTTTCAGACTTGTCTTCAGAAAAACTTTCTTTTACCAGCCCTACATTCACACCTGGAATTGATTGTTTTCACCTTGGGAAGATTGTTTTCATCAAACTTTTGCATTCTAGATGATTGCAACATGATTTTAGTGACTGATTTTAAGTGTTGCAGGTTGTCTTCAGACTTATTGGCAGCCAGTGGAGGACTTGGAAGGGTGTCTTCAAACATTTTTTGAGTGAAAATTAGACTTCTCACACCTTTCCTAGTTCATTTCCAGATTTGGTATACTCCTTTAAACCTTAATTTTGATGGATTTTTTGAGTATAAGGAGGTGTCTTCAGACTTAGTTTTCATATCAGATTTTAGTTAAGTCTGAAAATGATAATTTTTAAGAGTTTCGTGAGGGTTTTGACCCTATTCTTATCACATTTATGTTCTATTTTCAGAATTCGTTAGGAATTTGGATATAATCTCTGATTTCCATCTCTCTAAAAATTGTCTAAATCATCAGAAATCAGAACTTGTCTAATTCTGAAAATAGTTATCAGCAAGATTTTTTGAAGTTACTAACTTCTAGCTTTGTATAGGTGCGATGTGGAAGTCCCGAATTAGAATTCGAAAGGAACAACAAAAGATAGTTGAGAGTGGATACTATCCAGAATCCAAGATGTCATCCAGATGGAAGGAGATTACCGGCACGAACATGCATTTCTTGAATGTGGACCAGATGTGGCAGCGGATGTTCGGAATTGGAAACCAAATTCCTTCTTCTACTTATGCAAACATCATGAGGAGTGGTATCTTCCAGGCCGCTGGATTTTTGCAGTCCATATAGTGCAGCGAGCTAGTCCTGGAGTGTGCAAGATTTTATGATCCCCGCTCTCGAATGATCAAGGGGTCACCATTGCCTTCCTTGCTGATGACAATCAACAGGACTCCCACCAGTCCATATAGTGCAGCGAGCTAGTCCTGGAGTGTGCAAGATGTTATGATCCTCGCTCTCGAATGATCAAGGGGTCACCATTGCCTTCCTTGCTGATGACAATCAACAGGACTCCCACCAGTCCATATAGTGCAGCGAGCTAGTCCTGGAGTGTGCAAGATGTTATGATCCTCGCTCTCGAATGATCAAGGGGTCACCATTGCCTTCCTTGCTAATGACAATCAACAGGACTCCCACCAGTTAAAGATGCTGTCGTAGATTAAGGAGAAGATTGACAGAGATTGTGCTGCAGCAAGATAGTAAGGAAGGTCAACTAGTTTTCATCAAGTGTTCAGCAGGCTAAGTGCCACAGTCTATTCACTCCTACCGGTAAGTGGTAATACTCAGCTCATTGGTCAACACTCCATACTTACCGGTGACATGTTATACCGGTTGACATCAATGACAACACAATTTCAACACCTTCCTTGCTGAGGTGTTCGGAATTCCAGGTGGTGTAGACATGAAAGATAAGACAAAAGATGAGTATGAGGTGAAGTATAAATTGAAGATGGATGCATGCAAAATTGTAGTAAACAAGGAATGGATGATCGAACCTAGGGCTCATCATTCCAAGGCTCCCAAGACACTCATGTGCATAGATTTGAAAGAGGAATATAGCGATTTGGTATTCCTATTAAATCGAGTGATGGGAATGTCACAAGGTGCATTATATCATGGATGGATGTTTTATTTTATCCAGGATTGTCTTAGGGGAACATTGATCAATTGGTCAAAATCATGTGACAATCCGGCTTTTCAACTGAGGAATGTGGAGAGATCCAAATCATTTGCCATGATTTCCTACTCGTGTATATACTTGCACGATTTGTCACTTATAAAGGATTAATATGTAGAGGTGAAGTTGGGAATGGACAAGGGCATTACAGGAGTTATGAATACTATCCATAGTTGAACATGTATAGAATTGAAGATTATAAGAGAGTGAATGATGCATTCACTATGTACATTACAAGGATGTTGCAGGGTGGAATTTACAAGAGGTTGTCCAAGTAGGCAATCGAGTTGATTGAGCAGTATGGATCATGGTACATACAGTTTCCCACTTTCACATACCTAAGGATTCATGGATTTCAATCTGAACCTTACAGGCTTCCTAGGTATCCTACAGATAGAATGATACTACTTGAGGTGGTGAGACAACTTCTAGAATATGATTCTATCCAGAAGGACAAGCACAAAACTGGGATGACATTTCCTATTTCGGTAGGGAAGACATTGGAGGTTTGCCATTCTGCCGCTGCAGCTAATGCAATGATTGAGGAACTTGTATTCTATCGCCTTGCGACATACAAGAAGAGAGAAAGGTTTGATCCACATAAGAAATTTGGAAGGATCAGGGGAGATAAGTTCGTACACAAGGTGGACGTAGAAGATTATTGGGCCAACCTAATGGATGAGCAAGTAGTGAAAAGAAGAACGTGGTCCAGAATGTTCATGGATTTTATGAAAGTGTGAACTTTTCCTCTTTCTTGATCAGATATTAGATGACAAGGATCATACGCATCCACAATATGAGAATGAAATGAAGAAGGCGATTCTATTGCCTAATTGGTCAGAACAAGAAGTGACGGATTTGAGTGTATTGATGAGAGAAGAATTGTGTTTCTCTCGAGGATGGGTAGACAATCAGATGAACAAGTTAGTTGATATGGGTGTTATCTTCACATATGAAAAGTTGAAACAGGAGGAATCCTCTTCCGAAGATGATCAAAGGACTATCAACGACATAAGGATTCATGCAGATGAGGAGAGTCAAGCTCCCAAGTGAAGGAAGAACATGCCAGGAGAAGTTGAGGCTAGAGGGAAGAAGATCGAGGAGGTTAAAAAGAAGAAGCAAAAGTTTATCATTCCTTTACCTCCCCCTCAGTGTCTCATCAATCAAGGAGATTGAAGTGTCGGAACATAACAAGGAGTTTGAACAATGTTCCAACATAGTGATATTACCAGAGGGTGTTCAGGACTTGTATGCCACAGCTACATCTGCTCCACCTAATGAAGATGATGATCAACCGAGATCTCCTACTGTCCTTTTGGAGGTTAGTTTGGGGAATAACGTATATGATTTGATGAAGGATAATCCTGATGATGATGCTATCTCGGCATTGAGGGAACTTGATCGAGAGATGTGTCTCAATGATGGTATGGAGATGATTGCTATTCTTGATTAGCTGATGAGGAGTATGGAGAAAAGTAAGAAGATGGTAGAGGCGCAACCAATTGACGACACTGATGACTACTTAGCTCGAAGCAACAAGGAAAAAGAACCAAAGAAGGCTGAAATTTTGTCACGTATAACTAGAGATGAGATTGGAATGCAGATTGCACAGGTGGCTGATCCTATTGGAGATGTGATGAAAGATGCTGCTACTCCTATGGATTTCCAGATTAATTTAGTTGCCCTTGGTCGTACTACAAAAGAGCAGGAGTTCTAGGAATTCGGCGATACTCTCAAGGCAATCAATGCGAGGTTGGATAGGGAGATAGAGAAGAAAGAGAAATACAAGGAAGAAAATATCAGACTTAGAGAGTACATTGCAGGGATAAGGCGTGAGAGTCCCACCCTTATTTCCCCTATTGCAGTTGATTGTGGACTACGTGCAAATTATGAGGCAGCGAGAGATACACTCTCGGAATTGGAGAAATGGATTGAAGATGCAAAGAAACAGGTGGATGATTTCCTTACTTTGTCTAGAGGGAGTTTGGGAGGAATTCTGACCTATTTAGGAGAAGACTATTCCACGCCTCAAAGTATTGAAGAGAATTCTTGTGTCCACATTGATCAAGGAGAATATTGTGCATGATGGAGACATATCCAATTTCCATGGCTAGTATTGTTCATTAGCCATGAAGAAATCTACTTATGAGCACACACAAAAGAATTGTGCAAAGATGGAAGGATCAATTCATGAGATCCAATCGAAGATCCTTGCCTCAATTGAGGAATTATTGGGGGTGGATGTCAACGAAGCCAATGGTTTACACTTAGTAGAATTGAGAGACAAGGTGAAGTTCATGTACTTCAATCAGTTGGACTCTTTGAAGAAGAGTCAGATGGATGACTTAGTTTCTTTGTTGATTTATGTCCACAATTTGCAGAAGCTCATGCCAGATTGGTTGAACACCTTGGATGCTTGCTTGGATACGTTGGATGTGATTGATTTGCAACAGGATGCCTTACCTAGCATTTCCATGGAGGAATTAGATTCTGTATTAGCTAGATTCTTGGAGTATGCTGTGAGAGAAAGAGATGCAGGACAAAATCTTCTAGAAGATTCCATATTTGATGATTAGGTGTCTTTCTATTGGGCCATATGTTGGTGGCTCCATTTTTTATGTGAACCCTAATTAAGGCAACTCTAGGGATTTGTTGGCATGATCTTAGCCCCTGATTTTGATTGAATCTTGGCCATCCATTTTGTTTGAGACTCTATATAAACCCCATTGCCTCTCATTTGTAAGAGAGATTTTTGAGAATTGTTGGTATATGTTGCAGATTTGAATACAAATCATTGTTCGACTTGATGGTGATTTTTGTTTAAGTGTTGTCTTGCATTCAAGGTTCTCAATTCCTCCAAGTTAGATTAGAATTTGTTTTCAAGTATTGTTAGATTGAATGAAAGAATTTGTTGAATGTATTTGTGTGGAATCCATGAATCCATACCACTAGCCTCTTGCTGATTGTAAGTGTGCCTTGCGTGGTCAACTGGAGTTTATATGAGCTTAACTTCAATTATTATACGTCCATTGTTATGCATTAACTTGAATGGTATCAATGTTTGATGGTAATAACTTGAACGTCTTTGAAATACACCTTAGATGATTGCACTGAGCTTGTGTCAAGCTGTTCGACTTGATGGTGAGACCTTGCCTAGTTTGATTCCACCGAATTTGTTCATCACTTCTTACATTCTAGGCTTTAGAATAGAATTCGTTAACCCTATTCCTTTTGCCCCCTTTTTTTAAAATTCTTGTTAGAATAGTTTCAAGAACTTCATTATAAACGAAGTTAATATGAACACTTGTGTAAGTCCTCAAGCGAAAACAACAATTCACATTGACCATTGAGTTACCCACTTGTCAAGTTTTGACTGTAGAAACCTTGGAATCATTTTAGTTGATCTTACCCTTAGCATTTGAGGTGATTTTGTTCAAGAGAGGGTAAAGTACTTTGGTATTTTATTTTGATGCTTGCATGTGCATAAAACACACATCAACAGGTACTCAATTGACATATGATTTGATGGGCGATCCTAAATCACGATCCACTTAGGATGGGATTACTGAGGAAACATAGGATGATTCGGTTGAGCATGAATAGGGCCAACATGAAAATAATAGTCAAAGGAAAGGTGAGGAGATTGCCGAAAGTCCAAGTTCAAGGAAGGCAAATAAGCAAAATACACCAAGTACAGGGCCAAACTCGAAGAAGCATAAGATAGTGACACCTCAATCATCACCAAATAGTTCTCCAAGCGTAGAAGAGGTGGACCTATTTTCAAGAGAAAAGATATCTCGACCTAGGAATGAAAGCCAAATGGAAATTGAGTCTAGTGTACTTGACAAGTAGAGTGGGAATGCTTCCATGGAACTTCCTTACCAAGGAAACCTTGAACAGGAATCCTGTTAGGATGAAGACTTGGACATCATGAATTTCTTTGACTAGCATGATACGACAACATAAGTGGAAGGTTTGGGGAATCCCAATTTTTCCTTTTCCAGTGGAAACTTCCTTGAGGATGACACTTTGCCAAGACAGCAAAAACGGATGGAAGTGCATAATCAACCGTTTGAAGTACCAATGTGGCTAAAAGACCGAATGAGAAAAGATCCAGAAGAAGATGGTGATCCAGCGATAGAATTGGAAGAACTCCTTAGCCGAATAAACAATTCAGAAGAAAAGAAGGCAGCCAAGAAGTTCTCTCGATGGACAAGAGGAGGATCAGGATCGAGAATTCTACATGTTGCAGTTCCCAAAGTAGACAAGACGAGAGATGAAATTGCTCCAGAGGAGTATGATGTGACAAAGATTGATTTAGGACCTACTTCAAGAGCCCAAGCCATTGAAGATTTTGTTGACTCCACTCAAGTATTGAAAGATCAAATAAGGAAATTGGAAGGAAAATACAAGAAGTTGAAGAATGACCACAAAGCCTTAGGTGGATATGTGTAGCACCTAATGAAGCCAGTTAGACAGGGAGATGAGACATTTGTTCCACCTACTACCCTTCCAAGGGAATCAGTTGAAGGCCTTGAAGAAATGAAGATAATTGCTTAGGGAAGTAAAGACTGGTTGAAGAAAATTCACAAAGAGGAGGATATATTCATTGAGGACTTAGTGCAGATGTATAGCAGGATTTTGGCCATCCTCAGTGTAATCCAAAATATTGATCATGCTTGGGAAGACACTCATATCTACCAAGACAAGACTATCCCACATCTAGGAGCATTTATGGAGATTCCTCGAGACACATTGATGAAAGGAGGGGTGATTAGGGAAAAAGAAGCATATGACTTCTCTAGATGGTATTGTGCAGTGATATTAGGAAAGGAAGCCTTCGAGAAGTCAAATGAAGAATCAGCTCGGCTAAGGAGGATATTCAAAGAAATTTAGATGGAAATCCTTCCCTCAACGGTGGAATTGTTTGCGCAAGAAATGGGAGATAAGAAAATGATTACAGATAATTTGAAGAGCAAGGTCAAGGAATATGTTTTCAAGGACATGAGTTCTTTCTCAGGGAGTCACCTGGATGACATTTCCATATTCATCAGTTTCATGAACAAGATTCAAGAACTCAAGCCAGCATGGGAGAAGACTCTCAGTCAATGTGAAAAGGATACCATAGTCATGGTGTGCAAGCATGAGACTACTCCAAGTGTCTTTGTAGATGAACTCGAGATAGTGATGTCTAGGTTCATTGAATTTGCCAACAAAGAGAGAGATAAAGGACACTTACTTCTAGATAATGAGTTGTTTGATGCTTAGTTCACACTCAGTTATTGGCTCTTTACTCTAGTTCTTTTTGCATAAAAGGTGGTCATTTACTTTGAAACCCTATTTAGCGTTTTCTCTCATTGCCTTTTGAAGGCCTATATAAAGGGATTTACCCCCCTCATTTGTAATAAGGAGAGAGATTGTGAAATTGTTGCTGAAATACTACCAAGATAATAATAATTCATTCATTGATTCTTTGGTGAATATTTGTATTGTCTTGAAGTTGCATGGTTTCCTATCCTTCAAAATAGAATAGAATTTGTTTTTTTTTTGAAGTTGTTTAGTGAATGAAAGATCCAATGGTGTTGATTAGTGGTGAAATCTTTTGCTCATACCTTTAATGAATAGATGATTTCTTTTCATTGTGTAAGGTTGGTCTGAGCTTGTTTTTGTGGATGTTTAACTTCTATCCTTCGATAAATATTGTTCATTCTGATGATAATTATTCAAGGTATGAAAATCATAAGCACAACCTTTGAAGATTGCACCCACTTTGTCTAGTTGTTTCTTTTGAAGAACCCAAGTGTGGTTTGATTTCACCCGATCATTCACCGTCTCTTGAATTCTTAGGAGTAGGATAGAACTCTAAACCCAATCCTTTTTTCCATTTTTTTTAGAATTCCATGATCCCAAATCCAAAAAGAAGAACCTTCATTGCTATATCTTCTGTATCATACATTCCTAGAGAGTGCATCATTTCAAATCTTCATTGTGATCGAAGAACAACAAAAGTTTAAATCCCCCTTGGATTACCAGCACACATCATACCAAACAAGGTATATCCATCATAAAGTCGCATGTATGCAGTAGAAGCCTTGGAGTTGCCTCAGTGAACTTTTTTTGCAATCTCAGCACGCGAGGAGTCTTTGTTCAAGAGAGGATAAAGTGTCTTTGGCATTTTTATTCTATGTTGGTGTGGTCATAAAACACCCATCAACAAGTCTATCTAGTGCAATGCTTGTATTTGCTTTCCCTATTCATGCTCCATCCCTTTTAGTCAATGGTCAATCCTTGTAGAGAAGGTAGAGGGGATTGTAATAGGGTGCCTCGTAATCCACCTATCTAAGCCCAAGAGCGGACACTCACCCTCTTGGCCCTAGTGGCAGGTACTTTGGACATCCACTCAGGGTGGTCTACCTAGATGGCGAATTTATAATTGCTCCCCTTCCTTACACTTGCTTCCCTTCCTACAAAGTTGATTATTAAAGCTCCATCTTTTGATATAGTGAATCAAGATCTGATTTGTTATAGGTCTGATCCCAGTTTGCCTTTGCTGCTCACAATTACTCACATCTGCAAGATTTTGCAAATCTGAATTTCCTTCTGATAAAGATTTTGAATTCTGCTTCCACAATGTACTCTTATCATTGTCAGAAGAGGCCAACTTTGTATTTCCCAGTTTTTCTTTCTCTAAACTCAGCACAATATCCTTGTGTGATACATTGTTTGCGGAATCTCTAGCCATCATATTACTTCCTTCAAATTGTGTTTCAACTTGGTGTGATGCCTGATTCTCAAGTAGTGAACTATAAGAGTCTAATCTTGGCTATAGTGAAATGCTCATCTCAACATTCCTTAGTGTTGACGTGTCTTTTATGACCGTGTCTAACACAGAATAAAGTCACCAACGGTCACCTTATCCTCTCTTGATCAAGATTAGTCCGTATGCTAGGATTACTTAAAGTTCAAACAACTAATTCCCAAGGTTCCTTCAGTGCGTGGATGTGACTCAGTTGTTTGATGGGTTTGCTGATAACCCAAGGGGGCCTTACGTATGTTGAAGAAACTTATGCAAGCTCAAGGATTTTTTATACGGATGATTTGCAATAAAAGCTCTAGTTTTGGATCTTTCGGATTTTGAATTCTGCGGAAAGTAAATAGGAACAGGGGTGAGAAAAACTAGACTAAAAGTAATCTAATCCTATGAACAAGGAGACGGGATATCTTGTGCAAAATCCAACCACACTTCGCTTTGCCAGCAACGCACAACTACACAAAGGCAGTGCAATCTTCAAAGGGAGTGTTAAAGATTTTCAAATCATCAAGAGAAACCATCAAGTCGAACAATCTCTCCTGATAATCAAAGTTAAACATACACATATAACGGAGGCTCAGGCTAACTTTGCACGGTATGCAACAATCAGCTGCACACCAAAAGTATGAGCACGAATTTTGCAACAAGCGATCCTATCAAATCCAGTTCGTCTAACAGCATGAAAGCAAATCTAATCTACGAAGAGAATGAGACCATGCGAGCTTCGAAACAACACAAGAACACACCAACAATTGAACAATGTATTAAGTGTTTGCTTCAAAAACTCTTAGCAACAATCTCTGACGATAGTCTCTCCTGATTACAAATGAGGGGGTCACCCCCTTATATAGGCCTCAAGCAATGATTAGATGCAAAAACCCTAATTAGGGTTTGCCCTAAAGATTCCCTACTCAAGGTGCAACAAGGTGGGATCCTGCAATTAATAACCCATTATGCCCATGCACAATTAATTAAAAGAGCCTAAAATAGCGTCCACTCAACACATTAAATGCCTCATGATGTTGACCATGCCCAGAATATAACCGACACCATCATAAATGCCCATCATTCTCCAAGTGACGGCGGCATGCACGAAGAATCTGTCATAAAACCATAATGAGAAGGCGACATGCAAGGAGATTCCCTATCCGATGGTGATATGCATTGACTGGTCCCACGCCTAGTCAATATTCCTTCAGCACTAAGTACACCATCACTATTCAGTCAAAAGACTTTCGTCCAAAAATGGACGATCATTATCTCGTTCATTAATGGCATATGCAATGAATCTACCAACGACGACTTCTAGTTCTCCGATGGAGACACTTGGCACATTCTCAATGTTGAATTCCATTAAGGCAATTTCCTCTTCGCTTCTGGAAAAGAAGCTTTCCCGCTCTGCCATGACTTCCTGCATTTTCTTCATCATACCGGAGAATGAAGAAACATTTGCAAAATGTTCCTTAGGGAACGAACCGACGAAGAAGAAATCGTGCAACTGGGATTTCAAGGAGTTCACCGTTATTCCTCCGTCACTGAGTTTCCTTGAAAATAAAGCTTCCATGGCACTAAGGATTTCTTCCTGTATCCCTCTGATAGACTCCTTCAAGGTGACAATCAATGCTGAATTTGTCAAGGGTGTTCTTTCCTGAACAGATGGCGTAGAACCATCGAGGAAAGTCATAGGCTTCGTTCTCTTGGATCATTTTCCCGTCCACTAGAGTTTGCCTTGGAGTTTTCGTCAGAGCCCTGAGTCGGGAAATGGTTAAGTCTTGGTAAACATCTACATCCTCCCATAGTCTTTCTGCTGTCTCTAATCTGCTTAGGAGGGCCACGAACCTCGAATGAAGCTGAGCTAGATCCTCAACGAATTTTCTTGCTTCAGCATAGACATCCTCTACCCATTCCCGGGAATTTTGTGCCATTGCTCTAATAAGTTCTGCATCATCAACTACTTCCTTGGGAAGGAAGGGAGGAGGAGTGGATGAAGGACCTGCTTCCCTGAGGGGTCTTTTGAAACTCCTGACGTATTCGCATAGAAATCTATTTTCCTCCCTCAGCCGCTTACATTTTGCCTTTGATTTCAGCAACTTCTCCTTCATGGCTAAGGAGGAATCTTCAAAATCCCCCACAACTTGACCGGTGGAAGCATGGCCAAGATCAACCTGTCTGATGACGTAATCCTCTTGTCTAATCTCACCCCTATCCTTATCCACCGCAGGTTCAGCGATGTGCAAAGTCCGGGATCCAGATTCTTCCTTGACCACCTTGGAAAACTTCCGAGGGGCCTTTCTTTCCGGTGGTCAATCCATCCTCTTCAATAATTCTTCTAACTCCTAGCAGGATTGGTTCCTCCTTCTGCTTCATTCCCCAATCTGCCTATCAACCAATCTGGCGCAGGGATGGAATGGCTATGATTGTCTGCATGTATTTGTTCTTGAGATTCCTCTTCCATTTCACCAAGGATAGTCTCCACGAAGCTATCCTGGTGAACTTCTTCCTGGTGCGGGGAACTTTCTTGCCTCTGACCTCTTGGCTGATGATGGCCCTGTGAAGCATTGATGCTGAGTATATTAGTTGCTGGAATGTTCCTTGGAAGTGGGCTTGTGGGATGTGGAAACATCTCCACTTCCCGTACGCTCGAGGAGCTAACTGGTGAATGCTCCCTTCCTGTCCTTGCTCTCTTTTGTGGAGGTTCCTTTTGCTGGGCTTCTTGTTGAACTTTGTGTGGGATTTCCTGCTGGATATCTTTCATCTTTGTTGCCCTTGGCCTCTTTGGGACATTTTTTCCTTTGTCCATCCGGGCTTCTCTTCCTGCCTGAACCTGTGAAGAGCTTTCAGTTGCCTCGCTGTGGGAGTCCAGATTTCCCATTAGCTGGTATGTCAGATGGACATTGTCTTCTACCAGCTTTCTTATCTGCCTGTCAATCCAGTGCTTAGTGCTTAGTGAATTTTAGCACTGGTCTAGCTAAGATGTTCAAATCATCTACCTCAGGCTCTGATCAATCTGGCAACTGGATAGGTAGATCCTTCACTTTCTCGAATTCGGGTTGCGTCAAATCTAAATCTCC
The DNA here is from genome assembly GCF_030272615.1 of Cryptomeria japonica. Lineage (NCBI taxonomy): Eukaryota > Viridiplantae > Streptophyta > Pinopsida > Cupressales > Cupressaceae > Cryptomeria > Cryptomeria japonica. Next base: position 418,454,261 of record NC_081410.1, read on the forward strand.
TTTCACCTAATCCAGTACCTGATGAATTTCACTTATTCTGATGGTGTCGAGGGGGAGTCTGGAATGCATTCTTCTCGACCTCAAGGTCATCCTTGGCACTTGCCCAGTAATCCTCTAAGTGAAATCTGTGTATGAATTTGACACCGGCAACCTTCCTAATCTGGCTGTAAGGATCATATTGGGCCTTGGATGTGTAAAATGGTAGGCGATAGAATGCCAATTCCCCTGCTGCACTTTCAACGGCCTCCAAACCTGGGCATATCTCCATGAAATCCCCCAAGACAATTGGAAATTCAATAGATTGCTTCTTCTTCTTCTGCAGCTGATCATAGGCAGTTAACTGTCTCATGAGCTCGAGCAATATAAGCTTGTCTGATGGATATCTGGGCAATTTGTAAGACTGGAAGGAGAACCGTTGCGTCCTGATGTAGGTGAATTGCAGGAACGCAGCGCCATACCTCTGGACCAAGGCACTTGCTTGTGGAGACAACCTCATGTGTAACTTATTTTGCATAAGTCGTGTCAGGTACATGGTGAAGGTGTCATTTGCCAACCTGTAAGAGCTAACATTGGAGAGATGTAGCTGAGGATAACACTCATGCACTTTTAACTGAGCTGGTCCACAGCCCATGATTCCTCTTGCTGGCAGCCCATTGAATCCTCCCCTTCGTGCAAGCATATAGAACAGGTAGGAGCTCATGAAAAAGGACTGAGACCTTTTCTCTTTCAGGTTCTTCAATTGTTCATTCAAGTAGCGACTGATCAATCTAGCCCAGTCGATCAGTGTATTTGAATTCATGATCTCGCCTATGTAGAAGAACATCCAGGGCTTGAAGTTCACCGAATGTGAGCATCCCATTACTCTGCTCAACATCTTTATCAGGTCCACATACTCCTGCTTGAACTCGAAGATTGTGAGAGTTTTGGGCATCTTGGAAGCGTGCACTCTAGGCTTCAACAACCACTGCTTGTTGATCAAATCAGCACACCTGGCGAGGCCTGCTTCATATACTGCCTGAGCTTCGCTGCTGGTCCTGTACGTCATGGAATAATGTGAAGGGATTCCGAAAGCTTCACCAATTGACTCTGGAGTCAATGTTGCCAGTAACTTGCCATCTGGCGTTGAGATTGTTTTCCGCTCCAGATTGTAATGTGCTGTACATTCCAAGACCAGATCTGGGCATTGAATAGCAGGAGGAAAGCCAACTGCTGCAACTATTCCACTTCTCACAATTTTGACAGCTGTCAGGGATGGATTTTGCCCTGCTGTTCCGAACATTCGGATCTTGAATGCAGCCAAGTTGAACGTGCCAAGGTTAGTATCGCTGATTTCTTCCCATCTTGAATTCAACCGAGAATGAGGAAGAAAACCCCTCATCTCTACTTTGATCAATGCCTGCCTGGAGATAGTAGTTGCCTTGCTAGGTTCCACCATCTTGGGATCACTTCGAAATGATGAAAATAGAGACTAAGTATGGATATTCTTCACTTCAAAATGATGAAAATAGAGACTAAGTATGGGTATTCTTCACTTCTCCACTCCTTTCCTGAATCTTGCACGTAAAAAATGAAATGCCTTTCCCATCTTATATAGAATTCTCAAGAGGCATTAATTTAGTAATTGCATTCATGATGCGTCATACTTTCCTCAATTACTACGCCATGCAAAGGCAGTTTCCCATGCGTATGAGTTCAAATTTAGAATTTTCCTTAAATGCTCCAAGTCATGCGTCATACTTGGAAGATTCCTTCTGCCAACTCGTTGATTTCATTCTTTCCAATTTTGGAGGGAAATCGAAGGATTTTTCTCAGGATTTGCTCGATTCTTGTCATCTCCTGCCTTCGAAGGAACTTTCATGGCTCTTCTCCACATCCCTATTTTTTAGGGATCTTCCTAAAATTTAGGAGTCAGGTTCATTGGATGGGGAATTTCATCCCGATTCCGAATCTATAAAATTTTCCACATTTGGTCGGGATTTGGTGTCTAAAAATAGCATATTCGAAAATTCGCCCGAGGGGAATTTTGCTTTTTTATTCCTCGACCCCTGGGATTCCATGCCTTAGGCAAAATTTCAATTTTTAGCTTAGGTGAAATTTTCACCATGTTCATGGATTCATGGATTTTTCCACTTGTGAATGGCATCTTCAATTTAGCGCCCTAGCCCAGTCTTGGGCGCATTTTCACTCTGTCCATGGATTGATGGATTTTTCCACCTGTGAATGCCTTCTTCAATTCAGTGCCCCAACCCAGCCTTGGGCGCATTTTCACTCTGTCCATGGACTGATGGATTTTTCCACCTATGAATGCCTTCTTCATTTTGGCGCCCCAGTCTAGCCTTGGGCACATTTTGGCCCTGTCCATGGACTAATGGATTTTTCCTCTTGTGAATAGCTTCCTCATTTTGGCGCCCCAGTCCAGCCTTGGGCGCATTTTGGCCTTGTCCATGGACTGATGGATTTTTCCTCCTGTGAATGGCTTCCTCATTTTGGCGCCCCAGTCCAGCCTTGGGCGCATTTTGGCCCTGTCCATGGACTGATGGATTTTTCCTCCTGTGAATGGCTTCCTCATTTTGGCGCCCTAGTCCAGCCTTGGGCGCATTTTGGCCCTGTCCATGGACTGATGGATTTTTCCACTTGTGAATGGCTTCCAGACTTAGAATATTTTGACCTCCTGTGCTTTTGAAGTGTTTTCCTGAGCTATCCATTTTAGGCATGGATTTCTAGCACTTGACCCATTTCTGGCTATCTTTGTCTGCTATCTGACTTTTCGGAATTAGAAATGTCTGCGAACGCCTGATCCTTGTCGCCTTGTCTGATTGACCCTGCCAGTACTGACTTTCCAAAAATAGAAACTTTCCAGGTGTCAGCATTAGATCCCCAAACAGGGTGCAATAATGACTTACTATAAATAGAAACTTACTAAAAATAGAAATTACTAAAAATAGTAAGTTTAATTTTTGGCAAAATGGCGACATTTCGGGACTCGGAAAAATCCCTAAAAAATGGGGACTTTCTAAAAATAGAAAGTTGCTCCGTTTGGGCTCAAATTTTATTGGGAGGTCCCTTGAAGGGTCTTGATTCTAGTCGTAAGCTCAGTTTTCTCGAAACCCTAACAAGAACCCCTAAAATCTAGGACAAAAGGCAAAACCCTAGAAAAAGGACAAAACATGCCCTAGACTTCATAGAATTTGCTTGACAGAGAAGCAGATTAACCCTAACTGACCCCCGAACATCCACAACGCGGAGAGATTTGAAGAGATTGCTACCAACACACACAAAAACCAAGGCCAAACGACCAAAAGGGCCTAAAAGCTAGGGGGGTCCCTATTTGGGATGGGGTGATGTGTGATTAGGTCACAACACTTAGGTCCATTTCATTTGCAGACTTTTCAAGTTCTTCATCAGGCATTATAGTGGTGTGAAATATTGATGGAGTGGAGGGTTGGTGAACATTTGAGTGGACAATTTGGGTAGAGGTGGTAGGTTTGTAGATCTTAGCTTGCTAGGGTTAAGAACCCCTTTGCTAGGGTGATATGATCATGGGCTTTAACACCTAGACCTAAGCACTAGTCATTTTTGTGTGTCTTGTGCCATAGTACAACACTCACAAAGATTGTAAAATCATAGTACCCTTGTCCAATCAAATCTTGTCATACCTTGCAAATTGTTTGCAAGCTAATGAAATTGCACAAACTTGTAGAAAACGTACCATGATGATGCTAGTTGATGTAGACATGGGAATATGCTCACAAAATATTTTGATGTGCATGTAAAGCATAGAAACTGTACACCTGATATAGATCTGTATTGTATGGATTTGTACGATTGATATTTTAATTTGATGCCCTCAAAATGCTGAATTTGAAGGCTGTCCAAATCCTATTGAGTTTATTATTGAGCCATAGATTTTGGTCTTGTGGACTCGATGGTGAGGTTTGTTCCATAAAAAAGTTATTGGCAAAAAACTTTGAGAAATGAGGAATGGTAGATTTGAATCTTTGATACCATGAAAGAGAAATCACAAGGATTCATAGGAGCTCAAGATTCTTTGCAACACCAATTACCTTCAACAAAGAGAGAAGCAATGAGTTTGCTAAATTGCAAAAGAATGATACAATGCAACCCTGATTATAAGTAAATGCTACGTCATTTACAATGAGGGTACCTTTTTAAGTTTTATATATATGCAAGAGTGAGGCCTAAGACAAACTAAGATGATATGTATCTTAATCTTATGACATAAGATGTAAACATCAAATGTTCTAACTATACTTAACTAGGGTGAAAAGGTCCCAAAAGGAAATTGGATAGGTAGACATTCTTATTCACAATGGTGAAAACAAAAAATGAGATGGTTTGGTACATCATTTGTTGTAGATTGATGAGCTAACTCCACCAACCGATACATGCCTTGGCCTACTATTTAAAACAAAAGTTTTACTTCTTTGATACATTCAAAGCTGATAATGAGGCCATGGCAATTATTGTTTAAAGGGGTCTGGGGTCCTCCCCTACCTCTTCGAATTCTGTGTTTTTTTAATAAGTTTTATTAAAATTGTTTGGGCCATGATTAGCTATTCTTAGGATGGTTGGGGACATTTAGATGTCTTGGGAATGGTTGGCCATCCCTTCTTGTCCACTGGTGTTTGTATAAAAAATTCAGTCCCCAGCGTATTTTCTTTTTCTTTTGAAATTGGGTATGAGCTGGGGATGTTTCCTACCTGCCCCCACATCCTTGAAACATCCCCTATAGGAATGGGGTCAAATTATGTAGGCGATATGTCTCAGAGGAGAAAAGCCAAAAAATGCTCTCACACAATGGCTTCAAGCATCAGATTGATTGATTTCATCACAAGACTGCCACTTTAACACAACCTTTGTTATTATAGATTATTTTGGAAAAAATGAATTTCACAAACAATTTCAAATTCCCATTGGGCAAGGAAAGATTCCACCAAGCTGTTTACCATGTTGTGTTCCAATCATTCTCTCAACCTAGAATGATGGTTTTCTGCACCATCCATGGATTATTGTGCATCCAAAATGATCACCATAGAAAATAGGTAATCTCTACCTCACCTTGATCCTCTTTGTGAGCAACTTCAAGGTGCACAATACTTTATGAGACTGATCAATACTGACATTTGTATTCTAAAACATGCTGTTCCTTTTTAGGCTTTTAATAACATTCCTTAACTTTTAAACTATTATGTGCTCCATAAGTAAATACATTGTGATGACGTGACCCCATGTTAATTTCACCTGGAGCTTATAGGATTCAATATTAGCAGGCTTATGATTAGTCCCCGTTCCAACACTCATAAGACATATAGTGACATATACACCAATGAGCCTTTTAGCTTCATGAACAATGCTAGAGTTTCTGATACACTTTGATAAGTCACAGCTTATAAGTTATAATGTTTGAATCACCATCCACTTCCATGCAGAGGAATTTCACTAGCTAGTATGTTATGAGCCCCAATCTGAACCCTTGACAATACATAAAAAAATTTCAAATATTTGTTTATGAAATTAAAGATCTGAATTTTTGATGTAAAAAATTGAAGTACAAGAATTATTCATTCCCTTTGCATGTTCAATTTAACTCACTGATTAGTAAGTATATGCCTCTCTTAATTAGTTTGTGATTTGTCCTTCATACAACTTCTAGGATCAGCTTGGATCACATAGTGTTCATTGTTCAGAATCGAGTTAAATCTGTAATGTAAAAATGTTGTACATTGTAAATGAGAAAGTAGAGCAAGGGAATAAACTATCATATAACCACTCCAATAATTTAAAATACTGCCATGTCACCTGGAGCATGGGATATGGACGTGTGGATATTTGTTTCCAAGATGAGAAGAAGCCGCACCCAAATCTAGCGAACAGCTCAGGAAACATTTATAAAAATGTATACAACTACTGTATAATTACAAACCTTTGGAAGTAATTAATTGTATAATGGATAACTATCTAACAGGCGAGATCAATAGAAATTTAATTGTCTTTTCTGTATGGATTAAAAGCTAAGTTGCAGGGTTCTCTGGGTTCAGGGCCTGGTACTGGTCCGGTCTGGTTTGGGTTTGGGTTCGGGTCCTGGTCCAGTTTGCCTTTGGGTTCGGCCAGGGTTTGTGCCCGAGTGAGCCGGTTCGTCCAGGGTGAACTTGAGGCAAACCTGGATGCCTGGGTGCCCAAATTTATGTTTTCTTTTGCAAAATTTTATAAAATTTATAGCAATGAGGGTTTCTTGTTTGTAGAGATACGTGTTTCAGACTTGCAAATTTGTGTGATTGTTTTGCAAGTTATCATGATGGTTTAAGACTAAAAATTATTAAGAACAGCAATAGACAATTGATAAATATTTTGTTTATGTCTGAAGCAAGATAAAACAGAACAGCAAACAATTTGGGTTGTGACCTCTTACTTGTTAACCTTATACAATGTACTAGAGCAGTGCTCAATCACAACAGCAGAATACCCATGCATTAGCTCATTCCGATTTACAATCCTCGGCTTATGAATAGCAACAGAAATATTCAGTTTCCTGAGCTCACTTATGATTTACATACTTAAGCAGTTGGACTCACTGCATACAGAAATCCCAGAAGTTGTATCAGACCTTACAATTTGAGATATACGCAATACTTTTAATAGAATAGCGGATCTTGACAGAGATTTAGAGTCCCAATCTTCTCCTAAAATAAACATGAGCTAAATTGCAATTAGCTTCTTATTCCCACACCACTTTCATGATCATCAGTAGTCTGATTGATTTGTATACATTCAACACTTCCTTAGTTGTAAGTCACAGACAAGATCTAACAAGTTAATGGTGGTTTTGTTACTTATCTGATGCTATGTGACATTCTAATCTTAGTTCATGCTTCTAGGCTGCATATATATATATAATTGTTACATTGTTTTTGTACTAACGAACCCAAACCCCTTTTCAAAAATTTGCCGAACTGGCAAACCAGGTTCTCGAACCCGAACCCGAACCGGCAACTTAGATTAAAAGTAACACTATATACCTACAGAATAGTAGTGAAAGTACCCGAGAATAATAGGAAGAAATGTGTGTTTGAATTAAACATTAAAGCTGGAAGGTTCCAACAGGTGATAGTTATATTTGCATTCAATAAGTATTCTGATATTATTTGCATTTGTGTTTAATTTGATATAAAACTAATGCAACTTGTACAGTGTCTAAAATTCAAGACAGATCAGGCTCAAGATGCAAAGAAAATGGAGAAGCTCAATAATGTTTTCTTTACATTGATGGCTCGTGGCCCTGATGGTATAGTCCAAATGTCACACACAAATATTTTTATCTTGTTTAATCTTTTTTCTTATTTATTACTAGTTTTACATCTTAATCAAAGGTTGCATTGGAGTCATATTTGTCTCAAGTCTTAAGTTTTATCAATACAGTATCTTATAATTGTTTGTTTCAAGGGTAATGCTAGATTTGCATCCTGAATCTAATGTATTTTTATATTGAATACTTCAGTTGATCCAACAGAAGAGTTAGCAAAAGAACAGGCAGCTTCTCAAATGACCAAAAAGGGCCGAGGAAGGAGACAATGATTGTTGCATTTGTAAAACGTACTTTGCTTTACTAAGTCCAATTTTTGTCTTTGTGTTAAGGCTAATTAAAATTGCATTTAGAATAGAGCTGGGGCAATGCAACATACGATTTAATGTTTGAGGACGTTTGAGAAGGGGAAAATCTAGAATTATGCTTTGTCCTTATGATAGCAATATCCAGTTCCAGTTTTGTATTGGCTTTATTTTTTTCCTTCTAAATAGTACTCTGTACTTGAATTTGGAATTCCCTTGCTCTGAATTTTTTATGATTGTCTTTAATATGTAAAATTGGTAAATGAAGTAGAATGTATATAGGGAAATCAAATGGAAGATCTAACAAATCCTATATTACAAAATTACAAATGTATTGATAAAAAGCTAGTTATAATCCTGGACAGGAAAGCATCATAGGCACCTGGAACTAGATTACCTCTTGCACAGAAGGCTATTTTGATTTTTGAATCGTCTGAGTGAAAAAAGTTAATCTTAATTATACAATTTTGTTGCTAAAGCTCAGTTGCTAAAGAATTCTCCACTAGCAGGTTACTAGGTTGCTTTAGGCTAAACAACACTAGTGATCTAGGAATTTGACATCATCACAGGAGGATTACCTCAAACATGCAAGGAGTAAAAGCTCAATTTTCTTATTTTGGCTTGGGCCATAAATCATTGGCATGCTCCCAAGAGTGCGATTTGTTGGAAATTCATTGAAACCAAATCACTGTCATGCTTACCAGGATTCTATGTCAATGTTATAGCATACTGGTATGCTGCTGTCAAGTTCAAAGGAAATTGAATGCAAGAAGCAACTCGGTAGATGCTGTAAATATCTGTATTGATAACTGTATCTTAAACATATCAACCTTAAGATTTGAAGGCAGAAAAGGGTGGTGGTAGATGTTTTAGGATGGTTATTATCATATTGACTACAATTCATCTGAAACTTTATAGCTAGTTTGGGATTTTTAGCAAAGTCAACATGGAGCGAAAGTATACTAGCTTGTTTCATACATCAAACATTTGACCAAAGGTTGCTTAAGAGCCTCAATTGAAATAATAGCACTGATACTAGAGGATTCAATATTCTCCAGATTTTCTTCCACAGGAAAATCAATTACCGAAGGTGGAGGGAACTTGTTTATATTTCATAATGCAAAATTGAATCTCCTGGATTGATGCACTTTTGTGTCACTTATGAACCTAAATTCTTTTATTTTTCTCTCCAATAGTTCCTACTGTGACCTATTGGCCAAAGAGGCTTTCATGAGAAGAAATACAAAATAATTCTCATTTTTGTTCAACTTCTCTCTTTAAGATCTCCCATTTTTACCTGATTCCCTTGTCGAGATGTTCTTCCTGTTCAAGTTTACTGATCTCTGTGTTACAAGTACAACGCTTGAACTCCATCACAACGAAATATTTACTTCCTGTAACCAATAAATAGGAGTTAAAAATGATTTGAAACTATCTGATTTTTGTCATGTAAGGGGGATTGAAGATCCTCTTCATCATCTTTGAAATTCTTAGGAAATAGTCTGCATTATCATCTGCATGATTAGCTGAAAACTCCTTATGAGAAGGAAAATGTCCCTAGCTTTTATCCAATGCCTTTCATTATTCCTTTAGGATCATAAAATGGCACGAATTAAAAGAATTTAAAGTTAAAAACTAATAATTCCTCATCTACGTATGTGGCATTCTCTGCAAATTTGCATACATAACTACCAACAATAGTAAGAATCTTGGTTCCCATTTCCTGACTCTTATTACGAAAATAGTGCACTACTGAGAACTGTCTACAGTATTCCAGCAAAATCAATTCATCACTCAGATATCAGGGAAGTACTTATGTCTTCAATTCAAAACCCAAGAAATGAATATATTGGAAGGTGGGAAATTGGATAAATGAATCTCACCATTTGGAAATGGTGTCCTTGGCTTCTTATGAAGTTCTCTATATGCATTTTCTTTTCATGGCCTTCCTAAAATGAAAAACGGATGCATCATGGAGAGCAACTATCTAGAAATGGGGCATACCGAGGGCCTCTTCAATAGAATCTCTATTTAATTTAGCTAACACTTTTCCATAATAGGCCATTATTTTTGTTGTTTCATGATTGTATAATTTGGCACAATTTAATACCAATTCCACACTTTGGAGAGAAATAAGGAAAGTGACTGCTTGAAGAAGATCAACACTCGCGCAATCGTTTGGCTTAGATATTCTCCTTATTGGCTTTATTTTGTGGGTGATGCCTTTGAATATCATTATGATGAATTTATGTATCTCATATATTGGTATAGGCATTTTGAATGTAGGGAGGCGCAAATCCCTAACATTGGTACTTTATTCTACTGATCTAAAAGACATCAAAATCATGTGCTTGAAATGGAAATTATTGGGAAATGTAACTAGAGGGTAACTTTGGCAAGAAGAAAGTGGTGATCCATTTAGTACTAAAAAGCTTCTCTTCCCCAAAATCATGGCTGTTAATTATTTTTTGTATTTTAAAACCTTAGCCTCGAGAAATCAAATACATGTTATAGAATACAAGGGGCTATAGAAACTTTCTTTGTGATAATGGTGGGATTATAAGGTTTGAAAAATATGTCTGTCTTTTCTAGAATAAATCTCCAAGTTAAACTATATCCTATGCCTTACAATGTCCCTAGAGCATGTTGAAACTCTTTATCTTTTCACCCAAGACTCTTGCTATAACACTTTACTCATGAAACCATCACCCTTGTAGCTATAGTTTTAAACAAAGAGTATTTATGAACACCATGTCAAACTCCAATATACACTCGGAGTGATAGGGAATTCTAGTTGTCAATAATCATTTTCACTAACTTCAATTTCATGTGCCAAGAACAATATTCATTTTGAAAATCTTGTATGAACGCTACACACATCAAACCTTGGCTCTGCTAAAATCTTCAACACTCTTTCAAACCTTGGTCCTTTTTGCTTGAATCTTTTGAGGACAAGATTCAACTTATATCAAAAGAAACAATATAGTTGATTCAAATGGGTCAAGTAGGGTTAAAAATGAGAGAAATAACTTTGGATTGAAAAAGTGAGAAGTATATATTTTTCTCCCTTTTGCTTTTTGAGAATGTAGTAAGGTTGGGTGCTAAAGGCGTGCTAGGTGCTTGTCCCCTTTTTTATTATGTTGACACGTGGGAGAAAAAGGCATGTAGGGTACACGTGTAAAGCATTTTGGCCAAAATATGGTGGAGGCTTGATGTGGACGCACTTGTTTGCCCTTTCTTTTGCATTTTGAGAAAAAGGGCACAAAGTGCACACAAATTTTGCTATTTTGAGTTGAAAGTGGGAAGGGTGTGTCTTTCAACTTAATGTTTTTGTTCTTGCAATGTGAAGGTGTGTGTAAATGTTTATACGCACTAAGGAGTTGGCTAAAAGGTGCATTAACTCTTTAATTTTTACTTACGCAAGACCATTTTAAGTTATTAATCTTATTTGGACTAATACAAAATTAATTCATGTCAGTGTTTCCTAACAAAAAAGGAGAAAAGGCTTTACAATAATGTTTCATGAGACAATTGACAAGAAAACAGTAGAAGAGACTTCGAATGTTTAGATGATTTTTGTAAACACAAATAAATGTTTGGTTGGGGTGTAACAAGGAGTATAAAAAATGCGTTTTGAGAAACCTTAAATATGAAATACTATATTCTTTTTGACATGTCTATGCAATATAGTTGTTAGTGCGAACATGCTATATTACCTAACTAGTTTCATAGTAGGTTCTATTCACATGTGTATATTTAAACTTAGGTCATTTACTCTATCATACCATAAGATTAATACACTTGTCACGATCTTAGTATGTCCTCGTGTTTGATTTAGGATCTAATCGTTGTTTTTTTAACAAGGGTTTCTTTATTATATATGTCAATGTTTCATTTTGCATTAATGAATTCTTTGGATTCATAACATTTCCATTGCTTCTCACTTGTGTGGAAGGTGGGTTTGGTTGCAAGTGATCTTTATGCTATTATGGAGGTGATCAACAATTGTTGTACTAGCATATAATCCATAACCCTCAAAAATAGTAACTTGGGGACCTATAGAAACCTTGTTCTTGAACATTACCATGGCATGAATACCAAAACTGCACCTTATATCTTATTGAAGTAAAACTTCCAAGGCTTCAACACCTAAAGGTTGATTAGGGGCCAGTAGAGTTTCATATAGATGGAGTCAATTATATCACTAGCCATGATTGGGTAATTCTTCATATCATCCTTTCTTACCACAAAGACCCTTAGTTTATGGAGGCTTACAATCTTAACGAATATTTAACCAAGATCTTTTCCTAGATTGAATTTGTGGATCTTTTGAAAAATTCTTTCACTCATTACACTACCTTACTTCAAGTAGTAGATCTTAGTCATTTTGATACTAAAACACCTCCTAAATCCCAAATACATCATTTAGATCTTTATGCTCACCCTCATAGTCAAGGATCTAAGTACACAAACTTTTCTTAATTTCAGACGTTAACCTCCAAATGATGATTATCTTTTAAAGGGAACCTTTATCTCTATCGACAATGTCAACAACAATGATGTTAAGAGAGCATTGATTGAAAATGGGGGGTTTTCAATGTAACCCCTTCATTTTTTTAGAAGATGGTATGCAGTGAGACCAATTGTTTGGTGACAAGAAAAAAATTGAAAGGTTATGTTCGACTCCACTAGCATTGGGCCTATCATTTAGCGTCTCGGTGCTTCCGCACTATGCCCTAGTTTTTAAAAAACTAGGGAACCCCTTTTTGTTTACTTGAAATTTTGATAGATTGGAATGCTAACGTTTCAATTGAAAATTGTTGTAATTGTTATTGTATTTTTGATTTCATTTGCATTTCTCATTTGTTTGAATTTTACATGAGCTTTGGTAGGGTTCTATACATGCTTGTTATCTGAGCTTTAATTCACTTGGTTTTCATCTCCTCTTGGGTTATGAAAGTTTATATATGAGAAAATATAGAGTTGGTTGGGGTTTTATTTGTTTCCTTTATGTGAAAGTTTGGATTCATTTATGTTTGGAAGTGAGATAAGGTTTTATTGATTCATTTTGGACCCAAATTGTTTAAATTGGACTTGTTGTGACCTTTTTCACACATCGCCCCATTGCACATGGGGCCCCCCCTGTTTTTTCTTTTTATGGTTTTTGTTAGAGCCTTGTGATCACCTTGCATCAGTATTGGCAATTTTGTCAGTTTTGAAAGGTCCGAATTTTGGAAGTTATAAGTTAGTTTGTGCAAGCCATGGTCAGAACAGAGTCTAGACACCGTCAATGTGCCTAGGAAGTCTAAAGGACAAAGATTGCAATTGATTTGGCTAGATTTGGACAACTTTCTATAATTGGAAAGTGTTGCTTTTTTGATTTTTCTTATTTTTTTAGGAAGTTTCATTTTTGGCACTTTAAGCACGATCCTCAAACTGGCTATTTTTAGAAAGTTTTTCCTATTTTTTAGGGATGCTTTCTTTTTCTATTTTTGGAAAGGGGATCTAGGGTTTGCACTTTTGGCTTCAAGTTACACTGAAAATGATCGACAAATTCCTTCAAAATTCAAGTTTTGACTGAAAAAGCCAAATTCCTAAATTTTAGGGATCATGAGGAATTCAAGGGATGATTGAAGTTTGGTTTTCAAATTTCAAGGCAATCCGAGGAGTATTGTGCAAGTTATGAAGATTTGAAGTTTTGATCTCATGTTGCGTGGATTTCTTGAAGTCCGCCCTCCCTGGTTCCTAAAATTCATGAAGTCCGCCTTGGAGGTGAAACAATGGGTCATGAAGTTGATAAAGTCCGCCCTTGTCTAAGTGAAAGGTGCCTAAGATGATCCAATTCCACCCTCACCATGGTGCAAGGAAGTGATAAAGTCCCCCGAAGGGTATGAAGGTAGCATGAGAAAGGTTCCTAAACATCATGAAGTCCACCTTAGGGTATGAAGCAATGTGTCATGAAGTTGAGAAAGTCCGCCCTTGTCTAAGTGAAAGGTGCCTAAGATGATCCAACTCTGCTCTCACCATGGTGCAAGGAAGTGATAAAGTCCGCCCAAGGGTATGAAGGTAGCATGAGAAAGGTTCCTAAACATCATGAAGTCTGCCTAGCAAACAAGCAATGTGGCATGAAGATCATGAAGTCCGCCTTAGGGTATGAAGCAGTGTGGCATAAAGTAAGTAACGTCCGCCCTCCTAAGATCATGAATGTGACAAAGTCTGCCCTATGAAGAGGTTGAGTGTACAAATACAAGGAAGTCCTCCCTCCTTGGTCACATAAAGAACAAAGTCCGCCTTCATGAAGCTTAAGATCAGTAAAGTCCACCATGAATTTTGGTGCACAAAGTTGGTAAAGTCCGCCCACTATGCATTGAGTGGTGCTTGAAATGAGCAAAGTCTTCCCTAGGAGGAGGACATATGAAGTATACATTGGAACTGATGTTAGTTCAAATGAAGAAGAATGACATGTTAGAAAGGAAAGAACCAAGGAAATCCGCTTTGAGGAGAGAGAAATTTGGTTAAGGTTAAGGTGCACAATCTCTCAAAGTCCGCCTTAAAAAATAAGTCTAAGTGCATGACTTCTAGGAATTTTGCCTAGCATTATGTTAGATGGTGCACCAGCTGTGCAAAGTCCGCCCTACCTTTGATTGCAAATGGAAACAAGTTAAGAGAAGTCCGCCCAAGGGATAAGGAGACAATAAGCAAAGAGGTGCAAAGTGTTAAGGAAGTCTGTCTACACTTGGGAAGTGAATTTCACTAAGTCCGCCTTGGAATGTATAAGGGAATGAAGTTGTTCAAGTCCGCCTTGAAGGAGATTGAACATGGTGCATACCTTCTTCCAAATCTGCTTGCTCATGGTGCACAACTTTGATGAACTTTGCCATGTATGAGGCGCACAAGTGTGATGAAGTCTGCCCACATGAGAAATACATTTCAAGTAAGAGGTGCAAAGGTTTGATAAAGTCTGCCATGAAGATGGAGAAGAGTTTCTTCCAAGTCCGCCCTCATTGCTTGATAAGATGGAAGACATTTCATGAAGTTTGCCCAAGCTGGAAAAGAATAAGGAAAATCTATGACAAAGTCCGCCTTGGCTGGGAAATAGTTTGGTTGGCAGCAAGGAAAGAGAAGTATTCTCTCAACTATGCCAAGGAAAGAAACTCATTAATCTCGCTAACCTTTGGAAAGCTTTTCATCAAGTCCGCCCTCATGAAGGAAATATGTGAGGCAAGATGAGATTGATTCTCACAAAGTCCACCAGTTAAATGGAAAAGATTGACAAAATCTGCCTTGCTGTCAGGAAAATCTGCCTAAGTTCGAACTAAGGGAAAGAAAAAGTTTTTAGAAAGTTTCTAAATTTGGAAGAAGAAAGAAAGATGGAGTTCGATTCATGAACTCAACCTGAAAATAGAAACTTTCTCAAGGAACTAAATTCAAACTAGAAACAAAATCAGAACTTTCCCAAGTGACTAAGTTCAACTGAAATCAAAATAGAAACTTTCTTATTGAACTAAACTCAGACTTGATTCGAAATCCAAGACTTTCCCAAGAAGATTAAACTCAACTGAAATATAAAAATGACAACTTTCTCATTGAGTTCGATGAGTGGAATGAATTTAGAAACAAGAATAGTTCGAATTTAGAAAGACCAACTATGTTGCCAAATGTAAAATTTGAACTACTTGAAGGTTTATACAAATGACAAATCATTTATTGATTGTGAAAGTTCAAATTTGGAAGAGCAAGACACAAGAGGAGGAGAATATTTTATGAGTTTTTGTACAGATTTCAAGAGGATTTCAAAGGTTTTCAAGAGCATTTCAGAGACATTCCAAGTACAGATACAAAATTTTTTGAGACAAGCAACACTTTCTTACTTCTCTCTTGTCTAGATTTTGAAGGTGACAGGGGTATTCAAGGCAAATTTATTGAGTTTTCAATCTGGTTTTAAAATTTTGGATGGAGTTTTCAGGGACTTAGTCTGATTTTCACATATTTTTCAGGATTCGAATCTGAATTCAACATTTATTTCACAGATTTTGGGACCAAGTAATTCATTTTTAGATCAGTCAAAGACAAATTTCACTCCCAAACTTTCAAATCAAATTAAGTTTCTCAGAGTTTTTCTTATTTCTCAGGTTTCTAAGTGATTACAACTTGTTAAAGGCTAAAAGTTATGAGGAATTGGAGAATTAGAGCACACTCTCCCATCAAACTTTCAAAATTTACATTAAAAGTAATAATCTTAACTCAGTTTCTTTCTGGTTTTGCAGATCGTAAATGAGAGCTGAGGCAGGATCATCACAAAAAACACAAATGAAGTTTCAAGGCAAATTCAAAATTGAAGACTATTGACTTTATGGTAGTGCTCGTTAACCACATGCAAACATCGGATCGGTTGCCTTCCCAACCATAGACGATAAGCTCTTATTGTCACCCTCGAGCACACTACATGTCCTTCATGTTATTGAATTCATGTCTATTGACGCAATCATGACCTTGCATATATATGAATCAATACCTTCTAATAGACCTCAAGTCGGCCATATACTTTTGGTGCCAAGGATAGTGTCAAAGCTATATATTACAAGTTACATATGAGTCTCTCTTAGTTGCAAGTTACATTTAACTTAATCACAAGTTACACACAAGTGGTTCACCCAAATAGGGCCTGGCTCAAATTAGACTCATCAACCGAGGTATCCAAATGCCAAGGCCAATAGGGCACTTGGCATTTTGTGCATTAGGTCGGCCCTAGAAGGGATCTGACCTAGCTACACAACAACACTCCCTCTTACCTAGGGAGGATTCCTTCTAAATAACCAAGTCACATAGTGACTACCACCATGGCTACTCTCATGAATAATACGTTCACCATAGCTACTCCTAGAGGGTGAACAAGCACATCATGAAATTTCTTCCATGATACCCACCATGCCTACTCGCAGAGGGTGGGCTCACCATGCCTACTCGCAGAGGGTGGAACAGGGCTTTCACCTCAACCTTCTCCCAGAGAAGGGTGCAATACCACCATGCCTACTCCAAGAGGGTGGCTCCACCATGCCTACTCCAAGAGGGTGGAACGAGGGCTCTAACCTCAAACTTCTCCTAGAGAAGAATGCATCTCCACCATGCCTACTCGCAGAGGGTGGATCAACCATACCTACTCGCAGAGGGTGGAATGAGGGCTTTTACCTCAAACTTTTCCCAGAGAAGAATGCATTAACAAGGGATTGAACCTCGAACTTCTCCCTCACAAAGAAGAACTCATTAACAAGGGATTGCACCTCGAGTTTCTCCCTCATAGAGAAGGACTCATTAACCAAATCTTCATGATGATGTGGCTTCCTCTAAAGTTGGAATGTCAAGCTCCCTCTCAACCTTCTGACCTCTTTCTCCAAGGTTACTTCTGACGATATGTCAGACTTCCTCTGAATGCTGATTCTTCCTCTGCGAAGAAATGCAAGCAATCTTCCTTCCTTGAATCCAATCTCTTATGCTTCTTGGTCCACCTTGAAAGCATTTCAAAGAGGTTATCTAATGCAAAATAAAGCATACATTATTCACTATCAAAGTTATAACATGAATTAATATAAAAATTCATGTGCATTAATCAAGCATGGAATACTTATCTCTTATTTAATGGATCTTAGAACCTTAGTCTGTTTTCACTATAGTAGGGACACAATTGGAGTGATCAGGTTGAGCTTTCAGCTCAGGCCGACAATTGCATCACTATCAATAACAAAGTCATCTCCATCATCTTGGGCATCTACGATCCATTCCCTGGTAATGACACTTGACTGGAGTTAAAATAATAACAAGGTGTCGATGATAATCTCAGGCCTCCTGACTGTGAATGTCTTTAGAAGTGGTAGAAACTCTGAAGAAAGTCCACATATATCTCATCCCCATACACAGCATAACAGTGCTCAAACTCCCAAAGAAGACTCAACAGGTCCACGAATGGAATTTGCAGCTCCCAAGCAATGGCAACAACTAATGAAGTCTCACAGTTGGCAATGGAAGCCATGATAGCATAATGGATATGACAACAGTTGTAGCAACAAGTTCTTCACTGAAAACCACAAACAACAAGGGTTTATATGCCTAGCATAAACTACATGGCTTCCCTAAACAAGTCCTGGCGCCAACAACTGGGTGACTTGCCCCAAAGATCCTCATGCCACACACTAGCACACCTGTAAAATTAAACAAGGGCAATGACCATATCAATTGTGCAAAGCTGGCCACATACAAGGTCCCACAACTGCCTCCAATGTCCACGACTTGGCTATAAGTTGAGGGATGACAATAGCAAATATTCGAACCACAAGATAGGTATGATGCGAAAGATATCACCACAAAAGACTAAGCGACTCTCGCAATAATGGTGACGTCAAGAATATACACAACTGTATAACGTTCACAAGAATAATTCAAGAACATGAGTACGCCTAGACTTGAATCAACACACTTTCCCGAACTCCCATGTTTTTGAAGAAGTGGTCGAGTTCCCAAAGCAATACGAATATACTTCAAAACCCTGGACGACTCCTTCCTAAATCTCAATACCAATCTGACTTAACGACAACACTCGACAAAACTCCCACAATTTTATATATATGCTAAGGAATGTCAATTAAGTGAATAACGACTAAGGATCGAAACTTCATTTTTGCCTTTTAAGCCAATCTCCTTTGTGCAATGGATGACTCTTCAGTTCTTCTCAAATCATGTCGGAAATTCCTGATTCATTTAGACGCCTCACCGATGCCACTATGATGGGCGGAGGTCAGCTAGTGTAATCGTTGCATTATCCTCTGTAGTCGCCTTTCAATCTGGAAGAGATCTTAAATCTGCAATTGTTTTTTATTGAATTTCCCTTGAAAGCACATTATCTACCTTCAAGCGGTTAGGCTCTATAGAAGGAACCCGCTCTGATACCATGTTGACATTATGGTAGTGCTCGTTAACCACAAGCAAACATCAGATCTGTTGCCTTCCCAACCATAGACGATAAGCTCTTGTCGTCACCCCCAAGAACATTACATGTCCTTCATGTTATTGAATTCATGTCTATTGATGCAATCATGACCTTGCATATATATGAATCAATACCTCCTAATAGACCTCAAGTCGACCATATACTTTTGGCGCCAAGGATAGGGTCAGACTTATATATTACAAGGTACATATGAGTGTCCCTTAGTTGCAAGTTACATTTAACTTAATCTTAAGTTACACACCAGTGGTTCGCCCAAATAGGTTATGCCTCAAATTAGACTCATCAATTGAGATATCCAAATGCCAAGGCCGACATGCCACTTGGCATTTTGTGCACTAGGTCGGCTCTAGAAGGGATCCGACCTAGCTACACAACAACAAAGACAAGTCCACAAGCAAGATTCGTCCGAGCATAAAGATGGCCAAAATGTGGCTAAGTATGGGAAAAACTATTTCATAGGAAAAATTCCAAATTCCTCCATTATGGTGAAGACAGGGAGGAATTCTTCTCCAAATTCAAGGTACTTGAAAAAATTTCAAGATATCAAGAAAGAAGGGTTTTTAGACTTGGTGAAGATATGGAAAAATTAAATAAATTTCTCACTTCTTAGGGGATTTCATCTACAATACCAGACCTATGGAAGCAATTAGGACAACTTCTTGAAGGATTTCATCTCCTAAAAAATTAAAGACAAGCTCCCAATCATAATCGGATGGGGACAAGATGAATCAAATTTCCATACTTACACAATTTCTTCAAGGAAGACATCCAACACGCTGAGGTGGTGCCTTGTCATCTTCCAACGAATTAGATTGTTCCAAGTCAACATGTCCAGGTTCAATGAAGTTGACTTATCCACATAAGCTTCTAGAGGGCACACTTCACAATGCAATTACCTTGTATTTTTATTGCTAGTTTATATTTAGCAAGAAGGACAAGTGTCCCCAAATGTAATTTTCTCATTGGTTGAAGGGTAGTTAGTTGTAACAAACCCTAATTAGGGTTTTGATCTTTCAATCTGGGCCCTTGATCACTGTTTCATCTCGACCATTCAAAACTTTTGTGTGCCTATATAAGGTTTCCTCCTCTCATTTGGAGAGTGTGAGGTTTTTGAAATATTGTCTCAAGAAGGTCATTTTCAGATAATATATTACTTGTGTGTTTTTTCTTAAGGCCTTGCAATATCTTTTATCTGAATGATTAGCAAGGTTTTCGATTTCTTAAACATAATAGTTTAGATTTCATTTCATGTATGTTAGATTGAATCAAGGATTTGATAAGTATTGATTCATGGTGTATCTCCGCTCATACTTTTGATGAATATATGATTTTTGTTCATTGTGTAAAGTTAGTCTGAGCTTTCCTTTGTGTATGCTTAACTTCCGATCATAAGCACATTCTTTGAAGATTGCATCCGCTTTATGTAGTTGTCTTAAGTGAGGCAAAGCAAAGTGTGGTTTATTGAGTTCACCAAATCAATACCGTCTCTTGAGTTCATAAAAGTAGAGTAGACTTCTAAACCCTTATCCTTTTTATCCTTTTTGAAAGTCTTAATCTGAAAATCCAAAAAAGAGGAGCAATT
Organism: Cryptomeria japonica; assembly: GCF_030272615.1. Taxonomy (NCBI): domain Eukaryota; kingdom Viridiplantae; phylum Streptophyta; class Pinopsida; order Cupressales; family Cupressaceae; genus Cryptomeria; species Cryptomeria japonica. Next base: position 418,474,471 of record NC_081410.1, read on the forward strand.
AATTGATAAACCCGTCTAAATCCCAAAGTTGTGAACAATTTAAACGTAAGTCCCTTTGTGTATTACCAACATATCACACCGCCCATTGAGCTTATCCACATGTCAATACCTGACAAAAGAAACCTTGGAATCACCATATGATCTTCTCGCAATCTTAGCATAAGCGATGATTTTTCAAGAAAGGACAGAGAGTCATTGGACATTTTTATTCTAATGTTCGATATATGATGAAACGTACAACAACATGACCCACGTTAGCTTTTGCCGCAAGTCTCTTTATTTTTACATCTTTGGAGCAGGCCTGGAATTTGATAGTCACCCCTGTAGACGTATAAAAATGACCATATTCCTAAATGAATATTTTATGTTCATTTCTCTATTTAATTAAATCTAATTTAATTAAATAATCCACATTCCTCTATTTAATTAAGTAAATTACTCAATTAAATTCACTATACCATTTAATAGGATAGATTCATTTTATTCAATTAAAGCTCCTATCCACTTTTTAATTAAATTCAAATTTAATTAAAACGGTTATCCTAAATTAAATAAATCTAATTTATTTAATTGCAACCAAATTGAATTAAATTCAATTAAAACCTATTTTCTCTCACCCACTTGCAAAATCCTACACCTCCCACTTGCATCCTAAAACTCTTTCTAACCTCTTCTAGATTCTTCTAAACCTAATTAATTAACCCAAACCCATCCATTATCCCTTTTCCCTAAATTTGAGGAGGTCACTTCTCAAATTTGGAGCAAAGTCTTCAAAATGCATTAAAGCCTTTATCCATTGCTTGTTGAATGCCCCCAAATTTGGAAGGACTCTTAGAAAGTTATCCCCAAAGTCTTCATAACCATTCATGGTTAACTCAACCCTCTTACATGGTTAAAGAATTTCCATAAACTCAACCTCCATCTAACCCAAGGGTCTCATCAAACATTTATTGCTTTGACCATGATTATCGTTAAACCTTTGTACAAGAGTTTATCCTTTGGGTAAAAGCTTTATCCAATGGATAACCCTAACTTAACCTTAACCCTTAACCCCTAGGGTAACCATGAGGTCTTCTCAAACATTTAATGCTTCTTACACCTCCTCTCAACCAACCTTATGTTGACAATTGTCATCATTTTATTGGTGCCAATTGCAAACATGGATTCTCAACTTTCAAACCTGGCCCTTGATTAAACCTTTCAATCCTGGCCATCCATTGCCCTGTTTTTGCTATAAATAGAGCTCTCATTCCTCCATTTTTATCATCTAAGTCTTTAGCATCACACTTATATTAAAATCCATTCAAGCTTTCATATTTTATATGCTCATCATTTAACCTCTTTTTAAACAGGAATTAATCTAAATATGCTAATTTAGAGTATGTTCCTTATCATCTAGCTTAAATCATGAACTAATATAGCAAGCTAGGATAGTTTTGTTTACTAACCTTGTCATCTTATAGCTAGTTTATTGCATTTGTAGCATCATGCATAGCTTAGGATGCATCTCATATTAAAATCAACAAAAGCATCCCTCGTTCTTGCATTTGCCATCCCTAAACTATTTTGCTCAGTGATCTGAGAGTAAAAACACTGGTTTGAGGGACCGTGTAAGATAGAGAACCATGGAACCATCCTTGGGAAGTTGAGCCATACTTCATGACTCCATAGCTTGCACCAAGAAGTTCTGTGGGTGTGTGAGCAAGGCTCCATAGAGCTCCGTTTTTCACATATTGAGTTCTATCGACCCGCTTTTCCCGCATACATTTTTGGCGCCCACCGTGGGGCATTACCCCATCTATCAAATCGGTTTTTAAATTTAACCACTTTTGCAAGTCTGCGGGAAACGAGAATCAACGCGTGGGAAACATTCCCTAGTGCATCTGGTCAACAGCCTGACGCATCTAGTTCACTGTTCAGCGCGTTGGGTCCATCATCTAGCGCGTCAAGTCTGTTTATTAGCGCATCAAAATATTAAACTTTTCCTGTAGGTCTCGACACGAGAGAAAAACAGAGCAGCGCTTCCGGAACACAGAGTAGCGCATCCCGAAAACAGTGTAGTGCATCACCATTTTCTTTTAGCGCATCACGGATATTTTGTAGTGCGTACAGCTTGTTCTCTAGCGCATCGAAAACAGACAGAAATAAAAAAATTAAAATCTGTAACGGGAAGTAAAAAAAAGTAGACTTGTTAAAGTCCAGCAACCATCTAATATTTTCCACTTGTTTTCTTGTAGGATTCTAACAAATTTGTTGCAGATAGGAGCTTAATTTTAAAAAATATTAAGATAGTTAGGATTTTCACTAACTTAGTTAAGTTAGTTTAAAATTTTGAACTTCTTTTATTCTTAAAATTGAACTCATCTGTTTCCTTTGGGCTATAAAAAGAACCACAAATCAGAACATTTCTTGATTTCATAGGAGAAATCCTATTTTTGGGCTTTAAAAAGAACCATACAAACCTTCCTTTTTTGCAAAAGTAGCTATAAAAGGAACCTCACCATTCTTTGGTGTATAAAATGATTCATTTTCAATTTTTTTGCAAAGGAAAGAACCTCACCTAAAAATTTGTAAGTTATTCCCCTTTTGTTTACCGATTTTTCTTTTGTTGACTAAATCAAACCTTTTGCTTTGTTGACCCAATTATTTTCCTAGATTAAATAATCATTGATTTGGGGAAATAAAATTAACACCATGCTTTTTTGGAGCAACATCTTCCAATAGAAGTTAGCAAATCATTTATTTTGAAAGGCTAAAAAGAAAAATTGTTTGCCTTGTCTCGAAAGTGGAAGGAATATGCTCTCCCCTTAACTGGGTGATCAAAAATCCAGACCACTCTTAAAGCTTTCTTTACTTCAAGCAATAAATCCTTTAGCAGGCCTACCTTCCCGAGGAGTTGGAATCAACTCTTAAAGTCATTTATGACTGGTGTGAAGGGAACGACCTAAGTGGGAAACGACTTTGACGCCAAGTATTCCAACCCACTATAATCAAAAGTGGAAAGTGACGAAAGTCCTTTTCAACGGTTGCGCGCAACGATTAACCTTCCCCCAGTATCCCCGGGATACGTAAAGCCTTTGTTCTAAAGGTTGGGAAGCCTCCTGAGGGAGTTTATCACTGACGGCCGAACAAGAAGCTTGATTACGAACCATAGAAATAGAAACCTTGAGCTGAGTCAGTAACCAGATATTTATAACATCATAGTGCAAGGGTGGGGAAGAATCCGCCCCCAAGATCTGTTGGTATTTTGGTATGGTTTTGTCATTAATGTCAACATCTACTAAATTCACCTACTTTGGAGATCCAGCAACATTCACCGGCAAACAGTAAACTTTGCAACAATTACGAGTATATGGTTAACCGGCAGGATATAATGTTCACCGGTACCTGCAATGACATGGAAGACACTTGGTAATGTCAAAGACATCATGTGGACACTTTATTTTGAAGTAATAATCATTGCTATACTCTTATTTGTATATTTGCTTTTACTGGCAAATAGGTCCAGGTTATCTAGGGTTACACCGACAGGTTTATCTTTTCCAGATCAGCATGGCATGCTATGGAGATAATTTATTATTGTTGTAAATGCGCTAAAGCCGACATGTTCAATTGGTTATTGCATCGGATATTGTATTATTTGTAAAATATTTTTATTGTAATATCTTGTAGAGCCGACCTACTAAAATTGGTCTTAGGGTATGGTATAAATGTAAGATCTTATTTGTAAGATCAAATGTGGATGCGAAAAAGAATTGTGTAAAGGTATATGCGAGATCAAGCAGAGGTATACACGAAGACATCATTCGAAGGTGAAGTTAGGTTTTTGAAGAAGCATATTAGCATTACACCGGTACTGAATCTAGCATATGAAGATGCTATTTTGTGCAGTACATTCTTATTGGATTTAACCATCCAACTGTAGTCAGTGTGACTCCCATTTGTGATTGAGCAGTGAGCTCTAGGTTGTTGGCCTTTCTGCATGTGCAGAGCCTTCTTTGTACACTTACTATCTGCAGTAGTATCATCTGATTGTGGGTAAGGTTTCCCACCGTGGTTTTTCCCCTTACAGGGTTTCCACGTACAAATATTGGTGTCATGTGTTGTGGATGACTTTGTGCTTATGTTTCATGCATTAATTCTTACCGGTATAGCAATTTTCTGTTAACACTGTTTACCGGCATACTTAATTGTCTTACTGGTATTAAGCATTAAGCTGGTTAATAAGTTTTTGGTTTGAATTTATTTGACAACTGATTCACACACCCCCCCCCCCCCTCTCAGTTGTCTTCGGGACCTACAAGATCACTCACCATATATCTCCCAAGATAACTACTCAATTGTGAAGCAATTCACTTTGAGTTGATTTTTGGCTAAAGGCAAAACAAAAGGCGCCCTCTAGGGGGTGACACGGCTGTTTGAGCTGACGGAGTATCGAGACTAGTGGGCTATGATGTTATTTATGACTTTTGAATAAAAAGTCTTCTTGGTGTGTATAATTTGTATCCAAACCCGTTAAAACATTGAGGATTTGAACACATCCTCGCATAACATACACTACTTGTTAGATTAACCAGAAATGGTTATCTTTTTTGTGTTGTGCTTGCATTTACTTCTTCAGAAAATCATCCATCAAGACTGAAAAACTCACAATCAAATCCAAAAATTACAAAAAACCAAACCAAAGGAAAAATCGGGGCAATTTAGCGCGTGGGAACAATTTCGTAGCGTGTAGGGTACTTTTGTTAGCGCATCAAAGCATAAAGTTAGCGTGTCTGGTCAAAACAGTAGCGTTTTATCCAAAATTCCAAAACAGTGTTAAACAATTAACGCATCTGGAAAACAGTCTAGTGCGTTGAAGCATCAGCTTAGTGCGTGGAAGCAAACTTTAGCGCGTAGGGTTTAACAGTTAGCGCATCACAGACCCATACTAGTGCATAATCTTTTAAACCAGACAGAAAACCAATTTTAAATAGTCGAAAAATTTAGTGCGTGGCAGGGGGTAGCCCAGTGCATGCGGTCATTCTTTTAGCGCACGAAGTAAATTTAGTAGCGCATCTTGTCTCTGTTTTAGCGCGTGACCAAAAACAAAAAAACAGGGGGTAAAATAGTGAGGAATTTTGAAAATTTTGAAAACATCTTCAGAAGCCTTTTTTCATTAGCATCATTTTTCATCAAAGCAGAGTAGCAAAAACAAAGCTGTAAAAACCATTTCTTGAGCAAAGTTTGTGTCAAACAAACGTCGTAAAATCCGAAACTGATCGCATGATGCAACATGTCTATCCTATCAAAATCCAGAAACGTCGTCACAAGTAACAAAAGGATCTTTTATCATCTCACGGATTTCATCTCAAAAACACTTGTTTAAAAACCTCAGGTTGTCAAATCAAGTTTCCATATCGGGAGACTTTTATCCATGTCATTTGACACACTTTGTCGTGAAGGGGCATCTAAACCTTCACTTTGATAGAGTAAAACTTGAATTTTCAAAACAAGATCAACGAAATCCAAAACAAATCAAAGGAAACCATGGATCCCTTATGCATGACTAATCCCCATATTTTGAGAAGAAAGAATCTTTATCGTAACATCACGTTAAGGAAACAACAACCAAGTTTTTCCAAATTTATCAAGAGAAACAGGTTCTTATACATCAATCGTCAACTCTTCAAATCTCATCGAGTATTCCTTCATCACGTCAAACGTTATATCCAAAACAAATCCAACGAATTTGACAAAGAGCTTTTAAAGTCTAGGGCGTATTGTCAAAAATCCGCTTTTAATCAAATCATAAACCGTGGAGGAAGGATCAATCCGACATTCCTGGACGATGAGTGTATCATTTATAACACACCTCAACCTGAACCACCAACCCCCGAGCAACATATCGAAGAGGATTTTGTCCCCTTCGTCATTGAAAGTTTCTACTAAAATGCCTGTTACTCGCTCTGAACAAAACCAACAAAGCGAGGCACAAGCAGAATCTAGTATGAATCAAAGGTTGTCAAATCCTTTTGAAGGTCGACACCTAGAGGATATTGAAATTTCTGAAGAGCTTCTTCAGGAATGCTAAGAAAGTGTTTCATTCCAAAAGCTTGTAGAAAAGCTCATGGAAAATGACAAAGAAAAATACTTGTTCATGCTCACAAGCAAAGGAGTCAAACTCCCAGAAAACTTTGACGCAGATGTGTTTAGAATGCGACATCAACATTACGAATATCAAGAACGACAACGGGAAGGGGGAGCACGTGACCCTAAACAAGATATCCCTGATCAAAACATACCAGAACAACATACACCAAGACAAAACATCCCAGATCAAAACATACCGGAGCAACATACACCAAGACAATACATTCCCGAGCAAAACATACCGTTCCATACATCGTTTCAACCCAGGATCAATACAAGGGAAGAACCTTTCCCTCAGCAAAACAATGCGCCTTTGGTTGCCCTTACTCAACAAATGCAAATGTTACAAAGACAAATGCAAGACATGCAACAAGGGACAACAGTGCGGTACTCATTAAACGAAATCTGTCCTTATCCTTTTGACAGAAGATTGCACGTGATCCCTTTTCCTCCAAACTCAGACGTGCCTAAATTTGACAAGTACGATGGAAAAAGTGATCCCCGTGATCATGTCAGAGAATTCTGTACCATGAGTCTTGAATTTGCTCATGATGACACCTATCTGATGAGGTTATTCGCAAGAAGCTTGGGAGGGCAAACAATGGAATGGTTATCCAAAATTACACCACCTGTCAGATCGTTTGATGAATTGGTTAACAAGTTCATAACACAATATTCCTATAACATTCAACATGCTATAACCATGCTAGACGTCTGCAACACCAAACAAAAAAACAACGAAACATTCATGATATTCCTTCAACGCTGGCGACGTATGGTATCACGATATCCTCGAGATATTCCTGAAAAGGAGAAAATGGAAATCTTAGTCGACAACATGAATGGTGAGATGAGTTACAGGCTCAAACTCCAATGCATACCGTCTTTCGCTAAATTGATTGAAAACGACATTCAAGTAGAGGAAGCATGTGTCAAAAAGGGAACGATCAAATTCTTCAAAGAAGGAACAAATTCATCAAACTACAATAACCAAAACAACAACAACTTGGACAAGTTTCGATTCTAGATTCGAAACAAAAACGAAGGCAACAATGAATCGCATGATCCAAAATCTAAGCAACCAATGCTCGCATTATCCGGAAATCCTCAGGCTACGAAAAATCCTAAAGGTGCTAATCAAAATGCTAACACATATGCACCAAACACCAATGAAGGTCAACCCAACGCAAACAACACCAACGATACTCAAAACAAAACCACGAATCAAGGACCTAATAACAATTCGCTCGACAGCACTAACAATTTCTAGAAACGTGTCTTCACACCACTGGGACAATCACTAGAATCAACATTCAGAGAGCTCTTGGTGAACAAGATTCTCTCTTTGCCTGCAATCAGCAACTATGAACCCCAAATCAAACCACCTTGGTGGAATGATTCACATTATTGCGACTTTCATCGTAACAAAGGTCACCGAACGAACGATTGCATGTGATTGAAAAACATTGTTTAGGATATGATTGATCGAGGTGATTTAACGGTAGATGGTCTCAAAACGAATGGTGACCACAGAGCTTTTAAAAATCCTCTTCCAAACTACAACAAAGATGAAGCTTCAACCTCAAACGATACACAAGGAGCTCGTATCAACCATATCTACAATAACACCATCAATCACATATCAGTTGATGACCATCATGTGAATGTCATCACCATCCGAGACCAACATAATCATGAATCTGTCAATGTAACAACCCGAACTCAGAAATATGTCTTGAAAGGACATACCGCGCCTACAACCACTACACCAAAGATCCAATATGATTTAGTCAGCCAATTACGCAAAACTCCGACTCAGATATCTATACTCGAATTGTTGAAACTGTCGCCGAAACACATACATATTGGAACAAGCGCTATTGGAAACCAATGTACCTCAATATCTGGGTGCAAACATATTTCAAGCCATGGTCGCCCATATGACAGGGCCTCATAATCTCACCTTCTAAGAGCATGATAATACTTCCTTGAGTCATCCGCATAACACCCCTCTCCATATTGAAGTCATCGTTTATAAACACCGAGTAAAAAGAGTCTTAATAGATGGAGGAGCTGGAGTTAATATATGTACTTTAAAACTTATCCGTGCATTAGGCTTGTCGGAAGAGTCTATTGATCCCCGTAAAAAGATTACCATAAAGGCATATGATGATGAGGAAAGGTCATCTAAAGGAACCATGATGTTACCCATTCAAGTTGGACCTGTGCAAAATGATACTGTGTGTCAGGTCTTAGACATAGACCTCACCTACAATATTTTATTAGGTTGACCTTGGATACATGAAATGAAAGCAGTACCTTCTATGTATCACCAGTGTGTCAAATTTCCCTATAACGGACAAGAGGTCTCCATATCTGCTGATCACAATCCATTTCAACATTGTAATGCAATGGGGGCAACCTAGGACAGTTTGGTTCCTCATAATAGGGAAAAGCAGAGATCCTCTACATCAGATCTACAGACAGCAAAGCTCGAATCATTACTAGGAGATTTCAAGTAGAAAATGCAAATCAAAGAACAAGGTATGGGAGAATACTCTTTGGAACCCATGTGTTTGGCCAAATTACCAACATCACCCAGATCTCATGGATTGCCTACTACATCGACGCATCTGGTAACTCAGCCCATCACCAAATTTGATGGTACCTTCATCCAACTAGGCACTCTAGCACATGAATCAGAAGATAAGGACATTCTTAGCTGGTTATACAAAGATGAGGAAGAAGATAACAGAGCAGCTGCTTTGGACATAGTTCTACCAACACACCTATATGGAAAAGGCTACTTAATCATGTAATAAATGGGATATGACGGTAAAGGACCTATTGGAAAACGCAAAGAAGGAGTCACTGAGCCCATAGACCTTCCTTCACAACCCAGTAGAGACAAAACAGGATTGGGTTGTAAATTCACTTTCCTATTAAGAAAGACACCACGCATAACTTCAAAACCTCAATGGAAAGCAAAGAAGAAGTACAAAGAAGAATCCTGGCAGGAAGCACTATTTGAGTCAGCAGAAACAATCCGTAAGGCACGTGAACGTCAAGAACAGAAGAAACATCAAGAAAAGCTTCTCAGCCACAAGAAGGCCATATCTCAAATGGTAGAATCATCTCCTGATACCATTATTCCTCCCCAAGGAGGCGTAGTCTATGAACAAATACAGAAAGTAGAAGCAAGATCTGACACTGAATCAACAAAAACTATCAAACTGGTATCCATCATCAAAGATCTATTTTCACCTTACAACATACCTGTTTACAACACTGATAGAATCTAGGATGATGCCTCAGAGACTGATTCAAATGAATATGAATGGGGTAGCTGCTCAAATGCTACTTCAGATATCACTGATAATACTCGTACCATATCCCTTTCTCAGGAAGAACATAACGCAAAAGATAGACCTCTTGAATTTGGACCTCAGAATATCTATGACGCCAAGGAAAGTGAACAGAAACATTATGAACAAGTCTATACGAAAGATGATACCATTGAAGACCTCGACGAAATCCTTGACTTATTTAAAACAAAGACCAATCACGATGAAACCTTTGTCTTGACACTTACAGTAGCAGAACTTGATCCCCCAAACGATTCCTTACCGCTTGTCTTTCCTGACCTCATTAATTGAGACGAACTCGAAATACATGATATACCAATTTTTCTAGACGATGAATCTATTATCCACTACCTATGTACCGTTAACTCGGAAACAGGCTCTACCAGTGAACAAAGTAACGATGTTTGCAAACTAGGGAGTGTCAAGTCTCTCAGTCGCAAAAAGGAACCGAATAAAAGATCTGATGCTGAAAACCAGTCAATGGCAGCTCTAGATCACAAAAAAGTAAAAATAAAGGACGCATCTGAGGGTGAAAACCTTTTTAAGGCACCTAAGGATGAGAGACTTGACACTCTTCCTGAACATTTTCATGAGCGATCACCCATATTGATTGAGCCTATTCAATCAATCAACATTGGTACTACAGAAGCAGCCAAAAACATACACCTAGTAGAATCTCTGACAGAGGAAGAAAGATCGACATTTCTCATCTTTTTTACAGAAAAACAAATTAACTTTGCTTGGTCATATGCAGATATGCCCGGATTTGATCCACACTTAATCATGCATCACTTGTCCATCTCTCCAGGAGTTAAGCCAGTCAAGCAAAAACTATGAAAGATGAATCCACAGGTGGCACTCATGGTCAAGGCTGAACTGAAGAAACTATTAGATGTTGGATTCATCCGACCCATCGACTATGCGGAATGAATCTCCAACATAGTGCCAGTATCAAAACCAGACGGCAGTATCAGAATCTGCACTGATTTCAGAGATGTCAACAAAGCCTGTCCAAAAGACGATTTTCCTTTACCTAGTATCGATATAATTGTAGACCTCACAGCAGGCCATGCAATGCTCTCCCTAATGGATGGTTTTTCAGGCTATAATCAGATCAAAATAGCCCAAGAAGATCAAGATAAAACAACGTTTACCTGTCCTTAGGGAACGTACTATTGGAATGTTATGCCTTTTGGCTTAAAAAATGCAGGGGCTACTTATCAAAGAGCAATGACAACCATCTTTCATGATATGATGCATACTTTCATGGAAGACTATGTCGATGATTTACTAGCTAAATCCTTTACTAGAGCAGAACATCTCGACATCCTAACAAAAATCTTTTATCGATTGGAGAAATTCCAAGTCAGGCTCAACCCTAAGAAGTGTGTCTTCGGGGTTACATCAGGCAAGTTATTGGGCTACACCGTCTCAGCTAAAGGTATTGAAGTAGATCCAGCAAAGGTACAAGCCATTATGGAAATGCCACCACCAAAGAATATCAGTCAGCTCAGATCCTTACAAGGGCGACTCCAATCAATTAGACGATTCATAGCTCAACTAGCTGACAAAAGTCTACCATTCAATCATTTGCTCCATAAGAATGTACCTTTTAGATGGGAGACCAAGTGTGCAGAATCTTTTTATCAAATCAAACAGTATCTGATGAATCCACCGGTTCTAGTACCACCAGTCGCAGGAAAGCTCCTTATTCTATATATCTCAACAACAGATATATCGCTGGGGGCATTGTTAGCACAAAAAGATCAATAAGGAAAGGAACGAGCCATATACTACATCAGCAGGACATTGAATGACTATGAACTCAACTATACATTCATTGAGAAGGCTTGTCTAACAATAGTCTTCAGATCTCAAAAGTTCCGATATTATATGTTAACACACACAATTAAGCTAGTGGCCAAAATTGATCCTCTCAAATATCTGCTCAGCAAAGCAGCTCTTACTGGTAGATTGGCTAAATGGGTCATGATTCTTAGTGAATTTGACATCCAATACACAAAAAGAAGAGCTATCAAAGGACAAGCAATTGCAGATCAATTAGTTGAAGCACCGCTACCAGGAAAACAAACTATGGAGATTGAATTTCCAGACAGGGACGTTCTTGCTATTTCTACCACACAATGGACTTTATACTTTGATGGATCCTACACCCAACATGGTTCAAGTGTTGGCATTCTCTTCATCACTCCTGAAGGACACACTATACCAAGATCATATAGGCTTATGTTCCTATGCACAAATAATGTGGCTAAATATGAGGCATTGGTTATAGGCATCAAAATGGCCGTAGAATAGAAAATCACAGAGTTAATGGTCTATGGAGATTCACAACTAGTCATCAATCAATTCAACAACGACTATCAGACAAAGGATGATAAACTACTACCCTACAAACGAATGGTGGATGACTTCAAACAGTATTTTGTACACATCACCTTCGAGCAAATACCAAGGTTGAACAACAAAGCAGCCGATGCCATGGCTACTATCGCTTCATTACTACAAATTCCATAGCAACAGAGTCATTACGAGTTCCTGGTAGAGCAATTGTTCTCCCCAGCTTATGACCACTCCGAATCCCATGTTGTCTATGCCTTAACCGATTCGGATTCACCTTTATATGGACCGATATATGATTATTTAAAGAACAACATCCTACCCATTGACTTATCCCGGAACCAAAAACATAATTTTATTCGACAAGCCGCCCGTTATACCCTTACTGCTGATACTTTGTATCGTCGAGGTCTAGATGGTACTCTTCTTCGTTGCCTTGATCGTAATGATTCTGATTCCGCTTTATACGAGTTTCACGAAGGTATTTGCGGAACACATTCAAGTGGGATTACTCTTGCTAAAAAGCTTATAAGGATGGGATACTATTGGAGCACAGGAACTGCAACCATTTACAACATCTTGGCCCTTTTGTCAGTGGGGACTAGACTTGGTCGGCAAAATTCATCCTTCATCTTCAAATGGACACAAGTTCATTATAACCGCAACAAAATACTTTACCAAGTGGATAGAAGCAGTCCCAATGACTACAGTAACGGGAAAGCAAATTGCATCTTTTATCTTGAACTATCTGATTTGTAGATATGGTATTTCAAGTTCCATCATTACCGATAATGGACGACCATTTAAAAACCAAGATGTCTGAGAATTATGTGAACAATTCAAAATACAACATCGGTTCTCTACACCATGCTACCCCCAGGGAAATGGTCAAGCAGAAGCATCCAACAAAACAATACTGAAAATTCTCAAGAAAACAGTAAATGATCCAGGCAAAGATTGGCATATACAAATCTTCCAGGCATATACGTATCCACATCAAGAGGTGCACTTAGCTAGGGGCAATAATCGTCAAAACTTGCAACACATTCAAGACATCAAGACTATTTACAAAACTCAGAAACATCACATCCAGCAACCAAAACACTCCATCGCAGAGCAAAACATTGGATCACTAAAACAAGAATCACAAATACCAAAGATGGATGATTTTCTGAAGTACTAAATGTTGCATTAATCACATAAAGTCTTGACTATTTTTGCATTTGAACTTTTTAAATTATTGGATTCTCTGCATTTTCTCACTAAATGCTTCAAAACAAGAGATCATGCAGAAACTCCAATATTTTCTTAGTCTTCTGTTTGGGAAGCGATCATTTGTACTGTGTAAATACTTGTCTTGAAACGTGATACATCGAATATCACTGAAGACATGATTCCACTTTACGCATACAAATGGTTTAATCTTGTCTGTTTATACGGAATCTGCACTCTGGTCGTCCTGGTTCAATTATACCTTGACGCTTGTGCTATCTTGCAAAATAAAAAATCATGTAAAATTTTCTCTGGTCATTATGGTTCAATTATAACATTATGCTTGTATAAATTTTGAACATATCCCAAACAAATCAATGTTCAATGATGATACCTATATCGAAAGCAAAATAACACATGGTTATATCAAGATGACAAATGCAGAATGAGGATGCTCCAAAAACAAATAGTTGCATATCATTTTTAAAAATAGTTGCATATCATTTTTAAAATAGTTGCATATCATTTTAAAATAGTTGCATTATCATTTTAAAAGTAGTTGCATATCATTTTGCATATCATTATCACACATCTCATTTTCAAGATACATCTCACATCATTATCATTATCACACATCTCATTTTCAAGATACATCTCACATCATTATCATTATCAAGATATATCTCACAGCATATCAAAGCATACATCATACATTTACATCATGCATCATCTCATCTATCTAAGCATTGCATCATCATAAAGTAAAGAAAGAGCACATAGAACATGCATCCATATAACACATCACATGATCAAAGAAAATGGTGCCATCTATATATAATATCAAAAAATGATCCAAATGTACAAAATCTGTCATGTCTGTGACCAGTACAAGTAAAACAATGATCTACAAATACAACAGAGACATCATCTCTCAAGTATGACTATCTCCTCAGGGGGATGGTCTCGTAGCTGATGTCCCAGCTCTTGGATCTCCCAGAGGATTCTGTCTCGAGGGCCCCGTCACGCCTCTGCTTTTTGACTGTGTCCCAGTCTCCCGAGATCGACTCGATCTCGCCTGCGTGAAGCTCTGCACTTTGCACTCTTGGGGCACTGCATCCTCATAATGGCATCTATAATACTCCGCCTCCCTCACTCTTGAGGACAACTCCCTCATAATATCTCTCATCAGGCCCCCTGCTGCCGCTTTCTGAATGTTAGCTGCTAGCTCCTCTGCCTGACCGCACCGCTGTATCTCTGTATCTCGCTCTAGAGTCAACTGAGTAATTTGACGCTGCTGTGTCAATAACTGTGCCTGCAGCTGCTGAATTGTCAACTGCAGCGTCCTGATCTGAGCATCCTCCACATGTGTAGGGACTCGGACCCATAGGGGCACCTGTGAAGGGGTACCCCCTATCCCTCTGCTTGTCCTCGGTGCTGGTGGAGGTAACTCATCAGTCCTCCTCCTCTGTGTCGGCCGCCTCCACTCATCTGTCCCTCCCACCAGTGCCATCACCTCTCCCACTCTCCCCTCCTCCCTTGCCCCAATCTCTAGCCCTCCTCTCCCCCTGTCCATCACAGCTCGCCGAACTGCTCTCTCCACCTAGCCTCCCCCATCTTTACCCTTGTCTCCTCTCCTCCCCCGATACCCTCTCCCCCGTCGTCCGCCTCCGCCTCCATCATCTCTATCGTCTCCATCTCCCCCAACATCCTCCTCATCATCATCAAAGGCCGGCCACATCTCCTCAGGATCTGATATCCTAGCAATAGCACGAGCTGCAAACAAACCCGCAAACTCGTGGGTCATCCCTGTGTCTAGTAGCTCGGGAGAATAGTCCCATACCTGAGCCGCTAAGCTGGAGAACTCCTCTATAGCTGCTCCGCTATCAATGGTAGGACCCCAATCAGGTACATCTTGTCTCCGACGCGCATACAAGCAGGTCCCCTGTGGTATACCCTACTGCCGACCATACTGCCTCAAAACCCTGCCCACCTGAAATCTCTCTATCACAAAGGGCGTCCGCCCTATCAAAAACTGACTCATAAAAAAAAAAGGCATCTCTAGCCCATCTTCTGCCCAGACCTCGCAATCTGTATACGGTCGTCAGACGACCGTATCTATATCATCCAGGACCCTCCTCTAATGCTCCAGTTTGCCCAGCTTACGTTGGACAACTAGACCCCTGTAACCATAAGCATATGCCCGCCCAACAGGCCTGTCTCTGTCCACCAATGGTCTCGCTGCTGGAATGTGCTCCCAACAGCATACTTGTAAAAGTGTTACGCCAGCTGACAAACTGCCGTAACCCAGATACACAACCTCATGCAGTTCCCTATACAAGTGGGCTAACATGGCTGATCCCCAAGCGAACCTGCGGCCCTGGGTCACCATCTCCTCAAGAATTAATCCCCAACCCATAGAGAATCCCTTTGATTTGCGATCAGGACAAAGGAATCCATCGGTGAACCCTGCTAGTATTGATGGGAGGGGCGCATAATCTAAATCCAGGAACTCCTGCCATGGGATCTCATACCCACATACTGTCTTATCATGGAAAATGTGCCGCAACACGTCAGTACCACCCTCCTCCGTCTGCTCATATGGCAATAAAGCACCTGCTACTGGAATCCGTAAGATCCTATAACAATCCTCTGGAGTGACTGTCATCTCACTGGTAGCAAAGTGAAAGGTGTTCGTATCACTATGCCACCTCTCAGCAAGCGCTGCCAGTAGACCCCGGTTCACAGTGAACTGAGGCATGTCCAACAAGGATGATAAACCACATCTCTCAATCACATCTAGGTCAGCCTGTGCCAACCGTGGAATCAATGCCCAAGGTCTAGGGAACCGCTCCCGTGACTGCACCACTCCTAACCGCTCCTGTCAAAGCGCAAAATGAGTTTAATATCAGTGTCCACATCAAAACAAAGATATCAAAATCAAATTCACATAAAAAACATGAAACAATTTGCTCATCCAATCAAGTTCCACATCATATCATATCAACTTGTAACACAACTCAAGTTTTCAAAAACCATATCAAAACTTGTAAAACAACTCAAGTCTCCATATCGCATAAACTTGTAAAACAACTCAAGTTTCCCACCCATATCAGCTTGTAAAACAACTCAAGTTTCCAATCCATATCAGCTTGTAAAACAACTCAAGTTTCCAACCCATATTAGCTTGTAACACAAATCAGACTCCACACATTGAGCTTGAAACACAGTGCAAATCAAATCATGATTCGATCAAAATAACACATTCATATCTACATCAATAAATTGACACAAATCACAAATTAACTCAAGTTATATCAACACTCATATTGGACACATTTTCAAAAACATGATCAAAAGACCGAGCAAGTGACAAAAATCCATCCCTACGCAAAACTGACCTTTTTCCTATGTAATTTTTCACTTTCAAAAATTACTAACTCTTGCAAAAACCCAATCCATGTGCTAATTAAACCTGGTTATGCGCTAAAATGCACCCATGCACTACGCTGTTTTCTCCACGCGCTATTATGTCTACCCTATGCACTAGACTGACTCTACGCGCTATCGTTTTTCCTCCATGCGCCATCCAACTTACCCTAAGCGCTAAAACTGACCTATGCACTAAACTATCCCATGCTTGCACTACCTATTTCACCCTATGCGCTAGGTCTAACCTACGCGCTAAATCCCCCTACCCATGCGATCCCTTGTGGCCCCTATGCGCTAGGTCTAACCTATGTGCTACCCTTCTAACCTAACGCGCTACCCTATTTTCATCATGCACTAAACTAACGCCATGCGCTAACCTAAAACTTTCATGCGCTACCCTATTTATTTTCGGAGGCTACCCTAAAAAGCTACCCTATGCGCTACCTAATTTATCGTATGCGCTACACTACGACTTCTATGCGCTAAACGTTAAAACCGAATTTCAAAAATAAAAAACTAACAAAAAATGATCAAATTCAAAATTAAAAAAAAGGGTCAAAAGCGTTGACTTACCGGTGGTCCATACGCAGCAGGTCTCCGATGCCTCCAAACGCGCTCAAAATGATGCGTAGAATAAGGAATGGGCATTTTGTCTTCTCTCCAAAAGTCCTTTTCTCCCAAATCAGCAAGCACAAATGAGACAAAACACAACACTTTTTCCCTTTTATAGGAGAAAAATGAAATTAGGGTTAGGGAAATCAGCATGTAATTTGCTCGCGGTCTCCCTCATACCCTAGAACACGTCAATTATCAGGAGATGAATCAATTTCAACGTTTCACCTAGCCAAAATCTTGCACACCAAACACAAATCATCAAACCCAATCAAATTTTTCAAAATATTGATTCATCTCCCGAGGGGGCATTATCACCATCGTTTATCAAATTTGGGGCATCACATATCAAATCCGGGGTATAACATGAAAAATCATAAAAATAAAAACGACATCGATCATAAAATCGCAAAGATACATCATTTTCTTTGAAATAACATGTGCACACACGTCACTTCAAAAAGGGGCAAAATGTAGACGTATAAAAATGACCATATTCCTAAATGAATATTTTATGTTCATTTCTCTATTTAATTAAATCTAATTTAATTAAATAATCCATATTCCTCTATTTAATTAAGTAAATTACTCAATTAAATTCACTATACCATTTAATAGGATAAATTCATTTTATTCAATTAAAGCCCCTATCCACTTTTTAATTAAATTCAAATTTAATTAAAACAGTTATCCTAAATTAAATAAATCTAATTTATTTAATTGCAACCAAATTGAATTAAATTGAATTAAAACCTATTTTCCCTCACCCACTTGCAAAATCCTACACCTCCCACTTGCATCCTAAAATTCTTTCTAACCTCTTCTAGATTCTTCTAAACCTAATTAATTAACCCAAACCCATCCATTATCCCTTTTCCCTAAATTTGAAGAAGTCACTTCTCAAATTTGGAGCAAAGTCTTCAAAATGCATTAAAGCCTTTATCTAACTTGTTGAATGCCCCCAAATTTGGAAGGACTCTTACAAAGTTATCCCCAAAGTCTTCATAACCATTAATGGTTAACTCAACCCTCTTACATGGTTATAGAATTTCCATAAACTCAACCTCCATCTAACCCAAGGGTCTCATCAAACATTTATTGCTTTGACCATGATTATCCTTAAACCTTTGCACAAGAGTTTATCCTTTGGGTAAAAGCTTTATCCAATGGATAACCCTAACTTAACCTTAACCCTTAACCCCTAGGGTAACCATGAGGTCTTCTCAAACATTTAATGCTTCTTACACCTCTTCTCAACCAACCTTATGTTGACAATTGTCATCATTTCATTGGTGCCAATTGCAAACATGGATTCCCAACTTTCAAACCTGACCCTTGATTAAACCTTTCAATCCTGGCCATCCATTGCCCTGTTTTTGCTATAAATAGAGCTCTCATTCCTCCATTTTCATCATCCAAGTCTTTAGCATCACACTTATATTAAAATCCATTCAAGCTTTCATATTTTATATGCTCATCATTTAGTCTCTTTTTAAACAGGAATTAATCTAAATATGCTAATTTAGAGTATGTTCCTTATCATCTAGCTTAAATCATGAACTAATATAGCAAGCTAGGATAGTTTTGTTTACTAACCTTGTCATCTTATAGCTAGTTTATTGCATTTGTAGCATCATGCATAGCTTAGGATGCATCTCATATTAAAATCAACAAAAACATCCCTCGTTCTTGCATTTGCCATCCCTAAACTATTTTGCTCAGTGATCTGAGAGCAAAAACATTGGTTTGAGGGACCGTGTAAGATAGAGAACCATGGAACCATCCTTGGGAAGTTGAGCCATACTTCATGACTCCATAGCTTGCACCAAGAAGTCCTGTGGGTGTGTGAGCAAGGCTCCATAGAGCTCCGTTTTTCACATATTGAGTTCTATCGACCTGCTTTTCCTGCATACAACCCCTATTTGTCGTATGAATTTTTATGACGATTTGGTCATTTCAATGTCTTTCATTTGACATTTTAAAAAAAACATTAGTTGTCTAAACAAATTTTTAATTAGTAATATATACAAAAAATTTAAATTTAATAAAAATTAATACCAAAATATGTTGTTTACAATTATATTTTATTTTGAAAAGTTTTTAAATTAATATATATTTATAGTAAACATTATAGAATCATATTTATTACATATTAATATCAAATGGCAATAAGTTGATGGACATTGAAACGCAGATGTGCAGGATTAAACCCTATGCGAAAGGCAGTAGATGAGGCGGAAGTAACTCACATTGAAACGCATAATGAACAAATAAACTTGCGACGAAGCAAGTAGATGAGACAAAAGTAACTCACATTGAAACGCAGATGTGTAGGATTAAACCCTAAGCGAAAGGCACTAAAAAATAAGAAACCAAACCCCAACATTTTAGTGCACAAAAATTGCTCAACTGCAAGCGGCAAATCCAGGGTTAATGTTAGATTTTGTTCGCTACTCCAAACAACTTAGAAATGGTGTGTTGAAAATGTTTTCGCTAACAAGCAGAAGAATTTTGTTCAACCCAGTATTTAACAGAATTCTGTTGAATCAGTGAATTGTTCAAATTTGTGAAATCTATCGGTCAAACCTGCCACTCCAGGAGCTATTCACACTTGTATGTCAACAAGGCGAAATTTAGGACTGCGAATTCTAGAGCGAATTTTGGAAGCGATTTTTGGAGCGATTTTTTTTGGAGCATTTGTTGCGGACTGCATGCTCTCCGACATCATCGGCGTTGTCTGACATGACCAACTTTGCAAGGATGTGGAGGAGTTAATCTCCTCCACGTGGTTTGCATCTTCTCTCTGTGCCCTTATTACTGTTTTGCATTTACTTTTTGCTCGACGCTTAATGTATTTTTTTTGCACGTTAACCTAACCATTAATCACACCTCTGGTCACTCGTGTGACTCCTGCATAGCTCCCAATGGAGCCTGAGTCTGATGGCGCTGCCATTAATTCTCCTCAACCCACCGAGAAGGCTCATTCAAGCCAAACAAAAACATTTACCGAGACTGCTAAACCTTCTGAGCAAGCTCACCCAAACTGAAAGAAAACCTTTGCCGAGACTGTTGCTCTGTCTGCCCATGGAGTCCACCCTAGTGCAAGATTTTTTAAGACTCTTGGAGGTGAACGACCCGGTGAGGAAGGTAAGAGCCCTACCATGCCCTCAAATTCTTTCTGCATTTCGCCAAACGATGAAATGTTGAAAGAAATTGTTTCCGAAAAAAACTAGGTTAAGCGATACTGCAATTTTTTTTGCTTGTGTTAATATTGAGAAATGCCCGCCTAGGAAATTCCTAGATGATTGGTTTCATAATCTTTGGAGTTTGAAGTTAGGGCTTAAGATTTCATTCTGTAGGCAAGTCCAGAAAGGTCTATATATTATCTTTTTTAATAATCATGAATCCCAGGTTGAAATTCTTAAAAGACAATGCTGGACTGTTGGGAACACCTCCTTTCGTGCCCTAGCCTGGTCTTCAGAGGCTATCAATGAAGAAGTTCTTGCGCTCTCAAGCCCTACATGGGTCATCCTTAAGGATGTCCCTCCCTTCCTATGGCGTTTTCTTCCCCAGGTATTGGAAACATTTGGGAGAATAATTCGGGTTGATGAAACAATGCGTTTAGTCCCTAACCTTGATGCTAGAATACTTATATCCATTAAACCTGGGGTCGACATCCCTCCTCTGCTAAACCTTAACATCGGTGATGAAACATTTGTTTGCCTTGTTGAAATACTTGGAGGACTGAACGCCTGTTTTTTGTGCAAAAAAGAAGGGCATCTTCGGAAGAACTGCTCAATCATCAACCGCAGGAAACAAAAAAATAACACTAACCTAGCATGAACATCTAAAAACCCTAGCTCCGATAAGGAGTCGATCCCTAACCCAAGCAACCTTCATTCTGTTGGAAACAATACCAACCCTAAAGATGATCCCTCCCTAAGCTTGGCTCCTAGCCTCATCCTTGTTGAATTAAATCCAATTATTGTTGACACCACTACCGAACCCCTCAACCCTGCTTCCGTTCCCTCCAAAATTTTCGAGGATTCGCCTTCTGATTGTTTTCAAACAATCACATCAAGAAAGCGGAGACGAAAGAATGCCCAACAACTCGCCTTAAATCAAATCCGAGTTGGTGATCAAACTACTAATCAGTTGACTACCAGTAGCAAATACCCCATCACTATGAATGATGACATACTAAAAGATTCACAAACTCCGACCACCTCCCTGGTTAAAAACATGGTTAAAAATTTAGAGAAGCCTGATCACAGTGCTGGTGATGCTAGCATGAGTGATAACCCTGCAAAAATGGTGCTCAGTCCTAGGACCCCCAAACGATTTGAATCCACATTATTTTTAGAGGCTACCCCTGATGTTAACACCTCCAACCCCGTGACTGCATCTCTGCTAAATGAAATAGAGGACAACCATATTATTGAAGTCATTTATGCTAATAAGGGACTAGAGGACATTAAGTCTACCTCAATTCTCCTTGGCTTTCCAGGCTCCCAAGTACCCGGGTCGAACATTGTAGAAACTGCAGATGGTAAAACTGAGCTAACCGAGCTTAGTGAGGAAGAGGATGACCTCATGAAAGGTTCCTCCATGGCTAAAAAGAAAGGTAGGCCTTTTGGCTCCAAAAATAAGAAAAAGTCTGGAGATCAAAATGGTCTCCCAAACAGTCCCTCTTAATCCCCTTTTCTCATGAAATACATCTCATGGAATATTAGAGGCTTGGAGTTGCCTGATAGAAAGTTTGTTATTAAGAGGTTTCTGAATTGTCATAAACATCTAGATTTATTGATGCTTCAAGAGCTTAAATCTGTTGAGTTCTCCCTTGACATTGCGCTCAATTTTATTTGGAGAGATGTGATCAAAATATGCACCAATCATCCTAAGGGAAAGGGTGGAGTTGGTCTCCTCATTAACCCTAAGTGGGCAAATCACATTAGGGATAGGGGCGTCTCCCCTTGGAATATAGTGGCTTGGGCCTCCTTGGATATCAAAGGCTCTTGTTTTGGGGTATGTTCTATATATGCACCTAATGATCATAGGGAAAGAGTGTCCCTTTGGAATTGGCTGGCAGCCCTTCCAAGTATCCCTTGGGTCATGGCTGGAGACTTTAACATGATTGAAAATCAAGATGATAAGGCCAGGGGTATCCCTTTCGAATGGAAGTGCCAAGTGAAATCTCACTGGGATAGATTTAAACAACACATGCAGCTATTTGACCCCCTCGAGGGTAGCAAATCTGAATCCTCTGCCCTATGGTACACTTGGTGCAACTTTCAGCAAGGCCCCAACCGAATTTACTCCAGATTAGACAGGTTCTATGTTAATAAAAATTTCTTCTCCTTCTCCCCTAACCACTTGGGGAACTTGGTGGCTGTTTTGCCAGTAACCTTATCTAACCATTTCCCTATCATTGCTGTCATCAATACCAGGAACTCCATCCCTAACAACAATCCTCTCAATAAGAAGTTTATCCTTAATACCTCCCTGCTAAATGACAAGGATGCCCTAATTGCCATTAAAATGGTTAGACTCTTTAACATGCACTCTCAACATCCCCAATCCCACACCCTCAGATGGAACATAAATGTCTCCTCTTGGAAAAAAATATTCCAAACTATAGGCCAGAAGAAAGCGAAGGATCTCAGGCTTGTGGAAAAAACTCTCACTAATCGGCTCCACTCCTTGGAGCATGAAATACAATTACATCCTTCCTCCTCTGTCCTGGCGGAACGGGTAGCTCAGGCTAGAGATATTCTTAGGAAACATCAACAAGTCAAAATCAAGGGTGCCCTCATCAGAGCATGTAATCATTGGCTAAAATTCAGAGATAAATGCTCTAAAGTCTTCTTCAATCTCCTTAAACAAAAACAAAATAGAGAAAAAATTGACAGAATCATAGTTGAGGATAAGGAACTCCTGAACATCAATGAGATCAAAGATGCTTTTGAAATGTTTTATAAAACCCTCTTTACCTCGAAAGATAGTGAAGCCTCAAAAGAGGCTAGAAATAGGTGCAGTAACATTATCCCAAAAAGAATCTCCAAGGCTGAAGCTCTTCCTCTCAAGACGAAAATCTCTATGACAGAAATTGTTGATGCCATTAAAGCCCTCAAGGATGATAAGGCCCCAGGCCCTGATGGACTTCCTGCTGAGTTTTACAAAACCAATATTGAGTGGGTCACCAAAGACCTTTATGACATATACACTGAAGCATTTGATAGTGGCACCCTTGGGGAGTCCATCAATAGGGGCATTGTTAAACTTATCCCAAAAGATGGGGACAAAGCCCTCATAAAAAACAGGAGGCCAGTTACTCTCCTCAACGTTTCTTATAAAATCTTGGCCAAAGCCCTAGCTTCTCGCCTTGAGAAGATCCTTCTCAAGTTCATCTGCTCTACCCAAACAGGATTCATTAAAGGAAGGCATATCTTGGAGAACCTTGTCACTAGCTGGGAATCTATGGAATGGGCCAAAACTTCAAATCAAGATACTGCCATGTTCCTTGTAGACTTTGAGAAGGCCTATGACAGGGTGGAATGGGACTTCATCCTGATGATGCTCAAAGCCTTTGGTTTCCCTAGCGAGTTCTGTAAATATGTCCAAATTCTTCTCAAAGATGCCTCTGCCCTGGTTGAAGTTAATGGATCACTTTCCCAGTCTATTCATCTTTCTAGATCCATTAGACAGGGCTGCCCCTCGCCCCTGTTCTGTTTGTCATTGCCTCAGACGCCCTCTTTTACCTTCTAAGAGATGATACCCTATCCCCTAAAGTTCATGGCATTAAGATGCCAAATGACTCTGAATTGCTCAACATACAATTTGCTGATGACACTGCGCTCTTCCTGGAGCTCTCTAGGCATAACATTGACTCCCTCAATCAAAAGCTTGCAACCTTTGGCAGAGCGTCTGGTGCTTGTATCTCCAATTCCAAGTCTATCCTGCTTGGGTGGAACGAGGAACCCCCAGACTGGCTTCAACAGGTTGGATACTCATGGGGAGGACCCAATAAAATAATCAAGTACATTGGTATCCCTTTTTCTGTCTCTCCCTCTCTCAAGGATATGTGGATTTGGGTCAAAGAAAAGATTGACAAAAACTTAATAAATGGGACAATAGGATTCTATCCCTGGTTGGTAGGATCCAAGTCTTCCAAAAAATCCTCTCCTCCTATAGTTTGTACTACTCCTTTGTCTGGATTATTAGTAACTACCAAGTTTATGAGATCCAAAAATCTATCAGGCGCTTCCTTTGGTCTGATGGTAAGGGTAAAAGAAAGGCCCACACAGTCAAATGGCTCTGGTGCCACATAGATAAGAAATTTGGTGGGCTGGGACTTAAGGATCTCAGAACGCAAGGAGTTTCCTTGGCTGCCAAGTGGATATTTCATGCCCTAGAAGGACAAGAACCCTGGAAGACCCTTGTCATAAATAACATACAAAATGGCGTCCCCAAGTCTGCCAAATCTTGGAAAGCCCTCCCCTTTAGTGATCTGATAGCAGGCGGATTCTCTGTGTTTGTTCAAGGCACTTGGGTGTTTAAATCCATCTGGAAAGCCTGGAAGCATGTGCGTAAACTTATTACCAACTCTAATATTGACTGTAATAATACTTTGCATGGGGAAAGGTCAATATGGTGGAATCTCTACCATAACTCTAAACCCCTTTCTTTAACCCAAGGCTGCTCTGCTAGGAATTGGTATAATAAAGACATTAAATACCTCATAGACGTCTTGGAACATGATAATCTCATCAGTTGGGATGACCTTAGCAATAAGTTTGGCCTCCCTGCCTCGCATAAGAGAACCTACAATATGATTAAAAACGCTTGTGCTTGTCTAGATCTTCCTAGGAACACTGATGTAGACGCTCACAGATACCTCTCGTTCCGATGGAAGGATTGCTCCCTCCTCTCCAAGGTCAAAGCCAAGTCTATCTACAAACTGCTCACTCATGATACTAGGGTGATCGATCATATTAACTCCCTTTGGTATGTTGACCTTAATACATCTGCCTGGCAGAAAACATTTGAGAAACTATGGAAGTCCCCCATCCCCCCTAAAATCAAATGCTTCAGGTGGCAACTAATGTTGGATAGATTGCCTATTAGGAATAACATTGCTGCATTCGACCTATGCTCTATATGTAGGAAGCCTGAGACTATGCGACACATCTTTTTTGACTGCATTTTTGCCAGAGAGGTCTGGCTGATGTTTGGAATTTCCATTACTGAACATGTTTGTACTCTTGATATTATTGCTGGATTCATTCATGGCCTCAAGAAGGATGCTAACCTGTTTTGGCAAATTCTCTCTTCTTTCATACTTTGTTTTATTTGGAAGCTTAGAAATGAGGAAAAATTCCAAGGTACTGATAGGACTCTTACTAGGTTTTTTAAGAAACTCACACGTTATAAAATTGTTGTGCAGGTATGTTTTTTGATGAATGTTGAGAGGGAGAAGCTGCCGCGTTTCCTTAGGGATGGCCGGGTAACCATGTTCATATATTAGATGAAGGATGGCTTTGAATGGGCTAGAATTGCGGAGAACCAGACTGCATTGGATGAGGCTCTAAAGAAACTGATCAAGGAACTCAGGGACAACAGAGGTCCCTACTTTGATAAGCTTGAAATGTTTACCTAGGTCCTGGAGCGGAAGAAGGTGGTGTGGATGGAAGGGCCACAAGGATGAACAACATGGATGGAAAACCAAGATGAGATTTTGTAATAGGTGTCCAGTAGCCTCTAGTTGATGTATATGGTTCACTGTATATACTCTCTCTCGTAACTCTTTTTTTGTAGGAGGTTGTCTTTGTTCAGTTGGATAATCCCACTGGTTAATGGCTGAGGCTTTGCCTCCCATCCTCGTTTTTGTATAAACTCTCCTTATTTTGGTCTCTCGATATTTAATATAAAAAAAATGGCAATAAGTTAATAATTATTAATAATAAATGTTAAAATGTTAAATTTGATCTATTATGTCAAGTTTCTAAATTCATGATAGTCTTATTAAAAATATTTAAAAAATTAATTTGACTTAAGTTTCTAAATTCATGTAAAAATTAGAAACTATTCTTAAAAAAATTATGTTACAATATTTTAAAAATTAGAAACAATTATATTCTATCATTTCAAAATATTCTAAATAAACAAGTTTTTAAATTTACATTTAAGACAATCTTATTAAAAGTATTTAAAAAATTAAATTGACTAAATTTCTAAATTCATATAAGAAAATAGAAACTATTCTAATAATTCATAGTAAAATACTTTAAAAGTTAGAAACAATAATATCCTATCATTTCAAAATATTTTAAATAAAATTGAATTTTTTATAATAAACTGTAAAATAATATATGTTAATATTATAAATTAGAACCTTCTATTATCTATAATAAATTTTTACGGTCTGTTAGTAAACTAGAGTGTCATATATACAATTTTATAAAAATCTAACAAGTCAATTTACACGATCCAATAATTTTTTAAGTTGTTATATGTGATACAAAAGTGGAAAAACGATCATATTGACCATCAAGGCTTGCTTTGGAGTGTTTCATGAAATTGAAATGACACTAAAAAAATGCTTATTAATTCTTGGGATTTTATTGATTTGGTTTGATTTTGCTTCAAGCTCAAACTTTATAGAGAAGATTCTTGGATTTCATTGTAATTAATTTTATCTATGAAGTCACTTTCACGCTTAAGATGGAATATTGTTGGATCTTGGGAGTAGGAGATAACTTCATGTAGACTAAGGAAGATACCTTAGATCATTCTTCTAAATTTGAGGAATGAAAGAATTCCCTTATGGATCATAAGAGAGTCTAATATTAATATAAAAGAAAGCTTATGAAAATAGAATTTGATTGCACTTCAAGCCTTGAGGAGATCCAAATATATGATAAGTTTCTTGACAATTTTTTTTGCTACTTTTATTGGGAGTTTTCAATTATACCTATTGATTTGATGATTATTATGCACAACTTAGTCATTAGGTATCCCAAGTTTTACATGTACATTCCTATCATAGTATTACTAATATAGTTATGGGTTATGATTCAAAGCATGCAAAAGATGGTTTCAATGTCTTTATTTTATTTTCATGAATTTTGAAAATTCTTAAGATTATAATAGAAAATAGAGAGCACAAGCAAACATGAAAATGGAGCAAAACATAACAATTGGCTTGGAAAATCTTAACATGTGAGAGAAATCCAAGCGAGGGATAACCACCTTAAGATACTATCTCCTTATTGATTACAAAGTATGACTTCCTTCTTAAGGCCTTTATGCACCCCATACACAATTGAGTGGATGTCCAACACATACAATAATACTAGTTTTTTGTGACCTTCCCAACTATTATCTAACATGCATATTACTTGGCTAATCTAACCAAGTACATTTATAGTCAATCACAACATGACAAAACCCCCTTCTAAGTGTCATGCCAGGTGTAATATAGCCCAAGATTCACAAGATATATTTAAAAGATAACGCAAATGCTCCAACTCCTTTGTCTATAAGCTCCATGGATTTTTAAAATCCAAAATCTTATGCTATCTTTTCAATGGGAAATGTTCATGAATTCATGTTTAGTGGTGATGTTATCCATAGCAACATGATTAATACATTTTAATCTTATGCTATATTTTCAATGGGAATTGTTCATGAATTCATGTTTAGTGGTGATGTTATCCATAGCAACATGATTAATACATTTTAATCTTATGCTATCTTTTCAATGGGAATTGTTCATGAATTCATCTTTAGTGGTGATGTTATCCATAACAACATGATTAATACATTTTGGGATGATACCTCCCCAATTTGGAGGCTTTTAAATTGAAGTTACTAGTACAAACATTACAAAACTAAAATGAAATTGCAAAAAGTGATATAATAATATATAGATTTCTCTATACTTTTGCAATTTCTTTACCAAGATGATTTACATCGATATAATATGGATTTATAAAGGTTTTTATCTTTCTTGAGCACTAATCACCTAAATATTGAAATGGTAGACCCAACACAAAGCTTTGATCAAGTCATTTTTGCACAATAAAACATAAAATAATTTGATTGAATTCTTCAAGATGATATTCATATTACATTGCATTGGCTTATAAAGCCTTACATTTCCCATACCCACTACTTCAAACTCCCTTATGGGATAGCAAATATTTATTCATTTAACAAAAAAAATGGCTCCTACTCCTATTACAATAACTTTCACTCTTGCTCCAATGACAATATCAATTTTGAATCAGTTTCCTCCTTCTATGACTCCTACTACCCCTGCCATTGTTGCACCTTTGCTTACACTTGTGGGCTCTAGATCAGGGTCCCTATTTCTAACACCTATGGTATGTGGTTCTGTTCCATTTTGTGGTGCACTAGGGTTTGCTTTAGCTTCTCTAGCAGGTTTGGTGCTGATTGGTGGCACTTTTGCACTAGTTATCTCTACTACTTGTAAGAGTTTTTTTCCCTCTTTCCATTCTCCAGTTGCTCAACCTCTTGTGGCTAGTGTTGAGTGTGTTGGGGTCCTCCCTCCAAGGTCTTTTTCTATTGTTGGTGGATAGAGCCTTGCTTTGTTGCCAAATCTGTTGTTTCCCTTCCTTCCAAGGGGAAATATCGTCCTCTTGCTTGTGCCAAGACCTCCCTTGTTGTGGTTTGTGGCCAAGATGTGGATTTCTACCAATGTTACAGGTTGGTGTGTAGATTTGCTAGTCTCTGGCCTTCTCTCTTGGATCTGCATCATTGGGTGATGGATTTTGTAAGCCCTTGGTTGTTGGTAACATTGAGCTCTTTGCTTGTGCTAAGGGTTTTTTTATTGTTTCCTTTGCTTCTTCTGATGATCATGACTTGGTGTTGAGCAAGCTGTGGGCTGTTGTGGAGTTAACTCGCTCTTGGTCAAACCTTGGACAACCTCTTTTAATCCTCTTATTGAACCACTCAATGTGCATTTGGTGTGGGTTTGTCTTCCCAATCTTCCCCAAATTTTTGGGACAATTTTTGTTATGAGGCCATTGACAACTCTATATTGTCTGTGCCTTCAAGGTTGATGATACCACTTCGTTCATGGGTCATTGCACTTTTTCTTGCATTTGGTCAATTTTTAACATCTCTACGCCTCTTCCAGGGGATGTGGCTCTTATGGTTGGGGATAGGTCATGTACTCAATTGCTAGATTATGAGGGCCTTCCCTTTTGCTATCGTAGATGCTTCTCAACTAGTCACTTATCTACAAATTATTCTCTCGCATGTCGTAAAGATACTGCTACTTGTCGACTCTTCACAGGTTGATGACTCCTCCCAAGATGATGCTAAGCCTCTTGTTGTTGGTGTGACCTCCTTCGTCTATGTGGATTCTACTCCATCTCTTGCTACTAGTATGACCTCCTTTAGCCTTGTAGAAATTATTCTTGTTGCTCTTGTTTTGATCCAACCTTTGCTGGTTGACAACTAGTACTCTGTTCCTGGTGCTAACAAACCCTCTAAGGGGGTTTACCCTCATTATCCCACTTGTAATGATGTTCTACACAATAGTATTGCTTGGACTTTTGTAAGTTGTAGGCAAAAAGGTAGTTCTTCCTCCTCCCAAACTCTTCCTCCAATTGTGGGTTCCTAGCTGTACTGCTAGTGTGTTGTAAGTGATCTACTTGGTCTTTGTTTTGTTGACAATGATATGTTTGTGACCTTGAGATTGTATAGGGTCATCATCCTTGTTTTGCTACTTTTATAATAAAAAAACATTCATTTTTTGTAACATCATCTATTTATTACTAAATTATAAGCCAACTTATGTACTAAATGAAAGATGTAAAATCCAATATTCCTCCTCTTTTTTACATCATTCCAAAGAAAGGATGTAACGTTTCAAGAGTTGATCATAGCAACTCTTATGGAGACTTTGATAAAGCACCTTCACCAATCTGCCTCACTCACCCACACTAGATTGATTCCATCAATGGATCTCTCTAGTGTCAAATTTGTAAAACATCTATACAACATGAAAGAACATAAAATGTCTCCATCCTCCTTGCACAATGAGATAAATTTCAGAAAACCACATCTCCTTTGAGTTTGTCAATATCCCTCCTCGAGTGTTGTGGGAACTAATATGCCCTCTAGTGTACACAAGAACTTCAACCAATGTAGATAGATTAACTTCATCCACAAGCAAATCTAAGCCTGGCTTGCCCATGAAGCCTGGACAAATAGAAAATAGGTGTTTCTCATGTAATGACTCCTCTCTGAGTGAGATGCTATCTCAAGATGATAAAATACCTCCAACCTCCAATTGGATCATGTTATACTTTATCCATCATGAGACTCTCCAACAACACAAGCATGCAAGTTTGAAATATTTATTAGGTGTGACATGGATGGTTTGAAGAACATATACATAATGTGAAGTAACTATATTATTTTTCTCAAGAGAAAGTAATAGTGGTTTATCTTCATTATCTAGCATTGAAAGATAAAGATGTGCGGATTCCAAATTAACGAGACTCAAACTTAGCACAAACTTGACAAGGGTGACTCAACTCAGGACTTGCAAAAAAACTCGTCATAGACTTGGCCAAAACTCAACAAGTGAATGTTGAAATGTGTCGACTGATCAGAAAAGTATTGTACACTCAGCAAGTAATGTGGGGGTATTTTTTGTTGATGAAAATTGACATTGTAATAAAACCCTAAAAAGGCCGACTTTGATTGTTGCCCTAAAAACGCATGTTATAAGCGGTTGGGATGCTTAAGGCATTGTAAGGTTGATGTACTATTTTTGCTGGATAATAAGAAAGATTGGACGGCTGTGTATGGTGGACGTAACCCATTCTAGGTGAACCACATTAAATCTCTGTGTTATCTATGTCCTGTTTTATTCCTTTATCTTTTGTATTTAAATCTGCATATAATTGTTAGTTCATATTTGCTTCGGATCTGCTTGAAACCCTAACAGTGAAAAATCCAAGAAATTTAGAGATTTCTAAGGATTTAAAACTGTTTTATGCACCCTTTATTAAATAAATCTTAAAGACACAATAACATCATCAAATTGAAGCTAATTTGATCACATACACAAGTATATATCAATCACACAAGTATATATCAATCACATAAGTATAAACACAAATTGTAGTTGAAGGAAATAACACACTTAAATTTATAAATATTGTCAAATGTATGCAAAACTTATGGATTATGAAATCCATGACATCAATTGTTCTAAACAAATATCAAAACTAGGGCCATTGGAGAGAATATGAATATTTTAGATAATCAGTTCAAGAGGGAGGAGAAACAGATATGTCAGGTCTATGACTGTGAGGTTTCTAAAGATTGACAATTAAAAATTGATATCTCCAAAGCTACAATGCTTGTTAAAAAATCTAGAGAGGGTGTGTTCTAGAGCTTTCCTCTTGAGGGATGGATTAAAATTAATTTTGATGGAGCAGCCAAAGGAAATCCTGGGCTGATTGGGTGTGGGGGAGTGATTAGGGATGAGAATGGTAGGTTCATTTCGGCGGTGGCATTCCCCTTGGGTAACTAGACCAACCACCTTTCTGAAGCCATTGGGGCCTATTAGACCTTACTGCTAGCCCGTCAAATTAATGGTAAAAAAGTTTGGATTGAAGGGGATTCAAACAAATATCATTCAGTGCCTTAAGGGGAATAATAAGGCCTCTTGGATTATTCAGGGTTGGATTAATCTATCAAAAGAAATAATCCTTTCTTTTCATGAATGTTTTATATCCCATGCCTTTAGGGAGTCCAACATGGTGGTGAACTTCTTTGCCAACAAGGGGGTGACAACGAAGGGGAGGATGACATGGACTTTTGAAGACAGTTTGGAGGGTGATGTCAGGGCTCTTCTTGGATATGATAGATCACATGGGATACGTGGTAGTATCCCGTCACATTGCTAATTTCAATGATGGTTAGGGCCATTATTACTATTCATGGAGGCTATTGTGGCGAGGTTAGAGGCAGATTGTTTCATTATTGCTTGCACGCTTTCTGGGTTATTTGTGAGCTCGCTTGGTTTTTTACTTGCCCATACATTTTGCTAAACCACTCTATTCTTGAGGGCTCTGCTAATGTTAAGATAGGAGGAGAGAGACATCGTGTTGAACCCATGGGCTATGAAGGGCTAAGGGCCAACTAGACCATATGGAGAATTTTGGAGAAGGGGGAATCTACACCCTACATTGAGAAGTTGCATGGATGGGATCCAAAAGTGACTAAGATTTTTGCCAAAGGATGGAATGACGGTAAAATTACCCTGTTTGGGAGGACTATGGTGGTGGATGAGAACTTTATTGCGGAAGTTGCTGATTTTTCTGTTAAGGGTCTCAAGTTTTATAGAGAGAAAATATTCCGCACTTACGGTGAAGAAATTTCCCAAAATCGACAAAGAGAGGAAAATGTTGGTCAAGAAAAACAAAAGATGCTATGATGCAGACACTATCAAGCCGATTTGGAGGGAGGTGCTGAAGGTGATTATGGAATACATCACCATGGATGGTAGATAATCAAGGGTTTTTGGGCATCATTTCGTCCTGCTTAATCATTTCAGACACCAGGTTAGGGTTTCCCTCCCTTTCTATCTCCTATGTTCTCTTAATGCTAGTATTTTTGAGCATAAAGATAACCCTAGTGTTAATCCTATTCTTCATGAGGGGTTGCTGGTCTTGATTTATGATTATTTTAAAGCCAATTCTGCCAAGCCCAACTCCCCCCTTATTTCCATTATGGAGGATGATTGGTTTGTCCCTCCTAAGAAAAGCAAAAGCAAAATTAAGCCTGTCAATCCTTTTAGTTAAGATGAGAGGTGGGGGGGGCGATGGTGAATCATAAAAACTCACAATACAATATATTCACCAGATTCAACCTTGGTAGCCTTTACTGATTTGCAACTATGATTGTAAATATTTCAATACTTATAAACATATACACTTAAAACATCATAACACATTTAACACCAGATTTAACGTGGAAACCCAAATAGGGAAAAACCACTGTGGGATTTCGAACCCACTAAGAAAAATACCCTTCTAGAGTATGCTCGGTTAAAAGCTAATCCAGTTATAGATTACAAAAACACATTGCTAGATGTGACCCGGTTAAGGGATTTCCCTCAGACTTGTTAGAGTCTTGCACTTTGTTAGAAGTGACCTTTGTCAAAGGATTTCAAACATTCATTTAGAATGTTACCTTGCTAGAGGGCTTACAAATAAGACTGTTAAGTCCACTCGGTTAAGAGATTTCTTGTCACTTACAAAATAAATAACAGTAATAAAATATATCTGCAACTTCACATCTGAAATGCTAAAGCAGATTCTATATGCTCAAAACAATCTTGTCATAAGACTTATCTTGCTTCTTGTTGGGCTTCTCAATCTGTTCTTCAATCAGATCTTCAATCTTCTGTGCTCGGTGATCACTACTGTTGTGTCACTTTTCTTCTATTTTGCCCGCATGCATTGTTCATCAATAGTTTCTTATTTTTGAACAATACCTAACCGCTTAATCTCCTTGATCACATTTCCCATGATCAATCTTAGCCATTAGATCTTAAAACGTGACTAGGTTCATTGTATCCTTCGATTTGAAAACGTTTTACCTTGCCTTGGAACTTGTGCTAGGTTATGACCATTCAATCTGTGCTGTAGATCTTATCTCTTGTATTTTCAATGTCGTCGATCCTCAACAAACTTCTTGCACGACATACCAATCATCTGATCAACTCCAGCTCATTGGTATTCTACATTTAATAATGTATTTATCCATCCAATGCATTCTGTTATTACTCGGTTGTTACTCGGTAAATAATGAACTTTACTCGGTAGATATCCTGCCTTCTTTAACCGATAG
Source organism: Cryptomeria japonica (assembly GCF_030272615.1). Lineage (NCBI taxonomy): Eukaryota > Viridiplantae > Streptophyta > Pinopsida > Cupressales > Cupressaceae > Cryptomeria > Cryptomeria japonica. The sequence continues at coordinate 418,508,481 of NC_081410.1, forward strand.
TGATAACCTTAGGGTTTACCGACTAGCATCTATCTCAGTAACATAGAACAGTATCAAGCCTTAACTAATTCTATAGCTTGAAATCTTTTCTCCTTCTTGTTCAGTCTTTGAATACTCATATATAGGATATCAAAACAATCAAAACAACATAATCTCATCACTGTCTAACTCGGTAATAGTTGCCCATTGAATAACTTATTATTCCCCTTTTATTTTCACATTCATTATGTGTCTCTTACCGACATCTTTATACTTATCAAAACATACTCATTAAGATATGGCAACATCATACTGAATCAGAAAATCAATTGCTTGATATCAATGACAAAATAATATTATTAAGATAGTAATCATCCTTTCTCAATTATATCAACAATCTCCAACAACCTTCTCAATATCCTCATACCAACAAACTTATTGAGATGCTAACTATCTCCTTTTGTGAAAATGTTAACAAATCCTTCACCTTCTAGGAAGGGGAAGTTTAAAGATTCAGAGATTGCCCACCCCTCCCCCCCCCCCCCCCCCCCAAAGTTTTGGAACTAAAGGTGGTAATAAGAAGTCTAAGGGTTGCCCTCTGTCAAAGGGTAAGGCTCTCGATTATGAGGTTCCCTCGCTAGATCATGTTAACCAAGATTCCCAGTCTCCTTTGCACTCGCTCAATTCTTACCGAGAACAAACCCCATTTTCCTTCCCAACTAAACCCAAATTTTCACCTCTTGAATCTAGACTAGGAGTTGCCCACTGATATTGTGGCCATTGCAAGAAATGGGGTGGTGGATTCTTTTCAGATAATGAAGTGGACCTTCCATGAGATTAAGAACCTCAACTTAAAACAAAGGGCTATTAACAGTAAAGTAGAAATGCTAGAAATTGGCGGTGAGGGTTCTCATTGCAGACATGACACTAAAGGTAGTGAGATTTGGACAGAGGAAGAAAAATTTACAGTTTGATTGTCTCACTAAAACTGTTGAAGCTCTGGATAATATTAAAAAAGACTACGAGTACAAGATTGTGGCCTTCGAGAAGAAAATTAAAGGAATTAAAGATTCTCTCCATTCTGTCATGACTCATAGTCATAATGTTATCAAGACCATTGCAAAAAGCATGAATATCATGGTTATGAATATGGAAAAGGGATATCAGGGTAACTTGGTGGTGGAGTTAGATCTGGAGAAGGAAAAAGGCAATGAAGAGTCAATTGGTCCTAGTAAGTGTCGTCCAATTTTAGCTTCGCATTAAAATTGTATATAACGCTTTAGTGCTTTGCTAAATACCAGATTAGTTGGTGGTCTTTGACTTGGGAAGTGTTCACAATTGGATGATCTTTTAAGTCTTATGTTATTATTTGATGACCAAAAAGCCTTTTGTCTTCATATAATATCCTTTTGAAATTAATAGTAAAGGTATTCTTTTCTAAAGAATATGTAGAATAGAGGGTGTGAAATAGTGATTGAGCCTTTTATATTAATTCATATCAAAGAGAATGCAACATGGATGCTCATGAACAATAAATGTATTCAGAGCAGCCTCAAGCCAAGTAAAGGGTAGAGTTAGAAGGATGGGTAAAAGAATGTTAGTCATAGAACAATAAAATGTTCTAAGGTATGATAATGAGTCACTCATAGAAGGTTATTTTATGTTATGACAACTGAGATAACATCCTCTACCTCATAGAAACACTTCATCCTAGAACACTGAGATAACATCCTCTACCTCATAGAAACACTTCATCCTAGAACACAGAGAGAGTTTGCAAACCTTCATCAAAGTGATCTAAAGGCATTTTCTAAAAAAGTAGGCAGTGAACAAAAAATGAGAAGTCATTGGCACTGTCATATCATGAAATCTCAGTCAAATGAGCAGTTCTAGTTAGTGACGCCACAATCACAACCATCCATCAGACCAAAGCAACAATATATAGAGACTGGTGCGCAAAGCAATCAAATGCACAAGTAGTGAAGGCTGACTTTCATGAGGAAATCATAAGGTTGACAGTTTCATGTGCCCAGTGAGAAGTATGTTTGAGTTTCAAATACAAAACCTACTATCAATGTAGATTCAAATTTCAAAATTCAGTCAAGGAGGAGTTCACCTGAGACAAATTCCACCTTTTGAGGAGGTTGTTGAGGCTTTAACAACAATCTTACCCCTGTTTTGAAGGCCCCCAAGGATGAGACATCGGTTGAGGAGATTTTTGAGGTAGTTGTTAGCAAGTATACTCCAATTTTGGCCTTGATTTTAAGGGATTTTCATCTCCATCAAGTCAAAGAGAGCTTGATTTTCACATTCAATTTTTTGGAGCCTTTCTTGATATATGTCATTCTCCTTCTTCTCTTCTCTCTAGTTCAGAGTATTGTATCTGTTGTAGTAGCAAGTTAGATGCTTTGTAACTCATTCCTTATGAGTATTTTCTGATTTTGTAAGCATTTTTCAGTCTTGTAATGCAAGCAATTCCTTATATTCAATAAAAAAATTGAGCTCCTTTTTAGGTTATCTTCTTGTTCAACTATTGTATGTGAATGGTGTGTTGAAAATATTTTGATTTTGGCTAAAATCCTTTATTTTTGTGTAATTCCTCCAATGTTTTTGATTAAGGGAAAACAAGTTTTGAAGGGACCTGAAACCCTATACAAAACAGGTTTTGGAAGGACCTGCAACCCAAACCGAAAGATAAGCTTGAAAGTCCACCCTAAGAAACATAACACAAATGAGACACGACACAACCATACAAAAGATGGGGTACAACACAAGAAGGACCCCCAACAAAAACCAATGCGTTGCAAAAACCAGCAACCCTAACCCAACCAGGACAGATCAAGAATTTAACCTACCCTTGTGGGATCGAAGGGTCATATCAAAAGAGGATTGGGACAATTTAGATTTTTTACTTTTAACGGTAATCCATCCTTCCTCAACCCTAGCAACAACCTTTTGCCAAGAAGATGGGTCCAGAATAGAGGACCTCCCATCACCAGGAGGAACAAAGCCAACATCCAAAGAGGCAGGGACAACAAAAATCTGAGAATCAGACAAAGATCCAGCAACAATCTGGGAAGCGGGAAGGTCATCCACCAAAGAAGATCCAACATCCTTCAAACGATCAGTCAGGATGCCACCACAAGCATCCACACACTCCTGAGGCGAAGCAACATCTGAATCAGAGGCAGCAACCAGAGGCTCAATACCATCGGCTTGAGGAACCTGTGCAACCACCTGGGAAAAGCTTTTCTTTTGAACAAAATAGTGTTAAGAGGAGGCACCCTTCCACCAAGAAACATATCTTTTTTTTTTTTTATCTGTTTCACACCGTGCATCAACATGCCCAGTTTGGAAGCACTTTCGACATCTAAAGGGGATACCCTCAAAGTCGAGCGGTTGGACCCAAGATCCCAAGGAAGATTCAATCTCTATCTCAGCTGGGAGCTTTTTAGAAACATCAGTGTTAACCAAAATCCGAGCATAAGTAGAATGATAAATATGGTAAGAATCCTTATCAATCATTAGGAATTCGCCTAAAGCCTCCCCCACTTCCTCTAGCAGAGAGTCCGTCCAAAGATGAAGGGGAAGGTTAGGGAGCCTAACCCAGATAGGAATATCATTAAAAGAGTCAGTAGAAGGGTTAAAATCCGAGAACCAGGGTTTAACCATCAAAACAAATTTGTCCTCCCAGCTGAAAGGATTATTGCAGATTTTTTTTGATCTATCCTCGGCATGTTCAAATTTAGCAATGAAAAATGTTAACTGAACCCTTTAAGATTGGTTCCTAGCTTTGGGAAATCCAAGTCTGTAGCTGAGGAAGGCTTGGCCAAAAGCCCCGAAACCTGCAAATCAGACCATGAGATTCAAGCACAAAGAAGTTGTGGATGAGCTCCTTTTCAGTATTAGCAAACACCCTGAAAGCCAAGAGTTTGCACACGGTAACAGCCACAGGCCCCAAGCCACGGGCAACCCGATCAACAGCACAGGGCGCCGAATGCACCGAATCACCATCCTTCGTATTAGCGACAGGAGAAACCCCCGCAGAGCCCCCATTCGCAGGACCAGGTAGAGTAGCCTCACCAGGGGATCAAATAGGGGGCTGGACGGTAGCAGCAACCGACCTTAGGGTAGTGGCAGATGACCTCGCAGCGGTAGACGACATCGCAACCGGCCTTAGGGCAATGACAACGACATACGACATCACAGACAGTATCACAGATATGTAATTCCTTGAATATTGAGATCAAGAGTAGCATGCTATAGTGTAGGTCCATGAATGTGTTGCCATTTTTGACGAATGCAAGTTATGAGAACAACATATGTTTTCTTTCAAACAACATTAAAAAACTCAAAACCTTTCATGTGAACCATTTTTGCAAGTATGTGTAATTAAATTGTGAGTTGTTTTAGCTTGATGGTTGAGTAAATTTTGTGAGTTAAATAACATATTAAGTCTTTTCATCCATTGGTGCATCACCCATTAGTCAATAGTTTCATTTCAAGAGCAATTCTTCCATCCCTTTTCCTTAGTTAAAGTCATTAGTTTTTAGAATACCTAAAGGGAGCCAACCCATAATTTGGAGGTTCATCCTCACAATGAGGTGACAATGAGCAACCCACAGGCTCGAGGATATTCCAATGTTTCACGGTATTGCTAAGCCCTTAGCTTATCTTTCAAGTGCAAATCCCTGTGACAACAATAAGAGGACTCGGGCCAATTTGAAGAGGAGGGTAGACAAACCCTTGCAGGAGATCCATAACTTCAAGAAAGTGGCTTAGAACATGAATCAGCTGGAGGTAGAGGTCGCTGAGACTTTAAAGACTTTGGCTTAGTTTTCTTTCCTTGGTTTCTGCCTGGTTTTTTGTTGGTGTTGGGCTGCCTTTTTCTCTGTTATTCTCTTTCGGTAGCATTTTGTTTAACTATTATGTTTTTCATGTCTTAACTTGGTTTTGACCTATTGTAAAGGGTTTCGGGCCCCTTCAAAACCTGTTTTTACCGTAATCAAAAACTAATATCAAAACTAGACACATATCTGGGCATGATTTGATTTCAATAGACTATTTTTTTATAATTCAATTAAAAATTCAATTAGAAATAGACTTTTAAGTCTCTAACACTTGATGCATCGACAAGAAACAATTATCCCAATTAAAATTAATTGTGTAATAACTTTGAAATAGTGTTCCCATCCCTTGTTATTGGCATTTCAAACAACCTTAACTCACTTGTTGCAATAATTTGCTTGTATATCCTTGGCAAGGTTCCTTACGTGAGTAATTCTTTGTCTCTAGAAGTTCACGGGGATTTGTCCAATTAAACAATGGAGCAATGCTACCCTCTCACAACATGTTTCACTTAGTTCTTCGACATGGGCTCGTGGTTGTCCTACTCGAGGTGCTAATTTAGGCACCTATGAGGATGCCACTCACGAATCCTTGCTGGGTGTGTCTGTGTCTATTGTGATGTTGGGGTTTCAAGTTGTGCCTCTCCTTTGGTTCATGCTCCTACGTCTATCACTTCAATGGTTGATATATGGTCTACAAGCTAGGAGAATTACATTGCTAGAGAACATTATGTATTGTTGCCATTGAATGTACTTACTCTTTTGTTACTATGTTCTTAAAAATAAATCTTGTGCGGATTTCCGGTCATGTCCAAGATCGTTATTACACCCTCTCTCTCCATAAAGCCTTCATCAACTTCCTTTAACTCCTCATTGAGCCTCTAATTATGCATGTGGTGTTGGGTTAGACTTATAATCTCCCTCTTTAGTTTTAGGAGGTTTCATTTTATGAGGCTATTGACAATTCTATTGGATGCTTCTTGAAGTTTGACGATATACTTCCTACATATTATATTTAAGCTAGGTAGTTAAAACTAATAAATTAATTCTAATCAAGATTCAAACTATGTATGTTTGCTTAGTCACTAAGTCAATGTTTTAGATTGATCAAGAAATTTAGTCTAGTGAACATTTCTTGGTTGCATCTTAGTGGTTTGATCAGCTACCTTTATAATTTGCCTTCACTTTCCTAGGATGAATATAATTGTGTTCTCATGGTGCTAGCTCTCGTTGAATCTCTTTCCTTGAGTATGCAATGTGTTCTTTGTTGCATTGCATGGGTGGTGATGTCAAGTGTGCTAGTAGCACTTTCATGTGTAGTGTTATAATATTGTATTAAAGGTTGTAAATTTATAAAAATCAATATTTTTATTTATGTTTTGTTCATGTGTAAGTTTGGGCATGATAGGTTCACTTGGCATGGGAGCACTTCTGAACATTATGCTACATATTACAAGATCCAAGGAATACAATTACAGCACAAACATTTTATAAGAATTCATTTAACGTTGATAATAATTACAAGACAAGATGACTCACTTAGCACACATCTACTTGTAAGGATTGATTATAAGATGGTAGTGATTGCAAGTTAATTGGACCCACTTAATGCACAAGTACTTGTAAACACTCATGTGTGATGTTAATAATCAAAGGGGCCTACTAAGACCACAAGCTCCTCTAAGTATTTGCATATGCTGGCAATAATTTCAAGGCAAGGGGACCTACTCAAAATATAATCTCTCAAAACAGTAATGTATGTTGCTACCTATTCATTAGAAGGCAAGGGATCAATTTCACTCATGAATGTATCCAAGTATTCGTGTATGTTGGGTATAACTACAAGATAAAGAGTCCCACTTAGCAACCTAAAAATTATGTATGTTGGTAATAATTTCAAAGCATCATGATTCACCTAGAATACAAGTATTCATATGTGTTGGTATTTTTTACCCTCTAACCTCTTTTTTCCTTAAATAAATCTCATTTTTTAATTTTTTTAATATGATAACTAGTAATGTAATTAAATATTCATATTATATAAACATATGTTTTGATTACCCATTATATGGTAGTCATCAAGACAAATGGAGCTAATCTCACAAAAATGAAATTAAGAAAAAGAAAAAAAAACTTTTAATTTATATACATTTATGTTTTTGATTTAAAAGCAGCGTTGTCTTTTAATTTATATACGTTTATATTATTATTATTAATATTACAAATTCAATAAACTATTTACTATAATTTATAATAAAAAAAAGATTCTATATAAATCATACTTAATAGAGACATAGAGAAAAGATGAATAGATAATGTCCCATATAAATTATTTTGTTGAACATCATCTAACCAAACAGGGTTCACACTCTCTTGTCTTTTCTCCTATATTTATTTAATACTAGGCAGGTGCACGCATTGAAAACTTTAAATGAATAATGGAAATCAACTGCACAACCTTGAAAAACATATTTAAAATATTAAAAAACCATAATAGAACAAGGAAAAACTCAGAGAAATGCTCCAATGGGTATTACAGTAAGAGCAATAATTGAATCAAACTGAATTGATAATAAAAAAACAGCAATAATTGAATTGATACCCAACTTATTTGTTCATATAGTTTGGATGGACTTGATCTAATTATTGGACTTTAGAAATCCAGCAGAAAAACCCACAATAATGCCTATTTGAATGTCAATAGTAGTTAAGAGATAACATGTTGTGGGCCATTCATTTTTCTGCAATTTGCAATTCAATTTCATGTTCATCTGCTTCCTACACCACAGTCAATTCAAATTCATTAATTTTTCAATGTCTGCCATTTGAAGAACAGGTTTTCTGCACTGTACTTTCTGCTCCCATTATAATTTAACTTTACATTCACAGTGAGCAGAAGAAAAACATGCACACTGTCATTTTCATTATTTCACTGCCATTCCAAAGTTGATGGGTTGAGCATCCTTAGCCATGGCAATCAATCATCTTGAAATCTTTGTCAGGAAGACTCTTTGAAGACATCTTACCAGAGACAAAAAGACAAAAATGAAATACTGTAACAGATGAACATGTGATTTATTTGTTGTTGATCAATTTTTGTTCTTATATTGACTAAGTTGTAGAATGACAGAAAGTCCATAGAATAGTCCAAGTACAGTACACATCAAAACAAGGACCTTAGACCCTACTGCCCAAAACAGCTTAACCTTGCTTTGACAGCAGTCTCACAGTCAATACATAATAATGTTTTGGATGAGAAACTGTTTAGATATAGGCCAAATTGAAAATCTAAGACAGTATATGAGTGGATAATCTTACATCATAATTATTTTTGTAGCAGTTAGTGGTGTTTCTGTTTGTTAGAATTGCATTACATAGTTAGAGCTTGATATGCAATAGTTTACTTTTGTTTGGTTGCCTTGATTCAAGTATATATATATATATATATACTTCATTCAATTGTTCTAGCATAATTAGGGGCCTGTGCTATCTTTGTCTCAACTATTTGGATTCCACCTATGGAAATTCTAAATCTGTGTCAGCATAAATATTGTATTTGGCACTTCAATGTTCAATGCAACTTGTTAAACAACGATGCAGGTACATTCACCAAGAAGTAGGCATTTTTATTGAAATAAGAATATATTTTTGGTCAGGACCATCACATCTATAGATTACTTTAATATCAGGCCTAATTTCTCATGTATCATAGAGCAGAACGTTATTGGAAACTCTGTAGTTTGTTTTCGATTGTCTCTAATTCAAATAATATAAAATAATTTGAAATTTTTCACTCTGATGGAGAATTTGTATTCTTGAAAGAGAGGTGGAGAATTTGTACTCTTGAAAAGAGAGGTTACAAGTTCGAATCTTATAGGAGGTAAGGTATGTACGCCTAGTTTGTAGCACAGTTAGGTGCCTTCTGCAAGGAGTATGGGGTAGTTCCATATTACTATAAGTCATCTGTAGACCCATAAACAAACTGCCCAAAAGATTCATTTAGATACTTTTTTTTTTTCAAATTTTAATTTTAAAATGATCAGGAGTTTCAAACAATCATGGCATAAAATGGTGGTCTATAGCATATGTGCAAGTAAGCTGTCAAAAATATTCCATAGATAAAAGACTATACAAATCGATAAACTGACCTAGCAATTTGTACACTCTTAACCTAGATATGACACCGAGATGCATATTTTGGAAGACCTTTCTTCTTCGTTTAGACAAGAAATCCCATCATCAAAATCCATTCAGACAAGAGGTCTCAATTGAGGACAACATAAGAGGAGATGAATGCCTAATTAGTGAAATGGCAAGTTATTTGAAAGGTATATGGATTAATTTTACTATTTCTTGATATTAAATTATTTTTATTATTTCTATTTTTTTTTAATCAATTAATTTGATGGAGTTGAAGAATATTGAATTATTTTTATTATTTTAGTTTTATTTGTATTTTTATGAACATTGAATTTGAGTTTTTTGATTATACAAAGAAGACATTAACATTGATTTAAAGTTATTTTTAGTTCAATTTGAGGTTCACCTTCATTGATTTCAATAGAATTAAATTATGATTTCTTATAGAATGAATCTATATGCAAATTGTGTTTTTTTAAATCTTGAAGTAATGTTTTAATTAGATGTCTTATTTACCTTTAGATTCTTAAAATATTTTTTATTTAGTACAAGGATTAAATATATTTAATTTTGTTTATTCTTAAAATATATCAAGTTTGACAAACATTCAAATTGAAACTTTCATTTTAATAATTCAAAACTAGCTTTACAATGTCTTGTTGCAGTTATTCTTAATCTTTATTTTCTACATTAAAGATTATTATCTTGAAGAGACATTCTATTGTATTATTCATTTTTCATTAATATATGCATTTGTACAATAAAAAAAAGACTATCAATTTGTACTCCTATACAATAAGTTATAAAAACCAAACAAATACATATTCAAACAATACAACAAATTATTATAATTAAAAGAACACATATTCCAATAACATAATTAATAAAATAATACATATTTTATTGATAGCAAAATTTATTAAATCTTTAAGTTGGACAATAATTGCCGATTTTATTAGTTGCAATACCTATCACCTTTATCTTTATATATTAAACTCGTTAGAATCATTATTATCCTCTTCAATAAATATTACTTTCTAAATTAAAAGAAGGGAAAATTAAAAAAAATTAATAAATAAATATTTTCACAATTTTAAAATAAAAAATTATCTATCAAATAGTCTAATTTTAAAGTTAAAGGATCTATTTTATAAATAAGTGTATAATTCTATTTTTTTCTAAATGTCTTTTTAAACAATCTTAATCTATGAAAATTGAAGATAATATTTGTAACCAATATATTTTTGGGACATAATTTGCATGCATTACAAAAATAGTTTAATGTCATTAGAAGAATAGATATTTGTTGAAGGATCATAATAGTTTTTTTTTAATTTAATTTTTGTTAAAATGTTTTCAATTTTTTTGAAAACATAATGTTAAAAAAGATTAGAAAATAAATTATTTTATTACAATATATTTAATTTTTTTGAGACATTTTATAAAATTTTCTCATTGTTTATGCAATTTATTGATAATTAGAACATAAATTAAAAATATATCAATAATGATATTTATTTGACTAATCATTAAAACTTTATAGTACATATCTTAAATTTGTATGTTTTAAAAATTGAAAATTAATTGAAAACCTTGATTTACACTTTCCCACGGAATTGGAACAGAGCCTAGGCTTACCTTGATTTCAAGGTTTCACATCATATCATCCACATACAAGAAAATCTAGAGGAAAATATTATTTTTTAAATATGTGATCTTTAGTTGCCAACTATGTTAAAACTGTATGTTTTTTTTTACAATCATAAGCAATAATAAGAGATTTGACATTTTAAAATAATAATAAGAGACTTTGAAATTTTTTAAATGATAAAGATATTTGATTTAATTTTAAAAAAAATGTTTTATTAATTGATTAGATAAACATTTAGATAATTAAAAAATGTCATTGTATTGAATTGGTTATTACTTCTTTTTTTTTTGGCGAAAGTGACAAGCTATATATATAAGAAAACTGATTCAAGAGCCCAATAGGGAAAGAACCAGGAAGAAAACCCTATATCCTTGCTTAGATACAATGGAGAAAGAAAAAACGAAGCTATAAGGAGCCCCTGCAAACCTCATAAAGGCCACATATGAGAATAGTGGAACGGGATAAACTAAGAGAAATCCTAGGATCGACCTCAACAACCGGTTATCAATGATCTTGATAAAGTTGTGTGGGGATACTTGAGCATTGTAGACCTGCCATCACCAATGACCAGAGAGTATATTCAAATATTTGTAAAGCACAGAGAGAGGAACGCAACCGGTTGAATTATTCCGGAACTATAATACCAGTACAAAATTATCACTGCCACCAAAACTGAAACCGGTTACCGTAGAGACTCCTTTACCGGTACAACATAATCACCACCACCAAAACTGATACCAGATACCAGACAAAACTAGCACCTGCTACTAGTGAAGATGTGAAACTGGAACACTGATGATACCAGTTAGCAGATTGGAGTACCAGACCACAGAGGAAAAAGTCAACAAAAAACCGGTTATGTTATTGGAGCTTTAAATATCGGGATATGTTATATCGAGAAGAACCGGTATGCAAACTAATTTATCAATTTAGTGGAGTGCTCACAAAACGGGTTATACAGAGCTGAAATACAAAATGACTCCCATACCGGTACTTCAATGACTGAATGGGTTGAATCGGAAGGCCCCAATCCAAAATAGATCTTCAAAATTACATCTCCATATGCTGCAAACACTAAGAGCCCATAACCACCAATGACGAACTGGTCCTTGAACCCGGGGTGAGAGACAAGGATTACTTCTCCAATCCTTATAATCTCGACAAAAATCCATCACCGATATTGAGTGCAGCAAAGGCTGATATCAGATCTTCAATCGGTGAACCGTGGATTTCATTGATTTGATCAAAAGAGAACCGAGGAGGAAGAGAAATATTGTTCACTTGCATAGAAATTTCATAGGAATAAATTTGTATCTTTTAAAAATTAGAAATTAATTGAAAACCATGATTTACTCCTTCCCACGGAATTGGAACACTACTACTATTATAAGATTGACAAAATAATATATGACAATGCTTCCTACTAATAGCCCACCATTTGGCTAGAATTCTCCACTCTAATAATTCAAATCACGAATAAATACAAGACTCCTTTTTTCTTTGCCATGCCCCTTGCAAACATTTTCCCTTTGTTCTTCAAAACCTAGGCTTACCTTGATTTCAAGGTTTCACATCATATTATCCACATACAAGAAAATTTAGAGGAACATATTATTTTTTAAATATGTGATCTTTAGTTGCCAACTATGTTAAAACTGTATGATTTTTTTTTTTTTAAAGAGAGTTACAATCATAAGCAATAATAAGAGATTTGACATTTTAAAATAATAATAAGAGACTTTGAATTTTTTTAAATGATAAAGATATTTAATTTAATTTAAAAAAAATATTTTATTAATTGATTAGATAAACATTTAGATAATTAAAAAATGTCATTGTATTGAATTGGTTATTACTTTTTATTAAGTTTTTTTTTGTATAAAAAAATTAAATTATAATTAAGGTTAGGTCATATTAGAAATCCATCAAAATCAATCATATATATATATATATATATATATATATATAATTAACTATAATAATAAAAAAACTGAATTATAATTTGATTATTAATTTTTGTTTTCATATACATATAAAGAAAAATTATTAGCATTTAGCTTAAACACTGTGAATATTCATGGACAATCTTGGGGTTGCATGATGAATTTCCTTTACAATGAAACTCCCACTATTAAGGGTAAGCTGGTCGATTATTTAAACACTTTTTCAATTGATGCAATTCATCCCGTTGTTTTTGAAGTGTAATACCAATGTGAGTAAACTATTCATCTCAACTACAAATGGCAATTATGCATTTCCTCACTTGCACATTCTAACAATGCATCTTCAAATCCCCTATGATTTCTATGTTCAATGCTAAGATAGCTTGAAACCTTCAAATCTTCTTCCTAGTTGAAGACTAAGACCCATCACTATTTGCGATTCTTGTAGTGCCTTTTCCTACTAGTTAACTCTTATGTTGTTAGCTAGTTGGACCTTTTAATGAACCTTGTTACCCTAATTGTAGTGTACTTTGGATAATATTAACCTCCTAAGTGAACTCTAAAAATGACTCTTTAATTGAAACATGTCATGTTTTTAATTGTGCATCATTAATAGGGTTTGAATGATTCAACTCAATTTGTTATGATGTGAGACCACACATTGTTGTAACCTTATCACACTCCTTAAGCATAACAATATTGTGAGTCCTAGTTGATTATGGAACCTACATAATATTTTCTAACCTTATAACATTTCATCCGTGGATCTCACATTGGTTCTCTTGTATTATTAGATCTTAAAATTGAGTATGAAACTTAATATGTAAGGCTTGATTAGTAAATTTTGAGTGATTGAATTAAAATGGTCTAATAGCTGGAGTTAATTTGTATATGGAGTAGATGATGAAGATTTGTGGTAGTGTTTTCCTAATCAATTGTTGATGTGGTTGTTGGAAAATTGAGTCACTATGTTGTGTTGTCATTGATGTCACTATGTGTCGTAGATGGTTCGCAAATGAATGTTCTAATGTTGTTGTGTGGTTTGGTAGTGATATTAAGTTAGTATGAGGTGTTTTCAAAATGTTGGTGTAGTGGAAGTTTCAATATGCAAGAAACAATATTTATGCAAGAAAGAGCTTTTAATGTCCTAGTGGAAGAATGCTTTGCATTCCTCCAGTATGAGAAGATTATGAAGTGAATTTATAGATATAATGTTTATGATATGTGTACGTTGTGCTATCAATTTTACATGTCCTCTATTGCTCAGATGGTTGAGTAAGTTGTTGTTTCTGCCAATGGGGTGTTTATCAGAATTGGTTTGAAAAATGCTGGGCAATTCTCTAATATGTGGGTTTTCAATGTTTCGGATTGGAGTACATGTTCATTTGGTTTGTGCAATGTTCTAGTTTAGTTTTGAAGTGATGGTTTGATTGGCAAGTGAAGTTATGTTGTTTCAAGTTCAGTGTTGTTAGCTAGTTTGGTTTTCAGTTGATTGAGATGGCGCATTCTATCTCGATGATGTCTCTTTGCTTTGGATATGTTTTGGTGGTTGAGTTTGGATGTTGATATGGGTCTTACCATGGAATGTGTAAATCTGCATTGAGTTTTGTGCATTGGAGGATGTTTTTGGGCCGACTGGTTGGTGTGTATATTGTTTACCTACATGTTTCATTTGATGCTGACTTTGGAGGATGTGTCAGTCTGTGCAGTTCATTGGAATCATTTGGAAAGGATGTGTTGAGATGTGTTTGGGTCCCCTTGAACTCCTAGAGTGGACCACAACAAATGTTATAGATCCAGGTGGCCGAATTTACGTAATACTGTTTACTCTATATGTGGCTGACCCTCAACTAAGATTTTAATGAATTATCTTGTATATATATGAGTGTGGATGTATGAGTTGAGTATGGGATGCATGTGAATTGGTGTGAAGTGGGTGCGAATGATGCACAAGAATATTTGGTATAACACAAGTGCGAAAGACAATTTTTGAAGAGATTTGAGACAGTGTTTGAAGTCATATGTGTTTGCCATGATATTGGTCACTTGACACAATGGATCAAGGACAATTTCATGATTAGGAGATCTTTCTAATTTTACTTCATTAATCCTCTACACCTGCTAGAAGAAGGTGTTTTCCTTTTGGCAATTTGTGCAACCTTTCGTATCTTGCACTAAGGTTGTGCACCTTAGTCTTGCAAGTCCTTTAGGGGCAGTGAGCTCCTTGGCCTTGAGCCTAAACATTGTAATCAATTATTCATATTGTGAGTGTAATTCTCACCGTGGTTCTTCCCTATTTAGGGTTTTCCACGTAAATCTGGTGTTCATGTGTTGTTGTGTTGTGTGCTTTTATGTGTAGTAATAAGTTAATTGTTGTTTAAGGTTTGATAAATCAAAAGTAAAGTATTTAGAGGTCTAGACTGATTCATCCCCCCTCTCAATCCCATGGTGTGTTCAATAGTGGTTGCATTATTTAATAATAAAATTATTTTGTGCGTGTGATCATGACTAGTGATATCTCTAAGGTGAATCAAGTGATGACTAATAACTAAGTAAACTCAAATGATCCTAGTGCTAACTTTGTTGAAAGTAGGATTTTTAGTAAGTAGATCTAGTTTAGTTGCATGTTAATACATGGTTTCTTAGTAGTTGTAGCTTTCTTAAATGTAGTATCACGTGATAAATTAAATAATATGATAACATATTATTTTTAACTTCAATATTCATATTATTGCTTAATTGAGAATTTAAATTCAATATTTATAATTTATTAAGACTTAAAATAGATTGAAGATGTTATAGAATATGATGACTAAGGCTAATTGTTAAAATTAAGTTCTATCATAAATAATAGAGTTTTAAAAAATTGTATCAAAGTTATGTGAAGTAAATATAAATTAATTATAATTAAAATATAATAATTATGCTAACACAATGTCTTATATATGTGGGAAACCCTTTTAGGAGAAAAATCTCACACTTTGAAAAAAATCCATGTTTTATTAAATAATCAAATGATAATTATGCTTATTTTAAGACTACATTGAAGGGTATACAAAGCCATCAAAATAAAAAAATAAAATAGGACATTAATATTATATACATTCATAAGTGAAAATTATAGCCAAAAAAAGTGTGAATAATAAATTGATTATTGATCAAAGTTATTTTCATATGCATATAGAGAATTTTTTTTGGCATTTAGCTTAGTACAAAATGAACATCCATGTAATTGAAAGGATTATGATAAAATACAATCTTAGGATTGTATGATGAGTTTCCTTTATGACAAAACTCCAACTATTGAGCATAAGATGGTTAATTATCAAAATAATTTTCCAAATGATGCACTTCATTCTATAGTTTATGAAGTGTGATACCATGTGAGTAAACTATGCATCTTAACTATACATGTTGATTATGCATTTCCTCACTTGCACATTCTAGCAATAGATGTTCAAATCTCATACAATTTTAATATTCTATGCTAAGATAGTATAAAACCTTCAAATGTCCTTCATAGTTAAACACTACATTGTAAGGCCCAAAATTATTTGTGATTCCTATATAGCGTCTCTCCAAGCTAGTTATGCCTATTGATAAACTTTGTCACCTTGTTCTAGTGTAATGCCCCGTCAGGAACCCTAAAGGAAAACATCATAATCTATGCAACTAAGGGTGAAATAATTTAAAAAATAAAATAAAATTAAGTGCATGAATTTAAACCTTAGCACACCAAATATATAGCGGAAGTCTAACACCTGAATTTCCTAAGGGTTACCAACGAATATTACTTCGTAAATTAAATATTTAAGATAAAATTTCCACAATGAAAGAATCTAAAATACTTAAAGCAATCATATAATATATACAAAAGAATTAAGTAATTGAAATAGCATACATTACAATATTACTTTGCTTTCAATATTCGAAAATACACGTTTTCAAAGAAGAAATTACATCATGAGCTAAAATGTTACAAAATGAAAGTTACATAAAGTTTCTTTTCAAAACCTCTAGTTTTCAACTGGATAATGGATAGGAACAAGAGTCGGTACATGAATCACGATCCAAGAACATCAGCGAAGTCCTTCCTCGCCTGAAGATACGTACCAGAACATCCGATGGGAAGTGACACTACCACCCGACCATGTGATTCCGAAAGGGAACCACCCCACCGTGCTGGAGATAGTAGATAACCCTCAAGCAAGCAAAATGAATCAAGAATGAAAGGACTACAAGATTCCACTTACAAACATGTGACCCAACTCACAAAACACTAGTGACTCTAAGGAGAAAGTGTCATCGCATGTCTTACGGTGGATACCATGGTACAACCTCCATAGGTCTCGGCCCCCATCCTGGGTTATCTTGGTAACCTCTCCCGAACCTCCGATTCCAACTAAGACTCATGCGGACCTTACCAATCCTCTCTCGAAGACAAGGTGGCAAGTTTGCCATTCCAGGCCTTCTCGCTACATTATGAGTCCTGTACTAGCACTCACCTATGTGCGAGGCACATTGTTTTATTTAACTTTTATTGTACCCTTCCCTAGTCATTTATTAGATTTTCACTTTCTTAACCAACTTCCAACGGGTTATCCTGTTACCACTTTGGGCATGGCCCCCGCTCGAAAGCCACTCTCTCTCTTAGGACACTACGGGTTAGTTCTATCTACAGAACTCTATGGCGACACAGACAGCCATTCCCAATCTTGTCCTACCTCGAATGAAAGATACATAATTACTAACCTAAGGTTGACCATTACGAACAACTCACAGTGGCTCATTTCCTTAAGGTTATACATCTAAATAACTGGCCAAGACACAGCACACAAGACATACTGGCAGCATGACTTAATGTACTTAGTTGCGACCACCATATAAAACAAGGTAATCTTACGTACCAACACCTATCAAAAATTAACTTGCAATACAAATATACGTTGTGAAGACACGGAGAACAATATGGTCGGTATAACACAGAATTTTACACTTATTGACAAGTTTAAGAGTTCAATTACTCTTGTTAACTACTATAGGTACGCCACCTTAATGATTTCCATTTATACAATAGATGAAGGTTAAAATAGATATATTTATTTCATCAAGGAAGTCTTATAATAAGACATAATACATTTCTACATAGGATAATGTCTTTATTTTTTTATTTCTTTATTTATTTTACACTGGAGTGTTACATCATTCTTCTGGAAAATACGGAGAAGTGCACTCGTCAGACTCTACATGATCTAAAGGAGTATATCCTTCAGGTTTGCTTTCACTCCGGGGAAAGTACCCCACAGACTCATTATCACTTAAGGGGGTATACCCCTCCGACGAGTCAGAACTTATAACTATCGGCTTTTCTGGCGAGCACTCTAGTTTAGGTTCTTTCCCTTTTCCAACAGTAACTTCTTTAGCTGGACTCTGAGTAGGACCTTTATCTATTTCTTTGTTCTCTCCAGGGGCTGGGTTCTCTTCAGGAGTTGGGTTGTCCTCCACAATAGGCTTGATAGGAGTCAACAAATCTTTCTTGACTTTTAAGTAGTGAGCATAACCTACTACGGATTTACGAGCTGTCTGTTTGACTCGCACCATCTCTGTAACGTATCAATAGTAAACTATTACCTCCAGACTCTCCTAGAGCTACGTCTAATAAATCTTAATAACTAGGTTTTGAACGCAACCATACATTTCTTCCATATAATAACAAGTGTGAAATTTGAACTCAAACACTATTCCACTTCTATAGTCATAACGTAATCACACTTTCTATTATATGATTTTATTTAACAATCCCTAATGATAAATAAAACATAACGATAACCATTTCATAAGCAAAACAATAAACATGACATATAACAGAGATTGTAAATATTGATGATCATAAACTAAGAAATTCCTGACCTATTGAAATGTTGATCAATGTGCAAGACCTTAACGCCCTTTTGCCGATAAATGCGCCTTGCTTGCGATCCTTTCCACCAATACTTTCCAACCCTATCAAAACCAAACAAACAACTCTCTTGATACTATCAAAACCCTATTTTCTCTAAACAACTCTCTTACTATAAAAACACTATCCTCTCTAACTCTAATCTTCTTTCTACAATCCACCGTCCTTCCTTGGATGCCAAAAATGACTTCTCCCCTTTTCCTCTCTACTCACACCCCTATTTATACTAAAAATTTACTCATCGCTCCTCCTAAATCTAGGGCTTAGTAATAGTTATTGACTAAAACTCTTTTACCTCTAACTCTTCTTGTTCCTCCACGTGAGGAGTCCATCTCCGGTTAACTATAGTCTTTTGCGCTCCTTGATTTTGGTTATAACAACTATTGGCTGGGTGGAGAGATTGGTTCACTACTTCAAACACTTATGTGTTTGCAAACAACGACTTGTGTGTTCAATCTGCCAGGTCTTGAGCCAACTAATGTTTATGTTTCAGTCTCCACCTTACGTGCCAGTCTATTCTCCTCCTAAACCGGCCAATCTGCAATTGAAGAAAATGGATTGCAGCTCGTGGAAGAGTTCGGACGTGGAGAAGTGTTTGTTTATCGTTTTGAACTGCGAGAGGTGTCATTCATTACCCGCTGACTGCTGTGTTTTAATGGAGGATACCTCTTATTGCTCGTTGACTGCAGTGATAACGGCGGAAGAGGGAGTACGTGGTATGTGAAGGAGGAGGGTAGTCGGTGGTAATACCGACCCCTCCCTATATTAAGGGGGGTGGTCGATATTACCATCGACCACCGTGGACCAAACTACGAACTTTAACCCCCGCCACCTTCTATAAAGTCGACTCTGATTTATTTGTTTGCATTAATATAATTTCATTATTATGTTTTAATAATTAATTAATAACCTTCATTTTAATATTTAAACATTAATCTTCATAGCAAATTTACTTTTAAATATATAAATATATACTTTAATTTCAAATGCTTATAACTAATGACTTTTTTTTTTTTTTTTCATATGGATTTATATTCGAACAATCGAATTATATATATATATATATATATAACTCGTTCGAAAAGCTTATTAAATATAATATATTTATAATTCCTAACTTTATTCATGCATAATCCAAAAACACAATAACCCGATGGGCGATATCAACTATTGATAATACGATCACCTTATCTTAACTCCAATAACTACTTATAAGTGACTATTGCCTTCCGAGTATATTATGTCCTTACATATATTCAAATGATCGAATTGCAACTATCGAGTTAACAAGTTGATAAAATTCATATCAACTCATACCAAGATATTAACTCGTCCTTTATAAACAATATTAAGTCACTAGATCACTTGATTCTTTTTCCTCCAATTACCAAAACTACTCTTTACTCTTATAGATGTAATAAACGTAACAATAACCAATGACATACAAAAATTGGGAATACTGGACACGCAAACTGAGCAAGCATCATGCGACCTTTATAAAGATCAAACAATAAAATATGAAGACCAAACCAAATGACAGAACGACTAACTGAAGGCACTCACCCGAGTGTAACTGACTAAAAATAGGGTCAACTACTATCTCCTTCACTTCCATCAGAAAATATAAGGCACGCTCAGACCTGTGTAGCCAGGTGGAGACGATACCCTGTACCTACTCGATACTTGTACCTGCAACATCCTGCATCACCGACCACACATGCATATATACATATATAGAAATTTCAACTTACACACCGATGAAGGAGATTCGCGACGTTCCCTGTCTCACTGAGATGAGTGAAGGAAAATCATCCCCATGCATCCCATACACTCGCAGATACACAACACACAGTGCATAGATGAAGTAAAGCGTCAGCACATAGCAATGAACCATATAATGCCATAAAACATAAATACATAAATACTGCAAATAAATCATATGTCTCATAATCAGATAAAACATGTAACAATTTTATATAATTCTAAATAACAAATGATAATGTATCCACTGAGAATAACAAGAACAAAATATCAGTTCAAACGAGTAAGGGTACTACATCTAGTATACTTAAATGGTAATATTAACCTCCTAAGTGAACTTTATGGATGACTCTTTGACTAAACACACCATGTTGTTAATTATGTATCATTATTAAGGTTTGTATGATGCACCTAATTTAGTACAATATGCAAACACATATTATTGTAACCTTAGTCACACTCCTTATGCATAATAATATTATTAGTCCTAATTTATTATGAAACTTACATGAGATCTTCTAATCTTCTAACATTTGATTCATGTATTTCACATTGATTGTCTTGTATTTATAGGTCTTAAAATTTGATTATGAAATTTAGTAGGTAAGTCGTGTTTACTAAATTATAGGTGATTGATAAATAAGATAAAATGATCTAATTTTGGAGTAAATTTGGATATATGGAGTATAAGATGAGGGATAATACTAATTTTATTTAATCAACTATTGATGTGGTTACATTATTTGATAATGGAATTGCTTGTGAGCACGATCATGACTAATGAGATCTCAAAGGTGAATCAAGTGAGGATTGGCAACTAAATAAATTCAAATGATTGTAAGGAAAATGGTGTCTCAAACTTGCAAAAACAAAAGGTTACTGTTAATAAATGAGCACGAGGGGTTGCAAAGGGGCGGGGGTCTCAACCTTTTAGTTTATCATTGTAAATCTTGACCATTTATCATTAGGTTACAAATCTAATGGTGGATATTTTGTATTACGGTTGTGTATTGTGATGTGTTCTAAGAGTTTGATAGCTACTGAGCTACCTCTGGATCTCTACTGGTGATACTCCCGTGATACTCCATTTGCTCTAGAGTAGGGACACCCTGAGGGTTCACAACAACCATGTCATCTATAGTCTTATTTATCACCTTGGCCACATCTTCAGCAGGGGAACAATCAATATCATCGCCCAAGCCCATCAGGGGAAGAGAGTTCATCACCTATTCTGCCATCTTTAAATCCGAGTCCAAGTTACCAGAGTCTAGGGCTTTGGTATCAGAATTTTCCTCACCCATGACTCCCACAATTCCCATGTTCATAGGGGCGCTATCCTTAACATCAACAGACTCCTGGGCTTGCATCTCAGAATTGCCTGTGGTAGCGACACCAACAATGTTCAGAACCATTGGGTCCCTAATCATATCCACATCCGCAACATCCTCATTGGGCCCCCCCATAGTGGTTTTAGGGTCCTCTCCCTCCTTGTCCTCAATGGGGTCCTCCTTCAGGTCAATATTTTCGATCACAGGGGTCTTCTTTTTGTGCAAGCTTTTGGAAGCCAATCTGGAGGATCTCCTTTTAACCTCAGAATTAGAGGAAGGATTGCCATTCTCAGCATCCTCAGAGGACAAATTGTCATCAAAGACAATACGTTTGCGTTTAACAAGGGTTTTTCCTTTGCCCTTGGACAGGGAGCGGGAAACGCTGGGAGAGGCAGACAGAGTCAAGTTGGGGGAGACCGTAGATAAAAAAACAACAGAGGCATAAGCAGGCAAAGACATGGAGAAGTTGGCCGTAGCAAAGCCTTCATGTTTACAATGTCTTGTTGCAACTGTTCTTAATCTTTATTTTCTACATTCAAGATTCTTATCTTGAAGAGACATTCTATTGTATTATTCATTTTTCATTAATATATGCATTTTTACAATTAAAAAAAGACTATCAATTTGTACTCCTATACAATAAGTTATAAAAGCCAAACAAGTACATATTCAAACAATACAACAAATTATTAGAATTGAAAGAACATGTATTCAAATAACATAATTAATAAAATAATACACATTTTATTGATAGTAAAATTTATTAAATCTTTAAGTTGGACAATAATTATTGATTTTATTAGTTGCAATACCTATTACCTTTATCTTTATATATTAAAATCATTAGAATCATTATTATGCTCTTCAATAAATATTACTTTCTAAATTAAAAGAAGGGAAAATTCAGAATAAATAATAAATAAATATTTTCACAACTTTAAAATAAAAAATTATCTATCAAATAGTCTAATTTTAAAGGATCTATTTTATAAATAGGTGTATAATTCTGTTTTTTTCTAAATGTCTTTTTAAACAATCTTAATCTATAAAAATTGAAGATAATATTTGTAGCCAATATATTTTTGGGACATAATTTGCATGCACTACAAAAATAGTTTAATGTCACTAGAAAATATATATTTGTTGAAGGATCATAATAGTTTTTTTTTATTTAATTTTTGTTAAAATGTTTTCAATTTTTTTGAAAACATAATGTTAAAAAAGATTAGAAGATAGATTATTCTATTTTATTTTATTACAATATATTTAATTTTTTTGAGACATTTTATAAAATTTTGTCATTTTTTATGCAATTTATTGATAATTAGAACATAAATTAAAAATTTATCAATAATGATCTTTATTTGACTAATCATTAAAACTATTATTAAAACACTTTTTCAATTGATGCAATTCATCCGTTGTTTTTGAAGTGTAATACCAATGTGAGTAAACTATTCATCTCAACTACAAACGACAATTAAGCATTTCCTCACTTGCACATCCTAACAATGCATCTTCAAATTCCCTATGATTTCTATGTTCAATGCTAAGCTAGCTTGAAACCTTCAAATCTTCTTCCTAGTCGATTTATACCAACACATGCACCTCTTCACCCAAAAGATACACCTCTCCAAAGAGGTAAGTCTAAACAACATTGAATTTATTTAAACTTCTACTCAAAAGATGAGCACCAAAACTAGGAGGGGTTGGCTCCAACCAGTAATATTTATTTATTTATTTATTTTTACTTGCCTAATTGGGTTCTCAAGTCATGGAGGTTGGCCCTTCTTGTTAGACCCCTAAAGAATATTACATTAATTTATTTTGTCACTAAAATATCCAAGGGTCAACCAACAAGAAGGAACATGGGTTGACTCTCTTAAAAAAACACATTTTAATTATTTTACATGTTTTTAAACTCCAAAACAAGTGGGCCATGTGTCTTGGGTGCCTTTAATAAAATGATGTTGCTTATTTATTTATTGTTGCCTTTAACTATTGTTGCATTTATTATTCTCTTCTCATCTAATATTAAGCTTCACCATCAAACATCTAAGTGCCTTTAACATCAATGACAACAATTTCCAACAATCTCCTCCTTTGTCATTGATGACAACCTTGCAAAGAAGTAGTCTTGAATGCGACATAATCAAACTTCTCTCCCTAATTGAATGCTCCCCCTTACTCTACTCCTCCCCCTTTGAGGCTTTTCGGGGCGAAAAGATAAGACAATGAATAGCTTCCCCTGAACACATGCTTCCCTTGAAGAACTTAATGAATAGATGAGAGTCATATCACTCCCAATTTCGCTTCCCTCGAAGAATTTAATGAATAGATGAGAATGATATCACTCCCAATTTCACTTCCCTTGAAGAACTTAATGAATAGATGAGAGTGATATCACTCCCAATTTCTCCCTTAGATACTCAAAAGTTTCTTTTGGAAGAGGCTTTGTGAAGATGTCCCCAATTTGTTCCTTTGTAGCACTGTACTCCAACTTCACTTGCTAATCAACCACCCGCTCTCTTAAGAAATGGTATTTGATTGGAATATGCTTAGTCTTGGAGTGCATGGGCAGATTTTTTGAAATGTCTATTGCACTTGTATTCTCACAAAATATGAAAATGGGATGCTCATACTCAACCTTGATATCCTTCAGTGTTTCATCTAGACAACCTGTGCGCAACAAGCTACTCTTGCAATGTATTCTACCTTTGTTTACTCTTGCTGTTTTTGATGATCTCTATCTCAATGTGAGGGGCTGAGACCCTTTTATCAACTTATCTTAATAAAAACAAACACCAAATAATCACCCAAATGTGACTTGATACAACAAAATAAAACGGTGTCCACCCTTAATTCCAAATGGAGAACTAACAATACAATCATAAAACGCCATATCGAGACTTGAATCCAAGGAACCATTACCTAATAATGGAGAATTCGTACTCTTAAAAAAGAAGTCACATGTTCAAATCCTACAAAAAGCAGGATAGGCACACCTCATTTATAGTACAATTAAACGTCTCCAACATAAAATAGAGAATAGTCTCATTACTATAAACCATCTATAGATCCAAAAATAGATAACCTACCAAAATATCCATTTCCATTTTCATCGATTGCTGTTTTCCCATGATTTTAGCGTGTTCTCCCTTGAATGGACACCACCCCCCTTTCATTTATTGCTCTGGCAAACACAGGTGACGCTTGTATGAATTGAAGCCACTCGCATCAAAAGAAATTCCCCTATACTTTATGCTTGATGGACCTCCACACTCCAGCAGAAAAGAGCTTTCAAAGAGGGGTGCCATTCCTCCAACTACGACGTTGCAGGTCACGCCAAGCCGCCTATATATTCACCGTATATTTGTGTACCCCTGTCCTCATCTCTTTTGAATGACTTTTTAGATTATTTTATTTAGTCTTCCTCACAGTCATCCTCCATGGAAGTACCTAGCGTGGGGGATGTGACATATCAAAGGATTTTCACTTTTTTTTCTCTACAGTAAGGTATACAAAGACAAATTTCAAGAAATAATTGAATTAGATAGAGGATGATAACATATATTTTGAAAGGAAGTGAGATGGATACATTCTATTGTGATGAAGTTGAATGCAATTATGTCTTTATTTAATCAAGTACCAACAAAATATTTGAGTAGTATTGTTTTTTGAAGTAGTATGGTCAATAACGGAATTGGGTGCTAGTCACTTCTGATATTTTGGGTTTGTACAATTTAAATGTTGTTATTTCAAAAAAGTTCAAGAAGTTTGATAAAAATAATGTACAATGTATCTTTTTTGGATTCATTGAATATAATTTATAAAATCTCAAGCATAGTGTCTAGTTGTTCAACTTACAATTCAAATGATGTACATAAGAAAAAATGTGCTCTTGATGAACCATTAAAAATTATTCTCAACACAACCTATTGAAACTTTTTGAAGTCATCACTCTACAAAAGGATGAAGATAAACTTGAAAGGTGTGAGAATGAGTCCAATGATATCTTCTTAAATCCATCTTCTGTTAATAATGATACATTTCAAACTTGTGTTCTTGTGGCACATTTTAGATGATGTTTCCACCAAATAAATGTGAAAAATGCACATCAAAATGAGTATTTTAATGAAAGTTTATATGAAGCGACTCAAAAGATTCAAAGAACAAGACAAAAAATCTACGTTGTGTCAATTGATAGCCATTATATAGGTTGAATCAAGCACCTCATGTGTAGTATAGTAAAATTGATCTATAGAATTATAATAAAGAGCTTGCCAAAAACTCTAGTCATAAAAGAGGGTTACGATGTGATAGGGAATGTGAAAATGCATATAGAGGGGTCTTATGTTCAAGTCTTGGTTTATGAAAAATAAATATAAGAGCCAATCTAGAAGTCTTGAACACCAAAGTGTGAGATAAGAGAGATTGTTAGAGAAAATGAATTACACCTAAATGATGGTAAGAAACCTAAAGAAAATTCTAATCATTAAAAAAATTAATAGCTCAATAATAAATATACAAAAGAAAACCTAAATTCTAATTCTAATAGATTATATCAACTTCTAAATGACTAGAAAGAAATTTATAATTCTTAAAGAACTTCATTTAATTTGAAGATCAACCATATACTCATCCTAACTTAGCTGAAGTCACCCGAGAGACTTGACCTCCTACTTCTTTTTATGTATATTAGGTGTCATGAAATAATCAAACCCGATAATGTTAATGCATGATAGCTTCGGTAAGAAAAATGATTGAATGAGAGATAAATGAAGTCTCTCATTCAATCATTTATCATATCGATAACTATGATAAAACCTTCAAGCAATTAATTCCTCTTTGATAGCCATTCTACATTTGCATATAAACAACCTATTGATAATCATACTATGTATTTTGTTTATGTTCATCGATCTAATAAATCTTGTATTTATATGTATATCGGTTAACATAAATAATGATAACTAAATGATTAATGAAAACACCGATTAATATATATTGGGTTGCATATAATATTAGTTAGAGCAGATCGATCCTATGAAGAAGGCCAATCATATTTGTTCTTGTGAAATTTGCTTCAAGGAGTGAAGCAACATATATTGGGCCTGTATCTTGCATTATTGCTAGACATATCTGATATATAAAGAAGACACGTTATGCTGGGTTTTTCTCCCTCGAGTAGGAGGGTTTTCCCTTGGAGATCAAGCTACAGATATTCTGACCAAACCTCTTTCCAGAGTGAAGGTTGATCACTTCAGAAAAGGTTCAGGTATGATAGAAAGGTAATTTGCTTTGTAATATGTATTTGCATATCAATAAGATGTTTAATGTGTAAACTTCTTTGTCATGAAAGGACATTTTGGATTTTATCCCCTGTGTTCATATCTAAGAGGTGACGATCTCTCAAGATAATGAACACTTGTATGCAGACATTGTAAGGTGACGATCTTATAATGTCCAAACCAGTTATCATGTTGGATCTCTGGTGTGTCATGGGTGTACCATGATTGTGTTGTGCTAAAACATTTGTATAAAGTGTTTTGTGCACATACCACAACTTGGATAAGATGAGAATTTAAATCTTTCTCATATGATTATCCTTAAGTATTGCATGTTTAGGCAATACTGATATCACATGCTTAGGTGATATCCTATCATCACAAGATTGACGTGATGGACATTTGTATCACGTGTTTAGGTGATACTTCATATCATTTGATTAGGTGATATGATTTTCTAAGATGAGAATTTAAATCTTTCTCATATGATTATCCTTAAGTATTGCATGTTTAAGCAATACTGATATCACATGCTTAAGTGATATCCTATCAATCACAAGATTGATGTGATGGACTTCAGTATCACGTGTTTAGGTGATACTTCATACCAAATGATTAGTGGTATGATTCCCATGAATGTCTAAAATGATTACTATCAACTGAATTGTGATGCTTGAATATATTGTCTACATTCATCTTACCTAGCTAAGAGGGAGTGTTAATGCATGATAGCTTTGGTAAGATAAATGATTGAATGAGAGATAAATGAAGTCTCTCATTCAATCATTTATCATATCGATAACTATGATAAAACCTTCAAGCAATTACTTCCTCTTTGATAGCCATTCTACATTTGCATATAAACAACCTATTGATAATCATACTATGTATTTTGTTTATGTTCATCGATCTAATAAATCTTGTATTTAGATGTATATCGATTAACATAAATAATGATAGCTAAATGATTAATGAAAACACCGATTAATATATATCGGGTTGCATATAATATATCGGGATGCATATGATATCGGGTGGCAATATAACAAAGGTCACCGATAGTTATTGGGTGTTAGTCTGCACCGATAGTTATCGGTTGTTAAGGCTAAAACACCGATAACTATCGGTTGTTAGCATTAAGTGAACACCGATAGACATCGGTTGTAATACTCCTCCCACACCGATTGGCATTTACGTTGAACATGCATTTGTTTAGTACAAACAAAGAGGCACGATCAAGTAATGTCTTGATCGGTCATGACTGATCAAGGCATTGCCTGACCGTGCCCCATTTGTTATATACTTATATTAAGTGGCATTCGTGAGATAGGACATAGAAAATATAAAATGCTCCTCTCACCTACCATAGACAAGAAGTTAGTCAGATTCATACATTAAGTCAATAATATATACAACAAGATTAAGTTAATAGAATATAACTTGCATATTGAATGTGAATTGAACATCATTTACACATAATACTTCATATGCCACTTTTATTTTTATTTATTTTTTAAATTTATATACATATGAGTAAAACAAACCATCCCATATCCCACTCTTTAATGAAATAGGCAAAGACACATGTTGAAAGACCAAGTTTTCTAATATATTTGTAATCATCCAAACTTTGCATTCTTTATCCCTTAGGTTTGAACTTAAAACTAAATACTTCTTTTAACACGAGTCCACTTCAGTAGTTTCCGACTTGAATAGTTTCCAAATAAAAATTACATTAAGGAGTTTGAAAATATTATATAATTGAATGCATACTAGCACAAAGTTCAATTTCTTTTAAAGAACTTTGAAAAGATGATCCATGATTGGATAGGCACTGATGTACAACCCAATTTCTCGTACACAATATATATAAATTACATATACAATAAATTAATGCATAACTAATTCTTTGAAAAACTACCTTTCCAGATCACAAAAATACTATTGAAAAGACCATCAAATTTCAATAGTCTGAAAGGAATCAATGGATGGCTAGATTTATGGGAAAGACTCTAGTTCTCTATCAAACAAGGACTTCTTTTACAAAAAGGGATTGATTTATACAGAGTCCGAAAAATTCATACTTGCAGCCCCCATGTCGTGGTGGGCCATGGAATTGGGAGTACATGGAGATGAATTATTATCACACAGAAATAGATTTCAGTCTTGAATAATTTACATAGATTATACATTCTGATAATGGATTATGAAGTGTGATCAGTTGATGAAAAAAAATTCTACACAACTGAATCCATAAACAAAAGATAAGAATCACATAAACAAAAGATAGGAATCACAATAGACTGTGGAAATCTAGTCTCTCTACATCTTGAATTTTTTCTCTATGTTTTGTCATTCAAAGATGTACTAGATACTTCCCTCTACACACTCCTTTTCAGCTGAAGTGGACTTTGCCAACTGCAACCCCTCACCATTGTCAGTAGATGGTTTTCCTTGTGTGCTGTTCCTTGTTTCCTTGTAAGTATACCTGTTTGCAAATATCAAGTATGCAACCAAGTTGAGTAGACTCATTAGGGCAACCAACCAGTAGAAATTATCTAGCCTTCCCCTGTTCAAATTGTCAGAGAGCCAGCCCTGTTTAGAGTGAGTCATGGTCACATGATTAACAATAGACACCAGAAGGCTGCTGAGGAAGAACCCAAGGGCTAAAGTGGTCAAGAACAGACCAGTGCTCATTGTCTTCATACCATCAGGGGATTCCCTGATGAAGAAATCCAATTGCCCTGTATAGACAAAGGCTTCTCCTGCACCAACCAGAAAAAACTGTGGAATAAGGTAAAATACACTCATGGGAATTGTGGATTTTGGCTTGTCCCATAGATGGTGATGTTTCACTTCATCGAGACGCTTCATCTCAGTAAGTGCTGCAGCAGCCATTGCTAAAGCTGATAAGGCCAAGCCAAATCCTATTTTCTGGAGTGTTGTGAAACCTCCTTGTTTGCCTGTCCAACCCCTCGCCAGGGGCATGATTAGGCGGTCATAGAAAGCCAGTGTGAGTAGGATTGCACCCACAAAGAATACTGTCAAGGAGCCTCCAGGGATCTCGAAGTTTTTGCCCATGTTTCTCTTCATGGTGGAAGCTTGTTCTACTGAGAAAGTAACCATCTGAGCATAGGTGGTCCAGAACATTATTGTGGTTGCCCATATTGGCAGCATTCTGATTATTGTCTTCACCTCTTCTACTCTTCTCACTGGGCACAGCCTCCACGGACTCGAATAGGATGCTTCCTCCATTGATAAGTCTACTATGGCGGCTCTGTCTAGAAATCTGCATTGTTTCACCAAGGCAAATGCATCAGAAAACAACAAGAACATTTTGATCAGATCAATGGTTATTTAAGTATGTGCTCTAGAAGCCTCAACTCTATGGTAATGCGGGCTAATGGACAGAGTAAAACACTAACGAAATAAAGTAAAATCTCCAACACAAAAATATAAGAGGGCAAAAGGAAAGCCAAGGGATCATAAAAATTATTAAGAGTTTTGTTACAGTTTATCTGATCCATATCTTGGGGTTCTTTTCATAGTGTGTTAAGTGGTGGTATTGTCGTTGTTCTAGGAGGAAATCGGCTAGATTTAATCACCAAGGTTCAAACACCTGCTGGGCTATTGTAATCGCAAGCTTGTGTCTTTGTTGATCCTATGTGCTCGCAGGTTTGAGCCTTAGCACATATGAGGATGAGGTCCCCGGTTCATAACTCCATGTCAAAAGTGTTTACCCAACACTACAAAAATAAAAAATAAAAAAAATCTAAACCATATCTTGATTCAGCTCAATGTATAAAATTTAATTTTAAAACATATTCACTGTTAGATGTGGAATACATTCATGGCCTACCTGTCAAAGATTATATTTTCCCGCATATAAGGAGTTGTGGGTTGTCCATTAATTGATTTTTCATTTCCCTGGATAATATTTGAAACAGTGCTGTACATGGGTAGAATCTAGTGTATTTTTCACACTCTTGCAGTTCAATCATTTTGACAGTCATGTAAACTAGTTTCTATTATACTATCTATCCAAAGTAACAGAAGTAGCGCTCACCTGAACTGATGTGTATGGGGTGTCCTCCTGTGGGATGGAGATGTTGGACCAGCATCATCATACAAGTGGCTGTCATCTGCAGGCAATTTCAGTTTCCTGTTTCTCGAAGCTGCTACAAACACTTGAGCAATTTGAACCAGTGGGCTTCCTGAAGTGGTCTTCTTGAATCTATACTTCCTTGTTCCTCCTAAGAAAATGATGATGGCCAGCAGCATGCAGGATGCACATATGCCATACCCCCAGCTCCTTCCCACATTGTCTTGGATATACACAAGCACTGTCACAGCAAGCAGAGATCCTAAACTAATGCAGAAGAAGAATCTGTTAAAGAAGTAATCCATATGACTCCTCTCTTTTTCATCATTTTCATCAAACTGATCAACTCCAAAGCCAGAGACACTGGATTTCAGACCTCCAGTACCCAATGCAATGAGATACAGAGCTACATAGAGAACAGCAAGCTGCGCACCATCTGCGGCTTGACAATCCTGATTGTGAATGCATGGAGGAGGACTCAGTTGTGGCAGTGTAGTGGAGATTGTCAGAACACCAATTCCCTGAAAAAAAAATACATAAAATAGCACCTTGTGCCTTAGCTTCCGAATAAGTGCAATTCTCTTGCATTTTAGAGAGTGGGTATGAATGTAAGAGACTCCTCAGCAATTTATGATGTTTTTGTAGTCGAGTAGGAGCCTACCAAAGCTTGAACTGTTGCAAAAATAGCAATGGTCAAGTATCTTCCCAAGAAGGAATCAGCTAGAAAACCTCCAAAAAGGCACAGAATGAAGGAAGTCCCTAGGAAGTTTGTCACTATATTTGCAGATTGTGGGCTAGGAAGATGCATGGTATTCACCAAATATGTTACCAAGTTTACTGCTATGCTCAAAGTTGTCAACCGCTCACATAGCTCAATTCCTGCAAGGCCTCTGGATTAGTCATATTCTAAACAATTTTCCAACACATCAGGGCTAAACTTTACCAGTGAGATTAAATCTTATATACCTAGTATCAAAAGTGCACGTAGCCATCCCCCAGTTTTGGTCTTGTCTACAGGATTGCCCTTATAATCAACTACTTGGACTTTTCCTCCTGTGCATGAATTCAACTCTCCATGATGGGCCTGTTATAAAAATAACAAAATCGTTAACTGCTATAATAGTCTGCAAACAGTGTTGACATGTAATACTAATATGCTTGTGGAGCCTTGCTTTGGCAACTCTGTATTAAGTTTGCATCAAATCAGGAGTACATGTATTTGCTTTTCAGTAAGTGGGGTTTGTATGTGAAAAAGTAAGGCCTCTCAGATGAAACAAAAGCAAGGAAGGTCCAACAAGGTGGTGCTACAGAAAAAATGGAAAAATAAGCTGGTCTTAGATATCAAAAAGTGCAAATAAAGTTCATGTACTATTTCAACTCTTGAGAACTTGAGATCACCATCCATTTCTCAGGGTTAATATAATTATAGTATAGGAATCTGTTGTGCATCTAAAACCTAAATTCCATATCAATTAAAACACAAAAGAGTCCTAAATCACATTTGCTTTCAACTAGACCCAGAAGAGATTCAACATGGACATAGAAATGATCTAGATGCAAACAGCAATGCACATGGACACTTTAGCCTGTTCAGTATTCTGAAAAAGATGATAGGCAAGGATGATTACTATGTACCATTAGGACATGAACATGAACAGACTGGTTCTCTCTGTAGTCTGTTTCCTTTCACTTGACTTTCCTTACTCTCAAAGAGAAAAACTTATCAGTTATCCCTACTTGGGCACTGATATGATTCACAAGAGGAGTACTCTCAGTCTCAACTTTGTGTTTGCTCTGCCCCTCATGAGATCCTTTATATGCAAATATGGGCGGTAGTGGTATCTCCAATTCCTACAGATTTCATACAAATCACTGTAAACTGATGTTGACCATTGTGATGATCATCTGATCCTAAAGGAGCCCATCTCCTAGATGGATCTATAGTGGAAGGGTAGGTTTTGAATGTTACCCCGTGGGGCTCCTCTGTTTCAAATCAATATATCCTCAAGATCTACACTAATATGCTCTAGGGAAGATAAGTTTCAAATGGGTATTGTGGCTTATCTCTCTCAACTTGTCACTCTCCAGTGTCATTCATACTGAACAAAAAGAAGGTAATGTGATTTTCAAGGCCAAAATGGGTCATACCAGAAGAATGGCTTCCAGTAAGAATGTAATAGACTAATGTTGGACAGGCCCTACAAATGCTGTCTGAGAGCAAAAGGAAAATGACATGGCAAAATCCTTTTGGCTACCCAAAACTGAACACTCCATAAATCATGTTTCCTCGTGCCAAGCCTTTTGTGCTTTGCTAGTAAAGTTGTTGTCAGGTTATTCACTGGTTTCTCAGAAAACCCGCCAGTTACAGTTTTTACTTTCCACTCTATTTTGAATCATCACTCCCAAATAATGAAACAAAATCTGGTTTATTTAAAAATAATGAGACAATGGGTCGAGTCGAAAAGGATCGAAACTACGTGAACTTGGATCTTTTTTTTTAAGGAAACAAAGCATGTAATGCCCAAACTATAGATTACATTTGTCATTTTAGTAGTTGTTTCATATTATTGGCATATTTAAAATAAAATAAAATATTCTTAAAGATATCATATTTGTTCATTATTTTATTTAATTTTTTATTATTATATGTAATTGATATAAAATTATTATTAAAATACAACTATATTATTATGTTTTAATATATTCTTATTTTTATATTTTTATTACTTTTTACAAAAGAAAAAAACTTTTAGTATCAAATTATTATTATTATTATATTATTATATTTCTATTAAACTCTTGATCAAAGTAGAAAATCTATTAAGACTAGATTATTACTATATTATTATATTATATTATTATTGATATCATATGATTATATTTTTATTCTATATTCATTTGCATCATTACAGAGTTAACATTTTGCAACGAGTCATAACTTTTTTTGTTTAGTATTCAGGATTTTTTGTTACAACTCGTATCTAAAAATTAATATACATGTTAAAAAAGTTAGAACTACAAACTAAAATCAACATATAATTTTCAAACTACTACAATTGAATATAAATATCTTTATATCTATATCTTTAAGAAATTACATATTATAATATACCCTTTAGTTTTAAGTTAATAAGGGTCACATTTTATTATTAATTCTAAAAATCTAAAAAGTTAACATTTATATAGATTTAAATGATCCTCTTAAGTTTGAACCTATACCTATGAAGAAGAAAGTATTATATCATTAAGGCCCACTCAACAGGGAAAAGAACCATTATTGTACCAATAATTGATGGCTAATAATTTTGAAGACTTTTGAGGATTATGTCCAAGTAAGATCCTGTTTGCTTTCCAACTTGGTCATGGAATTGAAGCCTATGAATACAAAATTTAAATACTAAACAAACAAAATGAACATTATATTATTTTTTATGTTGATGGCTAATAATTACGAAGACTTTTGAGGATTATGTTCAAGTAGGATCGCGTTTGCTTTCTGACTTGATCATGGAATTGAAGTCTATGAATACAAAATTTAAATACTAAACAAACAAAATGAACATTATATTATTTTTTAGGTTGATATATTATTGAAATGGTTATTTTTTAATATTTTGAGTTTATAGTCATTAGGATATCTTTTATATATCGATTCATATAAGATGACGTCTTTCATATAGAAGTTGGTAAATAGTCTATGACTTGATCTATTCATTATTGTCTTCATTAGCTTATTCTATGATGTCTATTTTTATTTGGTATCTTATTAATGATTGTTGTAATATATTTTTAGGACTTTATCAATAAATAGATTACTTATGATATAATAATTGATATTCTACTATCAAAATATGAATTGTATGGTGTTGGTTGACCATACTTTATGTTTCATTTGTTATAAAAAATATACATAATGATTGCATTTGAGTGTATGAGCACATGTAAAATCTCAATAGCGGTTAATAAGGGAGACAAGTTCAAGGGTTTGTTTGATTATGTACACCATCTTATTCATCTAGTATAAATGACATGAATTGTGTGATACTGGTAAAACTTATATTATATGCGATTTAGGTTTATTTGATTGTGTAGCCCATCTTACTTGTTTGGTGTAAATGATGTCATTTGTGACATACTAATAAAACCTATATCCAAATCATATGTAATTCAAGGTCCTTGTCTATGGAAGACTAATTAATAATATATGTTTCTTGTGCATTAATTTATTTATATATATAACTAATTGTCTTGAGTGTGAAAATTAAGCAAGAACTTAATAAATAATTAAAATGCATTTGAAATATTGAAATCATCATTTGAATTTTATTTGATAGATTATAAAATGATTGAAACTACCAATTTTCAATTTATGAAAAAATAAAAGTGTGTATGTATGTATCGAAATTTGATTGATTGATTTAAGAGTAAGTTGTGACTTGTTAAACAAGGAAAGATGATTTGAATGAGTGTGATGTGAGAGTAAATCCGATTTATTAAAAGATAAATGACTTGTTATAATAAGTTAAAGGGTCAATTTAAATATTTTGTGTTGCAAAGATATTCTCCTTTTATAAAAAAATTTGAAGTGACAAATGTAAACAGGAAAAAGATTATTATGTAAAAAATAAAAAAATGTTGTTTATTTTTAAGGTTTTGGATTATTCCATTTCTTACATCACACTAATAATACTATTCATAATATAAATGGGGTTATGCTCAAATGACAAGTTCATAATGTTCTCATGTTGGAATTCCACATTCGAATCGCTATATATATGTGGCTTCTATGTTTTTAATTAAGTAAAAATAAGTTTTGAGGGGACTCGAAACCCCTTACATCAAAGAGTTAAAGATAAAGCATTAGAGTATCATAAAAGAACCTAGGTCTAAGAAACAAAATTGGCTGCAATCCATAAGCAATACAACCCAACAACCACAGAAAGACCAACAAAAGGCCAACGAGATGCTAGCAACAACAGTAAACATAGACCACCTACTTAAAAATATCTAAGGCATGGGAGGCCTCCTTCTCAAGCAACAACATAGCCTTGGCAGCTTCCTTAAGGTCCAACAGGTCCTATGGAAGAGACTCTCCCACCAGTTTAGTGCTTTGTCTAGTTCTTCTAGTAGTGCGAGGAGTCATCTTTGAGCTCGAGGCCCAAGCTTCATTTTCTAGATCCACAACATTCTTCTCATTATGAATTCTCTCCATCCTGGAAACCAGAGCATTCATATTGACCGTAGAAACTTTCATCACAACAACACTATTCTCCATTATTTTCTTCATACCTTCCTCAATTTGATTCATCTTTTGGCTTGTATGTTGACTTGAATTCTAAGTTGAATATGTTGAATGGGGAGGAGGTCCCCCTTGTGACCTTCATCTTTGCAACCTCTTGTGGTTTACAATTTTTTTTTTTATTCATAATTGACAATAAAAGTTAAAAATTTATTCAAAGCAGAAAGAGAAATACATCAAAAGAGGGCAAACTGCTCAACAAAGAGAAAACTACAAAGACTTGTCCTGATCCACCAGTTGATCCAACATGTGAGACAACTCCAGAGAAACTTGTCCCCTATTCTCAATAGACCAACCCTCCATAAAGACAAAATCTTATTTGGCAAGACAATCAACCACCCCATTCCATTATCTGGGAATATGACTAAAAGTGACTAACTCAAAAGAGTTACAAAACAAAAAAATCAGTCGAAACCAGCTGTAACTGCCAACTAACCCCATCAAAGTGCTACTAATTAAACAAAGTCACCACTACCTAAGAGTCAGATTCAACAACAAGTTGTTGCCAACAAAGAGAACAACAACACTCCACCGCAACAAAAATAACAAGAGTCTCCATATAGTTATTCATGTAAAAACATTTGTAGATGGAAAACAGAAACTGGACTTGCCCAAAACTATCATGCCCCACTCCTCCAATACCAACATACCTAGGATTACCCCTAGAAGATCCATCAGTATTAATTTTCAAAACACCAAGAGGAGGAGGGTTCCAATGACCCACCCTATAAATCCTCTGTAAAGGATGACAACACCTATTCCTCATAATTATTATCCAATAGAATGATAGGTAAATTACTTTTGGTATTTTTAAAAAGATGAAAAAATATACATTAGAAAAATAGATCAAACCATTTTTATTTAGCATGTTATTGGTTCATTTATTGACAACTAATTAAACATATGAATGCATTAGTTTTCCTCCCTCTCATATGAAAATTTGATCAAACCAATTTTATTTTAGCATCTCACTGATACATTTACTGGCAACTAATTAAACATATGAATGCATAATTAGCATTCCCACTTCTAATATGAACTAAATAGAAAAGAGTATATTTTCTCGAAACCCTAGCTTGTCATTTTAAATTGAGAAAGGATTTGGGAAGCCTAGAGAGGATTAAGAGTGTTTTCTTGAAAGTTTATTTGTTAGATGTGGAAGTATCTACTTGTCTGTTCATTTTAAATTTGCCAATAGAAACATTTTGATGATTTTAATTATAAATTTAATTTATAATATTGTGAAAAAAATAATGTACATTTGATGTAGAATTTTTTGTTACCTCCATATGCTTGGACAAATTGTAGAATTATTTTTAGTTTTAAATTTAGTCTTTATTTTATTTGAAGGAAATGGATACTTTTAGAATTTAGAATTAGACTTAGCTCATTTTTGGCAAAATTAATCCATGGACTCTATTTATGGAGGTTGAATGAATTTCATGTGTTTTTAAGAATATTAGAAAAGTGTAGAAATTGAAATTTTGTGAGTTTGATCAATTGAAATTTTATGGAATTGTGTATAAAGATTAGTAGTATAGTTGAGGGTCCCTCAAATTTTTTTTGATCAATAATATAGTGGATTTTATATTAAAATAAAAATAAATTGCATACATATATCCAGTTAAAAAAAAGGGCTAAACCCCAAGGTCTGAGAGCAAATATGAAACAAACTAAACAACTGCCAATAAAGGCTATACGCAGACAACTAGTACTTCCCAAATATCTGGTCCAAACTAAAACTATAAAAAAATGGACATAAAGGACAAACAAAAATTCCTACTTGATTTTCAAATTTTGGCTAGGACCAAACCCCCGACCATTTGCAGCATCAAGCTCCATCATCTTGCCACGGTCCTGCTTCTTCTTTGCCTCACGAGCCTTGTATCTTTCAATCTCTGCCTAGCTAATTGACATGAACATATCCTCCCATGCCTCCCGAGCCTCTTCAGTTCTTGCCACACAATCTACACCATCCTACCAAAGCATAAACGATTGGTATTCCACATTCACTTGATTTGACATTGCTCCTTCCCCAAACGAACGTCTCAAACCTTGCCTTGCAACTGCTCTCCCCAACAAAGAAACCAAACCACACAATGAATGAGCAGGGACACATGCTTTAGCCACCCATTCAACTTCTAATTTAGTCCCAAAGGAAAGACCCTAGGCTACTAGCATCGACACAATGTTCATGTTTATTCTATACCAAAACTCAGACACCCAGTAATCTCAACCCAATAGTCGCTTGATAATGTCCAAAAAATCCTCCTCATCACAAAGAAAAATACCACCCAACTGCTTATCAGAGATGCCCCCTAAAAATGCCAACTTCTACTTGGTGGAGTGCAGAGTGAAATTGGCCTCCATATCAAACCTGAGAAGCTGAAATTAATAATTCCTTCGCCACACCTCACCCTTGCTCCAAAAATACAAGAAAAACCTCACTCAAAAGGAAACAAATGCCTGCCAAAAATCTATAATTTTTGATATCAAGACTATGCCAACCCATCCACATGACGGAAAACGTGCCACCCCGCATACATCCAATCATAACAAAACTTTTCATAATAATAGTTCTGGGTGGCAACTCAAAATAAATGATAGAGTAAGATCAACATGAAGAGGAAAACTAGGGGAGTAAAACTAATGAACTATACATCCCAATGGAAAGAATCATCATTACCAAGTACCTACTCAAGTAGCCCATTCCACATTGGCCACTGAGTTGTCCCACCACTTAATCTCTTGGGCCATCCAAGTCACATCCCAGATTGGTGTTACAAGTACAGTTGTCATTGCACCAAAAGCTCGACCTATTAATGCCCAATACAACCACTAGACTTATAGAATCCACAGTAGGCTATTAAACCATGTCACAAACCTGAGTGTTGCGCTGCACAACACAAGGAGACCAAGGGCACATACCTTGAAACAATCCCCCCTGAAGTGCAAGCGAGGGGTTTGAAATTGTGACCAAGATCTGATACCACTTGTTACAAGTGTGTTTGTCATTGCACCAAAAGATCAACCTATTAATGCCCGATACAACCACTAGACCTATAGAATCCACAAGAGACAATTAAGTCATGTCACAAACCTGAGATTTGTGTTGCGCAATACAAGGAGACCAAGGGCACACACCTTGCAATAGTTGGACAAAGCATCAACCTCCCCATTGCCTTCCCATCGGATATGTGAAATTTTAAAATCATGAAAAGAATTTAGTTTTGTGCAAACAATAGAAATAAATTAATTTATTCGCCAACACTAGGAGGATCCACTAGAAATTGTATCCATAACCATCTTGGAATCCCCTTCGAGATGGAGTTTTGAGATTTTGAGATTACAATCTATCTCAACTGCCAAGAAAGTGGCTCAAACTTTAGCCTCATTATTCGAGCCATTTGGTAACCTTTGAGAACCCTTGACAAGGATCCTACCTGCATCATCCCAAGCAATACACCCAACACGTAAAGCACCAAGATTTCCCCTCGAGGCACCATCAAAATTGATCTTTACCCAACCTTGATCCAACCTAACCAAATGGATGCAAAGGAGTCCCCCACACTAGGATTCACCCTAGAAAGCCCATTAATGGGCCTAAATTTCAAAAGAGGCGATCAAGTCTGAATGAGTTTATCTACCATACTGAAAAGATGCTTCATGAAGTTATGACTACCTGTTGACACATACACCACTTCTGAAATAGCATGTTCAATTCTATCACATAGGCTATTGTAAGGAAAGTAGAGTGCAAAAAATGCCTTCCTAATGTTAATTTCTTAGAGGAGAAAAGAAGATGCGTTTCAATTCGAATTACAACAAATTAAGATACACAATACAAGATAAATAGAGCAACATGAAAAACACAATCACAAAGTTGTAGACCAGAATTCATGTGGAAAACCCTTACAAGTGAAAAACACACACACCAAAGAAATCTCTTGTATTAGAGTAAAAAAATATTTACATACAAGTTACAAATTTTCAAGCTTTGATTTGGTCTTTGTTCAGGCAACAACAGTTTAGAAGATTATGTTCATAATCGGCTTTTCAATTCAACATTACAGAATTACCAATCGACACTCAATCTCTCTGCACAATGACAAGAATCAATATCTCATCAACCTATCATCCAACATGACCAACTCACACTCTTCAACCATTTTCCAGACCTTTATATGACTCTATCAAAAAATAGTTTGATTCGGTTACCACATCTCCAGCTATCGAACTTCCTCAAATTGTCAATAACATGCCATGTTTTCTCCATCGCTTCCTCTGAGTCATTCTAGTTTCCACCAATCATCTACATACAACTCAACAAGTCATTTCATATTTGGTTGTGGTCCCCACCTCTATCACTCTTAGCTTAACTTGTCACTAAAGTCACTTTTGACATCGTTGCAAGATGGTGGGATGAGCATGTCTCCTACTCCCCTAGTTGGCTCGCAGTGCTCCTCGGGAACCCTTAGATTACCTGCGAGGTGGCAGGGAAAACTAGTCTCCTTGCTTCCCTGTTGGCCCAAAAGACCACTATTCGACCACTATTCATCATGCGGGGTGGCGAGAAGAACTATCCCTTTGCCTTCCGTCTTTATCTCACACTACACCTACGACCATTAGAAAACCCTCGCAGGGTGGCAAGGAAGATGAAGTTGTCCTTGTTCTGCTACCCCACATAGAGTCCCATGGGGTGGCGGAAGGGAGACCAAGTCTCCTTCTTCCCTCTATCTCGTGACCCTATTTGTCACACCTTTGTTAGGTTGCA
This sequence comes from Cryptomeria japonica, assembly GCF_030272615.1. Taxonomy (NCBI): domain Eukaryota; kingdom Viridiplantae; phylum Streptophyta; class Pinopsida; order Cupressales; family Cupressaceae; genus Cryptomeria; species Cryptomeria japonica. Next base: position 418,549,552 of record NC_081410.1, read on the forward strand.
GGGTTAAACGAGAAAGGCTAAGTTTCCTTTCCTCGCTATCTTGTAGTGCTTTGCACATCGCTTCTCCAGATGGGTATATAACACGAAGGTTATCAACTACTCTATCAATAACATGAAGCTTATTTATTTCCCTTTGAAGATAATCAATAACATGAACGTTATCCACACCGAACTGCTTATTTCAGAGACCAAGTGCCATCTGCTTGATATTTCAACTAGTAAGTTTGAGACACCCATTCTCAATATTCTCCCACTTGATGAGGAACTTACTGGTATCTCCAGAACACTTAGTGATTAGTGAGAATCATGGGCTCCAAGGCCCATCGAATTTGCACACCATTTGAACTTTGTTGTGTTCACAAGTTTCATCAATGCATTCACAACATTCTTAAGAGTATCCACCTTTTCTAGATTAACCTTTCCATCTTCCACCATGCCATGAACAAAGTGATACTGCACATCAACATGTTTTGTCTAGGCATGTAAAGTGGGATTTTTCGCCAAACAAATGGTACTCTGACTGTCGCAATAAATAGAAATTTGTCCTACATTAAACCCAACATAAGAGCATAAACACTTAAGCCAAACAACCTCTTGATAGGCATGAGTTGCTATTATGTCCTCTAACTCTGTAGTAGATAAATCAACTATAGCTTGTCACTTTCTCATCCAATTGTTTGCAACACCATTCAATGTGAATATATATCCACTCGTGGATCTTCTGTTGTCAGTGTCCCCTACCCAATCAAAATCCACATATCCCTGAATGCTAATAGTCCTCTACAATCCAACCAAATTTCCATGGTAACACATAGTATATTGAGAGCTACCTTTTAGGTATCTAAACACTCTCTTCATAGTATCCCAATGTGGTCTTCCTGGATTTTCCATAAATCAACTTAGTACTCGCACTGCTTGGGAAATGTCTGGCCTTGTATAGACCATTGCATACATTAGGCTGCCAACTGTACTTGTATAAGGCACCTTGGCCATGTCCTCCATCTTAGGTGAACATTTTGGACAATCTTCAATAGAGTTTTGCTCCTTGTAATATTGGAACAACTAACTGCTTGCAATCTGTCATGTTAAATCTCTCTAGGATAGTACTAATGTAGTTGCTCTAACTAAGCCAAAGATTTCAATTCTTTCTATCCCTATTGATTTCCATCCCCAAAATATACCTAGCTTCACCTAAATCTTTCATTTCAAAAAATGATGATAGCTAAGATTTTAAGTCAGAAATCATACCCTTTTCATTCCCAATGAACAACATGTCATCCACATACAGAGCAATGATAAATAAATGATCATTTTTTAGTCTTTTAATACACACAATGATTAGAATTCAATGTTACTTATCCTAGAGACAACACAAAGGTGTCAAACTTCTAGTACCACATTTTAGGTGAGTGTTTCAAACCATAGAGATAATTTTTCAACTTAGAAACCAAGGATTCTTTACCTTTTACCACAAAATTCTCAAGATGGGACATATAAATCTCTTCCTCCAACTCACCATGAAGGAACACTATCTTCACATTCATCTGCTTGATCTCGAAGTCATATGCTGCTACTACTAACAAAAGAAATATGATAGATGTCAACTTTGCTATAGGAGAAAAGATTTCTCCATAATCAATTCCCTCAACTTAGGAATAGACCTTCACAATCAATCTAACTTTATACTTTTCCACACTGCCATCCATACTAATTTTCTTTTTAAATACCCATTTGTAGCCAACAGGTCTTCTACTTTCAGGAAAGGGCACTAGATCCTAGGTTTCATTCTTCTTTAGTGTATCCATTTCTTCGTTCATGTCCTCCAACCATGAATCTGAATCAAACATTTGTATTGCCTCTTTCATAGTCCTAGGCTCATCAGTGTTGGTAACCAAAGCATAGGCACAATTTGCATCCAACAATGAGAAACCATACCTATCAGGTTGTCTTCTCTCCCATGTAAACCTCCTCAATGGATGAGGTGGAGATTCTTGTTCTTCTTCTTGTCCAGAACTATCATGACTACTTGAGCTCTCCCCACTTTTAGGTACACATGGAGTTCAAAATTCCTCATTTTCTGGAGTTAGAGGAATTTCAACTTTTGCTTCCTCTTTCTTTGTCTTTTTAGACTGCTTATCAACTGAGGTGGTCTTCAACTCATGAAAGATTACACTTCTGTTGTACAATACCTTCTCAGTCACTAGATTCCAAAGCTTGTTTCCCTTCACTCCCAAGCTATAGTTGATAAAGATACACTTAACAACTTTGTTATCCAACTTAGATCTGTTTGCATCAGGTACATACACATATGTCTCATAGCCAAAGACATGAATATGTATTAGAGAGGGCTTCTTGCCAGACCATGCTTCCATGTGCATTTTATCCACCAATGCTAAAGTGGGAGATCTATTTTGTAAATAACATGTTGTAGACACAACCTCAACCTAGAACTTCTACTCCAGACCAACACTACTCAACATGCTTCTCTCCTTTTCCATCAACGTTCTATTCAACCTTTCAACAACTCCATTTTTCTATGGAGTGTAAGCTGTGGTCTTATGCCTTTTAATTCCATGGTCTTTTCAAAATTGATCAAATTCTATGGAACAAAACTCACCACCATTATTAGTCCTCAGGCATTTAATTTTCCTACCAGCCTGATTTTCAAAAAAGGTTTTAAATTCCTTAAATCGACTTTGATTTATTTTTTCAGAAAATACACAAATGCCCTTCTTGAATAATCATATATAAAAGAAACATAATATCTATAATTTGACAATGAAGGAACATTAATTGGACCAAATACATCAGAGTGAATATAATCTAGTAAGCTAGAATATTTATGAGGACTGGAATGAAATGAAACACGATATTGCTTTCCATATATATAGTGTTCACAAAATTCAAATTCAAAGTTACAATCATTAAGCCCCTCAACAAGACTCTTATTTTTCAGAGCTTTTAAGCCCTTGTCTCCTATGTGATCGAGTCTATGATGCCAAAGCATTGTTTTCTCAGCAAGAAGTTTAACCTCCATTGAGCTTGCAATGTTGTTCTTCTAGGAAGCCTTGTATGACTTTCTAGAGACACTATTACATTGAATAAACTAAGCATCCAACTTGAATAGAGTACCAATCCTTGCACCCTTAGCCAAATTTATAGAGCCTATAGTCATCTTACAGGCAACACTTGAGAATATAATTGTATACCAACATCATTCAACTTACTAATAGAAAGAAAATTATGAGCCAAACTTGGTATGTGCATTACACCATCAATTCCCTTCGTTCTTCCATTAGGAAATTGAATTCTGACTCTTCCTCGACCAACAATTTCAAGAGATGAATCACTAGCCAAGTAAACCTTTCCACCATCATAATCTTCATATCTGGAGAACCATTCTCTATAAGATGTCATGTGGAAAGATGCACCAGAGTCGATCAACTAGACATTGTCTGCTGTCTGTGTTGCTAAGGCAATAATGAAGGCATCTGTATCGCTATGAGAAGATTCGGTATCAGAAGAGTTATTCTTCTTCTTCTTCTATTTCTCCTCTTTACAATCCTTTCGGATATGGCCATTCTTCCCACAAATCCAACATTTCACCTTGGACTTCTTCCTTGGAGACTTTGATCTCTCCTTTGATTTGGATTTGGACTTCTCGTCCTTCAGTTTGCCTTTCTCTTTTGATCCACCTCGAATAGCAAGGGCCTCCTTGGCCATTTCAGAAGACTTCCTCTATGCCTCTTCTCAAAGAAGCGAATCAACCATATTATCCATTTTGAAAGTGGCTTTTGTACTCCCAATAACCATCACCAAATGGTCCCATGTGTCCGGCAAGGAACACAACAGAAGCATACAACGATCCTCATACTCAATCTTTACTCCCACAAAAGTTAACTATGCAATGATCATGTTGAAAGCATTTAAATGATCTACCATAGATGTCCCTTCACTCATCTTCAAGGAGTATAAATTCTTCGTCAGGAACAACTTATTTACCAGAGAATTTCCTTGATAAATATCACCAAGTTTCTTCCATAAAGAAGTTGTTGTCTTCTCCTCATGAATATTTAGAGAACAAAATCCGCAAGGCATAATCTGATCAACCCTTGGCCTTACAATCTGTGAGGTCCCAATCTTCTTGTTTCATGCCTGATGGTTTTGATCCAGACAATGCAACCCAGAGGTCTCTATCAACCAACAAGTCTTCCATCTTGAGTTTCCATAACTTGTAGTTACCACCATTAAATTTCTCAATGTCCACTCTTCCTGATGTACTTGCCATCTCAGTCTACAATTTCAAACAAACCTCTGAAAAACTCCCACTGCAGAATTAACACATAAACCCCATCCTACCCATAAGGATAACATAACTGGTCAGGCTCTGATACTACTTGTAAGGAAAGAAGAATGCAGAAAATGCCTCCCTAATGTTAATTTATTAGAGGAGTAAACAGACATGTGTTTCAATTTGAATTACAACAACTAAAGATACACAATACAAGATAAACAAAGCAACATGAAAAATGCAATAAGAGAGTAGTACACCAAAATTCACATGGGAAAATCCCACACACCAAAGAAATCTCTTGTATTACAATAAAAAACTATTTACATACAAGTTACAAATTTTCAAGCTTTGATCTTGTCTCTGTTTAGGTAGCAACAGTTTAGAAGATTATGTTCACAATCGGCTTTTCAATTCAACATTACAAAATTACCAATTGACACTCAACCTCTCTGCACAATGAAAAGAATCAATATCTCATCAACCTATCATCCAACACGACCAACTCACTCTTCAACCATTTTCTAGATGTTTATATGTCTTTGTCAAAAAATAGTTTGATTTAGTTACCACATCTCTAACTGTCGAACTTCCTCAAATTTTCAATAACACACCATGTTTTCTCCATCGCTTCCTCTGAGTCATTCTAGTTTCCACCAATCATCTACATACAAGTCAACAAGTCATTTTATATTTGGCCATGGTCCCCACCTTTGTTGCTCTTAGCTGAAATTGTCACCAAAGTCACTTTTGACATTGTTGCGAGATGGTGGGACGAGCATGTCTACTGCTCCCCTAGTTAGCCCGCAGTGCTCCTTGGGAACCCTTAGCTTACCTACAGGGTGGCAGGGAAAACAAGTCTCCTTGCTTCCCTATTGGCCCGCAACACCATTATTTGACCATTTTTCATCATGCGGGGTGGTAGAAAGAATCATCCCTTCACCCTCCGTCTTTATCCCGCACTACACCTACGACCATTAGAAAACCCTCGCAGGGTGGCGAGGAAGACCAAGTTATCTCTCTTCTTCTAGCACACATGTTCTCTTATTTGATCCTTAGAGTCCTACAAGGTGGTGGGAGGGAGACCAAGTCTCATTCTTCCCACTATCCCACGACCCTATTCATTGCACCTTTTTCAGGTTGTAGGGTTAAACGGGAAAGACTAAGTTTCCTTTCCCTGCTATCCTGCAGTGCTCTGCACATTGCTTCTCCAAGAGGGTATATAACACAAAGGTTATCAACTGCTTTGTCAATAACATGAAGTTTATTCAATCTTCTTTGAAGATGACCAATAACAAAAACATTATCCACACTGAATTGCTCATTTTTGAGACCAAGTTCCATCTGCTCGAGATTTCAACCAGTAAGTTTGAGACACCCATTCTCAACAACTATCCCCCGATTCCTCCTTATTCTGAAAAATACACCTATTTCTTTCTGTCCAGATCTCCCAAATGACAATCAAGGGTACCATTCTCCAAATAATTGAGTATACTGATTTCTTGGGTTGAACAAACCAACTTTTAAAAAGTTCAATTAAACTACCAGGGAAAGGGACTTCCCATGATAGCTTTTGTTTTAAAAATTTCCAAACATATTGTGCCATCCTACAATTAAGTAGCAAATGATCAAGGTTTTCATTATTAGACTTGCCCAAAATACACTTGAAATGACTATGAAACCCCAGTTTGCTAAGGCTTTCCCCTGTTAAGATACACCCCTTCAATGCCAACCAAACAAAACCCCTCACTTTGGGCAAGCAATGATTATTCCAGCAAAGATAGGAAGGCCAATCTTCAACAGTCGTAGCCTCTTTGATCAACTTATACCCAATTTTGACAAATTAGTTACATTTCTTGGATCCACACCATTTTATTTCATCTTCATCGTTAGACAAATAAGGACAATACTCTTTGAGAATGCCATCAAAGATAACCTTTAGATGCAGGGTTAAAGGGAGATCCTAGTATCTTTCCACTGCCACAAGTTTAAGCCATTGACCCACAATATCTCCATAGAGTCTCTTAGTTTAGATCCCTAGAGAGCCTCAAAAGTTTATTTGATTACCCCCACATCATCTCTTAACTTTAAGGTAGGTCAACCATCCCAAGAGTCATTCCAAAAATCTGCTTTCTCACCATTCCCAAGCTATCAAGTAATATGATTAGTAATAACCCTTCGGCAAGAAAGGAGGAAATTCCAAATTGCCAATCCATTTGGAGGATTGCGAATAGTCAGGATATGATCCCTATCTTGAGAGTCAATATATTTGTGTGTCAAAACCTTGACCCATTTTTTATTTGGATTCATGCACATATGCCAAATTAATTTAGCACCCATCGCCTCATTAAGAAGTCCAATTCCAAAGACCTGCACCACTAGATTCTGTAGGTTTACAAAGTTTATCCCAGGCCACAAGGGGAATTTTATCTCGATCATTTTCCCATTCTATAAGAATTTCTTGAATCACTTTCTCAATAATTTTGAGGCACATCATAGAGTAGATAGGAAAATCAAAAAGTACTCATTTAAGCATAAGTAAGCCATTTTCTCTTCCAACTCTCTAACTTGTTAACACAACTAATGCTCTGCAAAAAGGATGGTTAGGAGAGTTATGTAAACACAAAAACACAAGAAACAAGTTCAAACATTAATGTTAGCAATCACAAAACAAATACTATCCTAAGCAAGCATATCAAGAGAGATACTAAAAAAGAAATGGAAAGCATGCAAAGACAAAAGAGGTAAACTAAACTCCTCCAAATGCTGACCAAAACATTCATAGTGGCTCCTCCCTTGATCCTCTCCTCTCCAAGTTCCCAAATGAGTGTAGCTCTCAGTATCTTTTTGCACTATTCTGGATGTCTTATGGAGGTTCAAGATTGTAAATGATTTAAACTATGCAAAAGCAAGTGTAAAACAAACTAAATATGAGATATTGCATAATTAACTAAGATTAATTTTAGCCCAAAATGACAATATGAAATGATTATGCTAAATGCTCTCTAAAATTCACTATAAGTTAGATGCATACAAGTTTTCAGGATCTGGATTATGAAGAAATGAGCTCTATTTATAGGAAAAATGGAGCATTGGAGGGTTGAGATTGAGTAATCTTAACAAGGGTTAGGATTGAAGGGCTTAAGATCCATGTGAGGAATTTCAACCCAATCCTAGGATGACAAATGTCAACAAGAGATGGGTTGAGAGGAGAATGAATAAGCATTAAATGCTTGACATGACTTGAGGGTTAACTTGGGAGGTAAGGTTAATGTTGAGTTTGAAAGAATAAAGCCATTATCCAATAAATAGTGTCTTTATCCAATGGATAAACTCTTGTGCAAGAGTTAGTGAGGATAACCATGGTCAAAGCAATAAATGCTTGAAGAGACCCATGGGTTAAATGAGGGTTGAGTTAGAGGTAAAGTATCTAACCATGAGATCAAGTGGATTTAACCATAAACGGTTATGTAAGAGCCATTAATGGTCATGTAAGAGCCATTAGTGGTTTGGAAGACTTTAGGGGTTAGCTTGTTGAACACATAAAACATTAAATGATTTTCAAAGACTTTGAAGGCTTTGAGAAGTGACTTCAAGTTGCTTAGGAATGTGACAATATTTAGGAGATGGATTAGGCTAATTAGGAATGATTAGAAAGTGGTTAGAAGGGTCTAGAAGGGGATTTAGGATTGCAAGTGGGTTTGGCGGGTGAGGGAAAATAGGATTTAAATTAAAATAAACTTAATTTATTTCAACTTGTGGTTGCAACTTGCATTTGTAGGAGAATGCAAGTGCGGAGGATTTAATGATTTAAATAAATGTTTTATTTATTTATTTAAAAGAGGAAAGAGGATTTAATTAAATAAATAGAATTTATTCATTTAATTGATTGTGAATTTGGTGTAATTGATAATTTATTTAATTAATAGGAGAATGAGTGAAGATGAATTAATTAAATGTTAATTTAATTAACTGTTGGCTAGTGGATTTATTAATCAAATAAATAGTAAACATTCATTTAATGAAAATGGACAGATTTATGTGACTACATTTGCCCCTCTTTGAGATGGTGTAGCTTATCACGTCGTTTCAAAGAAAGAAAAATAGTTGTGAAGAAATAGGCCCCATAAATGTTAATTTAATGGGTAGTATGCCCCCTCAAGAGATGGATCAAAAAATTTCAAAAAATCGGGCGATCTCTCGAAAAAGAACGAGAATTGGCGAGGAGGCAGAAGAGAAGAAAATAGCAACAGTGGTGGAAGAATAGAAGAAATTGGAGTCAATACAGAGAAAGGGGAGGCGCTGGAAGTTCATGGGGACCATGACAGTGAGCGGGGTAAAATTAGGTTTGAGGGCAAAGGGTATATATGGGGGTGAAGGGGTAAAAATAGGGTCATTTGCATCCATCTCCACAATGATTTAGAGCTCTGATAGTGACTTTGTTGAAAGAGCGAGTAGCAGTCAGGATGCCAGTACCGATAGCATATCATCGACTAGAGCGGGTCCATTGATTCAAATAGCGAGATGACTACGGACCAGTGGTACGCCAATTTGAATTTTTGCTTTTTATGCATTTTTTATGTCTTTTGGCAAGTGTCCAAGTTGAGTCAAGAAAATAGCGCTAAAATTGTGTTTTAGCGTTGTTGTCACCTAAACTAGTGCTTTTGTGCCGCTATAGTGCTATTGCATAGTGGTTTTAGCGCTATCACAAGGTTTAGTGTAGTCATGTAGTTATTTTAGCGCGATTCTAGTTTTAGTACGATCGAGTCAATCTTGTAGCGCGGCTATCCTGGAATGGCCCTGTTGTGTAGTGGTTTTAGTGCTATTGGTTTTTTAGTGCTAGTGTGTAGTTGTTTTAGTGCGATTGTTAGCAGAATATCACTATTATCTGAAAAATAGATGCCCCACTGTTAGAAAAATAATCTCTTGATGCCAATGGTGGATGGATGGATAAGTTATTTGTCTTGAACCATAACAACCCCATTGAGACTAGGTCATTATGATAAATGCCTGTTGTAGTCTAGGTTTGCCATGATTGCTTACCTGTTGAGACCCGAAGATACTTGATCAGAGTATCTGTTGATAGTCTAGGTTTAAACTTAAGAAAGTTTGAAACAAAACATTTGATGATGATGCAGATGTGTGTGATGTGTATGAGGATCTTCCCATCTTACAGATGCGGGAGAGGCATCTAGCCACACAACAGTTGAGAGATCGGTTGACAAAGGCTGAGATCGATTGCATTGCGACGACATGCCTTTATGATGTGATGTACATGCCCATGATTCAGACGAATCATGACCTGATGATGGCATTAGCAGAGCGATGGCACAACGAGACTTGCACATTCCATCTGGCTATGGGTGAGATGACCGTGACACTGGAGGATGTGTGGCGGATCTTGCACATCCCTATTCAAGGGGATCTAGTGACATATGATCGAGCATGGGGGACAACAACTATGAAACAAATATTTGATGAAGATGTTTTTATTCATGATGGCTCGGTAGCGTGGGAGGAGATAGTTGTGTTATATGAGCCACTCCCAGCTGTGTTATCAGGGATTGTTGGGGGCTTGCTATGTCCTGATTGACGATCACATGGACTGGCTGTGAGTTGGGGCCAGGTTATAGAGCATATGGTGATTGAGGGGATCCACTTTGCATAGGGACCGTGCATTCTAACACATTTATATCGGGATCTGCATGAGGTGATGTACCGAGAAATGAGTTCTCTAGGACTTGGGATCACTCTGTTGCATATCTAGGCATGGGAGCACCTACTTGTGACACGACTTGTTAGTCTGAGATTTAGGGAAGTAGATCAGCCCTATGTGTACATGTATAGAAGTATGAAGAGTCAGCCCCACCTGGAGAAGTTAGAGCAGTGGCGATGGACATTAGACGATTTAGATATAGTGATATGGAGGCCCTATATTGAGTGTGAGCCTTGGGATGTGATGCAGTGGCCCTACCTTATGTATTTATGACATGGTACTTGATTGGTAGGACATCCTACAATGTGGAGAGATAGGTACCTGACAGAGCGATGAGGCAGTTCAGTCAGAGGTAGGGATTGCCGAGTGGATTAGGGGAGTATGCATGGGCGATATGGGAGAGATTCCAGTGGGGGCCAGTGTTACCATATGATTAGGCCTTAGCGGAGTTTCAAACTTTATAGGCAAGACCATGGCATATGAGGCCGAAGGTTGTAGATGTAGGGGTTACAAATGAGTACACACAATATATTACTGCACATCCTATTCAACGTATATTGGATCCGATGAAGCCGATTCTGACTTTTGAGGATGATAGGAGATAGAGACAGAGGAGGAGAGGAGGTCAAGGACTTGTAGTAGATGGATGAGCTAGAGGTGATGAAGGAGGAGGAGGAGGAGGAGGAGGTGGTGGTGGAGGAGGAGGAGGTGGAGGTGGAGGGGGTGGTGGTGATGGATTTGGAGGTGGAGGTGGTGGAGGAGGACAGTTATAGTGGAGAGGGAGAGGCGGGAAGCTGTTGCAACTGTCACAGGGGCCTTTGATGTAGGGAGGAGTTAGATTAAGTGGCATGGATATGGGGGAGTGAGAGGCACCTATGGATACGAGAGAGGGAGCTACTGGTGGAGAAGAGGGAGCTACAAGTGGAGGAGAGTATCAGATGGGGATGAGATATGCACGAGAGAATATGCTAGTATATATGCAAACTCGACTTACAGCAGCCGAGGCACGGGTGGAGGAGATGAAGGCAGAGGTTGCAGCTAGAGATGTTCAACTATTTGCATGAGAGTTAGAGTTGACTATAGTGCTGAGAGAGAGAGATGATGCAGTGGAGAGATTGATGGAGATGCAAGAGAGAGTACGAGCTGGGGCAAGAGCACAGGTTCCTACTGGGGAGGTGATCAAGGAGATACGGTGAGCTCAGGTGGAGATAGAGTATTGGCGGGGTTTATATGAGTAGGCGGTGCCATCCAGTCAACGGGCACTGAGCTATTCACAGATGCGTCGGGCAAGATCAGAGCAGTCTCAGAGGATGCAGAGTAGTGGCGGTGTGATGGGTCCTCCATAGCAAGATAGTGTGGGTGGTGCAGGGGTAATGGGGGAGAAGGTGGTGATGGTGGTGCAACATCTGGCCAGAGTGCCATTTGAGAGAGCTTTATGTATTTTATTACATTGTCATTTTGGACCATGACTTGGATGGCTCTTGGTAGCCGATATTTTTTGACATCACTATACTCTGATACATGTATGTTTTTGTGAGATGATATTTGATGTGATATATGAGGATATCCCATATTTTGTGATGATATGCATGTTGATGATATGTATGGGTTTATGCAAGACGATGATTTATGATTTATGCTTAGATGTATGTTTTTACTTGCTAGATGTATATGTTGATAAAATGATTTCTATATGCATGTGATGATGACTTTATGATGTCTATATGCATGTTTATGAATGTGATGCTAACATATGGATGCAGGTTAATATATGTATGATGCGTTGTTGTAATACTTTATGTATGTAATGCCATGAGGATGATGTATGCAAAATGATGAATGAATGATGTTGACTATGAGATAGATAGTACTTGTGTTTATGTTGATGAAATGATGATATGCAAATGTGTTTGATATGCTAAAATGCAATGAATTGAATGGTTTATGTAAATGTGTATAGATGGTTAAAAATGAATGCAAAAATGGATAAACAAATGGTGATTTTAAATGTTTATGTGATGATCTTAAATGAATGCACTTGTAAAATGAATAAACAAATGTTGAGACAAATGTTTACGTTATGATTCTAAATGACTTAAAATATGACTAAGTGAAATGATAATGCAACTAAGGGATAATGAATAACTGCATCTTAATACTATTAAAAGGATAATGAATGCATCTTAACGAATCCAGAGGAAACTGGTAAAGATGAGAATGAAATGAATGAGTATAAGAATATACTGGATTGATAGATGAATGTACATAACTATAGATAGATAAATGCAAATGAATGTAACTAAATGAATATAGATGAATGTATTGTAAAGAAACTTAAATAATGATGAATGATTTTGAATGATGTAAGGATGCTAATCTAAGTAAGTGATAATGAATGCAATTAAATGATATTAAATGCACTTAAATGAATATCTAAAATAGATGAAATGAACCTGCATGCAAGTAAATGATAATGAACTAGATGCATTTAAATGCAACTAAATGTAATGGAATGATGATATCATGTGTTCATGATAAATGAATGCAAGTTGGTGAGAAATTGTATGATGCACTGATGATGTATCAGAGAACTCTGACATGATTAAATAACTTCTCATATTTAACTTGTTCACACTTGTATACAAAACCATAAATATGAATACTGAATGATCAAATGGATGGGTGATATGCAACAAAATGCAATATAAACAGATGAGATGAAATGATGATCCATAGTGCTTTATTTTTCATCATTGAGCAATGGTAGTATCAATCTTGGACGAGGCAGTAGGAACCAAGTTTGTTGCATTGTACCTGTAAGCAAGCAGCATAGATAAAGAATATGGACCCTCCATAATAATTTATGCTCATATGGTCGAGGTATATGTACTGTAGTCAACAAGCCATAGTGATCCATGACTTTATTTTGCGTAAGATCACATACCTTAGTGAACTTCCCACGTAGACACCATAAGTACATGCCCTAGAACTTCATTGGAATAATTCGCAGATAATAAACAAAATGATACTTAGGAACCACCCTGACTACTCTAATCACTTGTGGATATCCCAGAGTAGCGTAGGAACATGATATAAATGAATAAATAACTTTATCAAACTGACCAAGTACTTGATAGCTTAAACGTAATTTTCTTGTCAAAGAAAATGTTATCATGTCTTGGTTTTGGTAAGGAAGGATGCATCCTTGTTAAGACATTTGTGTGTCGATGTTTGATTGTTTGGTTGATTTGATAAGTGATCATCGTTTGAGTAGCTCAAAATGTTGGTTTGATGTTTGCTTTGATGCGTATGTACAAAGGATTTTTATGCATTGCCATATTTTTGATCGATTTTGATGTTTTATGATGTTTTTGGATTTTGTGAGTTGTTTTTGAATGTTTTTGAATTTGGTGAGACAGTTTTGAATGTTTTTGGATTTTGTGAGATAGTTTTGAATGTTTTTGGATTTTGTGAGATGATTTTGAATGTTTTAGGATTTTGTGAGTTGTTTTGAATGTTTTTGGATTTTGTGAGATAGTTTTGAATGTTTTTGGATTTTGTGAGTTGTTTTGAATTTTTTTTGATTTTGTGAGATAGTTTTGAAAGGAATTTAATGAATCACAAGTAATGCAGAATCCACTTCCATCAATAGGTTAAGAGCATTGCCCCTAGTTTAGACATGACTATGAAAAAGCGGGATGCAAGACGCATGAAGTACTATGCTTGATTGAAGATCAATAACAAGCCATGGTTTGATTGATGGATGAGTGGATGTAATGAATGTGATCACAACAAGTCTAAATGATAATGGAGCCATGGCCTTTACAAGTGGTGCCTTTTTGCCAGGTTTTCACCATCGTACTTACCCAAGGTGCCACCAGAGTGGTTGTTCACCGTTTGGATGCATGATTTTTCTTTTACTATTTTGATTTTTTTATATTTTCTTTTAATAAAGGTCTCAACTTTTTCAACCTTTGGAATTAAAGCAAATAAATTACTATTCAGTTCCTTCGCTACACACACTTTCTTTAGCCTCCTTCACAACTTGCTAGACTTCAAGCCCCAATAGATCCCCAAAACCCTAGTAAAAGAATACAAGAAATCCATCTAGACCCGAAGCTTTGTATCCTTCCATAAAAAAGATGACAACTTTCACTTCCTCCACACTGATAGGTTTACATAGAGTTGCATTCTGATGTTTTGAAATAATCTTTGGGATGTTTAAAAGAATAGATTGCGTTGTTGATCATTCACTAAGTCATTAATCGACAACAATAAATAGAAATAGCCCACTGCTTCCTTATTAATGGCTTCTAAAGTGTCAAGCGTGTTGTTGTAAGAATCCTTAATCTCTATGATCCTATTCCAAGGTCTTCTTACTTTCACCAAATTATGAAAAAAAATTGTATTTCGATCGCTCGCTTTCAACCAACATTCTCGATACTTTTGACTAGATAGTAGACCTCCTCTCAACCTAGGATTTCGTTGTACTTTTTTTTCCAACTCTTTCTCCTTCCAAAAGAGATCCTTTGTCATTCCATTATTCATAATTCTTTCTTGAATCACACTCAAATCAACCTCAAGGGAGGTTTTTCCTACAAAGATATCACCAAAGTTTGATCTATTCCACTTCAATTTCTCCTTGATGAATTGTAACTTCTTAAAGAAATTAAAAGAATAAGTTCCATCCATATTTGGAGCTAAATCCCACCACTATTTGTCAAATATTGAATGCTACAATCTCTTAACCACATATTTTCAAACTTAAAGGGACAACGCAAAGGGGAACTATCCATATGAAAAATCAATTCCACAGGAAAATGATAATAAGCAACCAAAGGATTTATAGAGGCTTCAAATAATAATGGTTTATCAGCCTAACCTCCTCCCAGGAAAAATCTATCTAGTTTTTTAGAAATATGCTCCAAACCCAATCTTCTATTAGTCCAAGTAGAGACACCACAATTAGTCTTGATTTTTTTATGTCCATTAGAGGAAGTTCAAAATTATGAAATTCTCTCTAGGAATACTTGAAACCCACAGAGTGGCCTTTATTATTTTCCAAGTCTAAAGTTGCATTGAATTCACCTCCAATGATTACGGGATCCTTGACCAAACTCTGTAGGATTGTTGAGATTTGTTGCCACACTTCCGATTGTAACCGAGCTTTCATAGGGCCATAGACATTCAAAACAAAAAAGTCACAGTTTATCCTGAAAGAATGGACTTTGCACAACTACCAAGAGGGGGAGTCAACCAACTCCTCAATAACCAAAGAGAAAAGGTTCCATAATATGCCCGAACAACCCACAACACCATTCACATCCACAAAGATACCTGACCATGATCTTCAAATTCTCAAAAGACTAACAAAATCCTCTTTGCCAAGCTTTGTTTCTTGAAGACACACCAATCTGGTTTCATTTGATCCAACCCATAATGCATGATCAAATATTTTTTTTTAGGGGCATTGCATCCCCTCACATTCCAACTTAAGATTTTCATTGCCCTTCAAGAAGGGGTGCCCCCTTCCCTACTATCAGTTTTCTCTTCCCTTTAGCACTCCCTGCCATTTCCAATCTGAATTCGTTTATTTTCCTCCCTTGTGATTTATTTTCCCCAACCCTAGCCTTTTGCACCATTGACTTGGACTGATTAATGGTTTTGAATTCCACAATACCTTCCTCATCCATCATCCCCCATCCATCATCATCATCATCAAAAGACATATCATCTGAATCCTTCTTTGAAGCACTATCTTCACCCAAGGACTTTGGGTCACCCAATTCTTGTACTACATCTGAAGTACCAATAGTCTTGGTATGATCCACATGTTACTCCAAAAGACCTACCTCCATTACCTCCATCACTTCCTCCTAACCATTTTAAGGAATAACATCATCCTTTTCCACCCAGGCCTAGGTTGAAGTTCATCCCATTTTACAAAGGAAAGGAGCCTGAAACTTGTCTAGAGGATTCCTTCTGCCCTAGAGGGAAGGAGGAACCAATAGTAGAAGAGGGAACATTATTCAGTTGTCTTGACTTTGAACCAACAACATTATTATTCATGTTCTCTGGAATGTGATTATCCATGTCTAGAAACACTGTTTCCCCACTTTGTATCCCACCAGTCTATAGATCCCTCTTGTCTTGCATTTGAATCAAATTATCAACCACACTATTTATGTCTAAAGATTTACCCTGTGTTCTAGCAATACACATCTCCTTTGTATGTCCTTCATTTTTGCATCTTTTGCATCGCTCAACATTCTCTTCTATTTCAATTTGTTGATGTCAACAACCCTTGTTTGTGTTGGTTTATAGATTTTTTGGTAAGGGAAAATGGGGTTTCCATCCAATACAAATGCGGGCATACATACTAAAATCATTTTTCTCGACGACTTCATCAAATTTAATGTAAAAACTTTGTTTATTTCCAATGGTCATAAAAGTTTCTTCATGCTAGTACTCACAAGGCAGATTGTAGAGCCTCAACCAAATAAAATTTCTTCAAGGTGGGCATTTAGAGGATTAAAATTTGGTTCCCAATCCTTAAAAAAAAAAACCTTACACCCCATGAAAAATGGACCATTTTTAAAACCCAATTTTTATTCTCACCGCTCTTCGTGATCACAAGAAAAAATCCATTGGGCATAGATTTAAGTTCAGACTCGAATGGGCAATTACGCTCACACCTTTTTTTAACTCTACCAAAAGTAGGCCAGTGTCCTACCCATTTCATGAAAAAGACCCTTTCCCTAAAAAAATAGACCGAATCATATTGGCTACGGTCACCCAGAAAAAATGACAAAAGTTTTGCCTCTGGCTGGGATTGTCTTACCTTTTCGCCACCCTCAGAATTTTGAATCTTCTTCAATTGCCATTCTTTATCTTGAACCTTTTGCCATTCTATTTTTGGATCCTTCAAAACACCATTAAAACCTTTGAAGGCTGGAGAGGACTCATCCCTTCTCCAGTCTTGAGCATGACTCCATCCACCATTTTCCTTTCATGAGAAATCAAAACCCCTTTTTCTGCTTTGATCCCCCCATACCCATTTTGGTTTATTCCATGATCTGGGAGAAGATAATACATGGTACTTGTTTTGATATCATGAATGAAAGGCCTTGAAATATCTCAACTGTAACCCTAGTTTCCCCCTTGATGCTATTTCATCACAATAGTTTATATAAAACCGCAAAAAACACAATTATAGTTAAGTTATTAGATACAGTACAATATGCAAAGATCTAATCTAGGTCTCTCAAGTTCTTGATGAAATCTTGAGTAAAATTAATTTTGTAGGTTAAAGAATATTTTCTTCACTTTTTAGAATTATTGGATAAATAATATGGAAATTAAAAATTTGGCTAGGATCCTTCAAAGGTTTAATGGAGGATCCAAATATTAATGTATCCTTGAAAATTATAAATTTTTTTATTGAAATATTTTGGAATGTTTTTAGTTTGTCCAGTCCTTGATTTATCATGGGAGTGAGTTTCTTGTTTCTTGGGATACATATTTCATGTTAAAAATGCAAATTTTCAACTTAGGAACTAATTATGAAAACTATTTTTCTTAAATGTTCTTTAGGAACTAATGTTGATGGTTAGGGATGTGAGTGGATTGATTTAGATTGTGAAGTGAAACATGTAAAACTAATGCACTACATTTAATGATTGTGATTTAAGGGGCGTTTTTTTGAGATGATTGTCAATGTTTTGAAATGTTTTCTTTTGATCTTAGGAGAAATTTTCCTTAGTCAAACATTGGCCTAGAGAGTTTGTTTTGATGCTATAATATAGGGGAAAACTTAACCTTGTTCATGAATGAATTAGGAGACAAATATAACAAAATGTCTATTTTGTATTTAGTTAATCTAATTTGTCTATTTTTTCGCAAGGGTAGTTTTCTCCATGGGTAAATTTGCAAGGGTGAACTATATATATTAAGGTGAATTCAATTATGGTAAAGGTGTGATTTGGTTAAAAAAGGATGAGTCTACAAGTGTGAAATATTTTTATTAGAGTGAATTCAATTGTGGTGCAAAGGACTTGATTTGGTCAAAACAAGCATATTTGGAAGTGCATAGTAAATGATATTTTTTCAAAAAAAATCTTTAAACTGAATATTTGGAACTTTGGTTTTTCTTTCCCTTATACTCAAATTAATATGCTTTCTTTCTTTTTGTGCTTTTTGTCCAAATTAGGTTGTTCTCATGTTTTTTAGTGTCATTGGTTGGTCTCTTATGAACCTAAGTGAGTTGTTGTATCATTATTGTGACCAACCATTTATGGAATATTAGGAAGAATTTTTTGGTGATACGAATAACATTATTTGTGTGTATTTGAATATTGTTATTTTTTTTAAGAATTGAAGGATGTTCACAGGTTCGTGACTCTTTTTCAATTCCTTGTAATTGTTATCTTATGATCTTGCCTACCTATTGTATCAACAATGTGAGTCTAGTACTTTGTTGTTAGTATAAGGGAGACTCTATCTCCCTTTATCTTGTCATGATTATATTGTCCCATGACCATACAAGTCTTCTACTAATGTACTTATGTAACTAAGTTCTTACACTTTGTGCAATCATGTATTGGGTATTGTTGCCTTGTTCTTTGGTTGTATTTTTTTCCTATTTGGTAATATCATAGTGTGTGAGCATGTGTTGTAATACGTGTATGTTACAATTACAATGCAAAAAACTTGGTATCCCATATTTTGTTTTATAATGTCTTGATGTAAAAGTTAGGGCATTACTAATTCAAATGTCCAGATTTTATGATTTGGTCCATGTCGTCAGATTTGGAATATAAAAATTTAAAGTAGGCCTTATTCCCTCCATTTCCATTAGCTATCGTGAGAATACTCAAGTGATAATATTTCAAATTATATACTAGGTAAAATAAAAAATATTATAGATGTAGACATCTAATATTTTCCTATTACAACCCTATCCCAATTAACCAAATAATTACATATTTTTGTTAATTCACCTCACTAATTTACCCCACTAATTAGCCCATTTTCCCTCTCACACATAATTAAATAATTTTAACATTTAATTACCTTATTTTCTACCTCACATGACTAAAATAATTAAATAACTTAATAATGGTATATTTCCTCCACCAAATTCTAAGAATAAAGGGGGTTCTAAATGCAAAAATTTATAAAATTTCCTATGGTTGCAACGACTTACTATTTGTAGTTAGTGCATTATAGCCCTTCATTTTCAAATAGTGTTCCATGATTGTTGGGGATGGGGGGACAAAAGGATGACGAGGGGGTGGTAGGGGTGGGGGGAGGAGGGGGGTGGGGAGGGGGTGATGTTGATATACATGTAATACATGAAAAACTAGTTATGAAAATATGTATAAGAATCACATTTCAAATGAAACTTTGACAAATTGGTAAAATAGAAAAATTATAAATACTAAATACTAATATTTCTTGAATACAATAAAATTTGACAATTTCATTTGTCAAATTGGAGATTCCTATTATATCAAAAATATCATAAAGATGATTACAATGAGTAGCATAAAAATATCATAAAGATGAATACAATGAGTAACATGATATCAAAATAAGTACAAAATGCCAAAATGTAGTGAAGGGAGGCCTCTAATCACCCGAAACTCCTCATCACTGGAACAACTAGACTCCTCATGATCAAGATCCCCCAATATAACATCAACCAACCTTGAATTTGAAGTCGTAGCAACCTTGTAAACCTATGATGGCTCCTCCAACTCTACATCTCATTGTGCTAGTGGACTTTCTTTGTACACAAGTATTTTGTGGTGAATGAGACACAAAGAACTTTGTACAACCACAAGCTTCTTTTCTCTCCCCGAGGTAAGTATGTTTCTCTTAAGAAAATAGATGAAGCTATAAATAGACTAGTTCCTCTTTGCATCTAAAGAACTAGAAAGCTAAGATAACAAATAAATTGCTAGAGTAGTAGTTAAAGATTTCTAACCACGACAATTTCACCACAAAAGTGGGTCCTCCTATGACATAGTTGCTATATCCATCTTAGCCACATTTGAATAACCCCTAAGAGTGGAAAATTTGGTCCACATAATGTGAATTGTGCTGAAAATTTTAACATCACACATCTTATAATTTCATCTAAAGAACCCTTCCTTCACCTCATCATCTTGAATCGGTCTAACTCTACCTGGTCTAACCTTGTACCACTTAGGATTTAATGCATAGGCAACCATATGCAAGATAGTGTTGAGATTGTCCCATTTGTGTTGAATAAGTGGTCAAATGTACTCACTATATAATACTAAAGTTGGATCCTTCACTCACACAACAACACTCATCTGGTGAAGCATATAATTGATGTACTCATACACCTCTCCAAAGGTAGGTGAATCCCCATTCCCATAGCCGATGACCTAGAAAACAAGAGAAATTATGGAGACTATGTATTTTACATTACTCCAAAACACATCACTCTTCACTATCTCCATTAACCTCCCCCCTACTTTGTCTTAGCCTTAGCCCACCTATTCCACTCTGTTGTCATAACCATGAGTCGTAGTACCTCTCAAAACTCAATCATTCTCTCCAAGAGAATGAAATAGGATGTATATATGGTCTCAAATGGTTTCAAGGACTTCTTTAAGAGGGTCTTGAAGAGTGCATGTGAAGTGTGGTGGGTGTATGTAAACATCTGCACATGTCTCACATCACTATTTACTCCTATAATCCACTTAATATTCCCCATCCTTGAGTACATTTTTCATGGCACACACACAAAATGGAGTCCACCAAATATGTTTATATGATGCCTCAATAATTTTCCCTATAGATTTGTATACATGTGTTGCATATATCACTACTTGGACCATATTTTGTGGCCCAACCTCCTCAACAACGTCCTTGAAGAGCTCAAATTGAAAATCAACATCTGTGTGATGCCCTATACAATCAATTCCTCTAAGAAATTATAGGCCCTTTGTACATGTAACCATGATGTTGATGAGTGTAAAATGGCTAATGTTTGTCCACCCATCCATAACTATGGTACATCTAGACTCCACCTAGCATGCCTTCATCTTCTCCATCAAAACATTGATCTTGGAATAGTTCTTATCTAAGATCATGGTCTTGAATTTGGTTTCAACTGGAGGCACCTATGATGGTCCTCCCCTCACCACCACTAATATCATCTCCTTATAATAAGGAGATTGAGCTACATGAAATGGGACACCATTGGCGAAGAAGAAATTGCCAATGACATCATCTATCTCATCCTTCAACTGCACATTGAACAATTCAGCTATGGTGTTACTTTGAGTTTGCAACTTCTATTTCCCCTTACCCTCTCCTGATTGGGACACAACACTAGAAGTGGATGAAGGTCCTAAAATCATTCCTCTCATCTGCAATATATGATTAGAAACTTGTGGTTGCCTTTGTTGAAGATGTTCCCTACTAGACAAAGTAGAAGGCATTGCAACTACACTATCATTTGGAATGCCCCAAAGCTTGTTGATCTCCATTATATATGCCATGTTTTTAGTTTCTAGAAAAAAGGACATAGGTCCACACCTTTTACTTGAGTAAAAAGGAACTGTGCATTAACTCTAGTAATTTTGCCAAATCAAGTTACATAATAGATGTTGCATTGCCACTTCCTTGTGCCACCACTTGTCCTCAATGTGCCTTGTATTTTTGATGCAATTTTTTTGACAGGAAACCTAGGATCAAAATGACCCTTAGCATACTATGCCAATAATTTGGAAGGTTAATTTGTGCTAACTATTACATTTTAAATTGAACTATATTAGGCTCCAAGATCATCCCCATGGTCACCCCCCTCAACAGGTTCATATTTTGATTTATTTCCATTATGAGAATGAATATCTATCTAATCCTCACTCATGTCATGAGAGCTCATTATTACATTACATTTAAAAAAATCAAAATGAAAATAAATTCAATAAGCACCTAATTTCAGCCTACTTTAAAAAAATTGAAAACAAAATTAAATATTTGACGTTGAATCTTGAGGAAAAAATGATGAACGAATCAATCATCATTTCTACCTCAAGATTCAACATCAAATCTGATTTTTAAAATGAAACAAAGAAAAAACAACAAAAAAATTTTGAAATAAAAAAAATGAAACAAACAAAAAACAACAAATAACCTACCTTTTTGCTTGTAAAATCTACCTAAAATGCTATAGAATCCCCCCCCTCTTCTTCTTCTTGCTTCTTGTCACTCCTCTTACACTTGCACTCACTCAACCTATCTCTTTTTACTCCTTCAATCACTCTTTTCTAAGTTTTCTCTCCTCTTCACCTAGTTGTGAAAAAAAATTAGAAAACAAATGTAAGAAAAATAGAGGATTTGAAGGGGTTTTATAAGGAATAGAGGGCATGAATGGGACCCACATAAAATTAAGGTTTGACCCTAACTCTAAAAATGCAACAAATTAAATGACCTTTTTTAAAAAAAATGCATCTTTAAAAAAATTACTCCTAACAATGGGAGATGCCTAGACATCTTGAAGATGCCTAGTCATCTCCCCTATCTCTAGACATACCGTCAATAGTGGCAGGATGACAGGGGATTCCTTGTCCCCATCATGGAAATGATATCCAAGGTTTATTATAATTTAGTATAGGAGGCTTTCATTTACATTTGTTTCCTAGTATTTATAGACTAGTGCTTATAGTAGCAATATAAACATTTCCACATGACCCCCTAAGATAAAAATATGCAAACAAGTATTTAGAGTCCATCATGTACAAAATATTAGACAAGCATACCATAAGTATTACAAAAGATATAACTTTGTGAAACCCTCCAGAAGGGAAAAACCTAACTCCCAAAAGCATCCATACTTAACATATATAATTCAATAATCAAACATTACATTACACTTACAAAGTCTTCATGAATAATTTTGAAACATCAACTTTCTCCAATGTATCCTCCATATGTCTAAGCATAAGGGCCAACCATATTACCATACATCTAATGCAATGCTTCACATATGTTCTCTAAAAGAGATCTCAATACAAATGACAACTAGCCTAATCAATCTCTACTACTAAAGATGTGCTTGGTTTTATTTATTTGAGCTCACACAAAACTACTATGGTATTAGTTATACAATGTGTTGAAAAACCATGATACCACACAACTATTGAGCCCCTTATTTACTTTTTGATACTATGTTTTCCTTGTATTATATAGCTTACTTGTGGGGTTTTGTCTTAGACATATGGACATTTGAGATCCTTGTTGCCTATTATGTGGGCAACCATAGTCATTCAAACACCATTTTTGGTTTTGTCACCACACTCAACAATATTGTAGTTGGATTCATGAATTTTTTGCCATTTTTGCCTATAACCTTTTTTGACAAAGGATAATTATGATTCTTGGTGAAATGACATCTTGACACATCTTAAGTGACTAGATCTTTTTCCTTATTTGTATGGACTCATACCTAAACCAACCACATTAGCAAGTATATTAGCTTCATCTATTATCATAAACTATCTTGTAGGATTAATTTGTTATAGTGTGGATATTGGCACTATGTGTACTATATCGGACCTTGAGTGCCCACACACACTTTGAAACCAACTTTTGGAGATCCATGAACACCCTCATATCTCTCCATTCTTAGAGGATATTGTATTAGATCATCTTATTCTTATTAAATCATGCTGATTGTATACCCTTTAATGATGATACTTTAGAAGAGATTGAGTGTATCACAGGTCTTGCATATTTCAAAGGATCAAAGGCTTTCCTTCCAATATCTACTCATCAAACTTAGACCTTATATTCATCATCTATTTTTCTTTATTATCTTATAATTGTCACATGCATGGCTCCCATAGACTCAATATAGTAGGTTATTGTTCTTCCATACATTGGTACTTGGTACTCATATCTTGTAGACATATCATATTTGTTTGTGGAGTCTCCACTTGCAAATTTAGAGGATTATATTTAGAATATTTATTTCCTCTTTACTGTTATCAACATCATCATTGTTAGCCTATTAGATTTATGTATTCCAAACATAGATACTTGGGATTCATATCTTGTAGACATATCATTCTTATTTGTGGAGTCTCAGATTGTAGATATAGAGGATTATCTGGAGGAAATTCATCTCCTCTTTGTGGACAACCAACTTAGCATTGTTAGGTTAGTCCTAGGTTGTGACCCTTTACATTGATTAGGCATGTACTTGATTGGTTTATGTCATCATCACTCTTCATGGACAAAACAACACCTAATTAGTTTTTAGAGGCACACACCATATGGATTTGGATTCCTGATTCTTCTAGTTTATGGAAATGACTTTCCTAATATCGAATCAATTTGTTTTTTCCTAAAGGGATAAATGTTGTTCACATGTAATAGATCTTGATTTGTCTTTAGGTGTTCATCTTTGAAACAAGAGCTACTTCTTTATGGGGGTATTATATCCTAATTTTATCTCTCCCATGAGGGGAACATCTATTATATTAATGTTACAGAAGTAGTCATTGAGGGTCATTGCTTTGAAAATACTAAAGAAAAGAAATGTGGAGGAAGTGAAGGATATAAGCAAGTTATCTTAGAATCTTGAAAAAGTAGAAAAAATGGTCATTGATATCAAAATACATGTTGAGGGTACAAACAAGATGAAATAAATTTTGACCTAAAGATTACAAACAACAGATAAGGAATATGAAAAACTTGAAGCAAAAAATTGTATCCCTGAGAAAGGATGTGGAGAAGGAGAACAATCAATTAAAATTGAAGATTGGGAAAAGAAAAAAGATCTTAGATGAGACCATAAGAAATCAGAGGTTTCCGCACATCAAGACTGATATTGGATTTAATGACATAAAAATAAGTAAGGAGACAATGGAGTTTATGAAGATAGTTGATGAGAATCTAGAAGAGAATGGTTAGCGAAGTTCAATATTTGAGAAGACTAAGGCAATTGAAGATAGCAAGAAGGAAGATGATGGTTTCACTCAAGTGCACAAATGGAAGAAGAGACCCAGAAGAAAAATTGAAGAGGAAAATAATGCAATACTAGGTTCAATTATTCCTTTTCTGGATACTATTTTAATTGTAATCAGTTTGGTCATAAGGTAACAAAATTTAGAAGGGTTCCTTCATGAAGGAATAATTTTGTGGGTAATGTTTGTCTCCTTTAATGGTTTTGATAAGTGGGCCTTAGAACCATAACTTAGGGATTGGATATCCATACTAAGTAGTTAATTCATCATTATGAAGGCTCATTTTCTGTCAACTTGGGGCATATACTTGAAAGGGGTCAACAAGGTATATGCACTAGCGACTGAATTTTAACCATGCTATCGATGACTGAAAAGGAAATGGAAATAAAAAGTAAAATGCATGAAAATGGAATAACTTAAATGCTTAACAACAACTATCATCTAAACTGAACTCAAATGAATAACAACAATCTAACCCATGACAAGAAAACAAAAAATTGTTTTGTCTGCTTTGTTTGTAGGAATATTCACAGGATGGAGTTTCCAGTGGCTATAAGAATAGTCAATCACTAGGACAACAATTGAATATTGTATGAAAAAAATAACCACTAAACACAAAGATTGGAGTTCTCACTAAGTGGGTGAAGCAGTCACCAGTGAGGAGGGACCTCGAGGAGATCAGTCCAAACCGGTCAGCAAGAGTAAACACAATAGAAACACACAGATATGATGGAGGAAATGCAGGACATATAGTTTTATTGCATGAAAATTACATCCAACCGGTAACAACTAGGTTACAACATATCGACACACAAGCCTGGTAGAATAGGTCACACCAAGACCATGAATCGAAAAAGATCTATCTTCTAGGCACAATCTATCTGTTAGATACTTCTTGATTTTTTGATTCATTACATTCTAAATCATGATTACAAATATATATATCGATCCAAAGGATCCAGTCGGCCAAAAAAGGATCAAAACTCAAAGAACAAGACCTAATGTGCAAAATGAATGAGGTTGGCCTTCACCAAGAGATTCCTCTGGAGAATCCAAATGATGAAATGAAGAAGGTCTGCCACATGCCAAGCAACATCGAGATCAACATCCAAGGCTTTGGAAGCTTTGGAAAGGATTCTGGTAGATCATTAGAATAGGTCTTAGGCAACCAGTAACAAAGGAACAACCAGTAACAAGAAATTGCCAAGGAATCGATAGAGATATCTTGTCGGGAAGTGATCCAAATGAGATGCAGTTTGAAAGCAAGAAAGATGATCAAGTCTTCAAGTAGAATCCAACTCCACAAGAACCGGTGAGCCAAAATTGGGACACACATAAAGGAAAACTGAAACTACAAATAGAAAACCAAACACAAAAGAAAATGTTTTTGGTTGATGCAAGATTGTTGTGAACCGAGGATTCTCCCACATCAGACATCTGGGGTTAATGAAAAAGTGAGCCTCTCACTTTGTTAAGGTAAGAGGAAAACTAAGGCAATCTACTTCTTCTTGAGAAATCCAAGATGAATCTTCAACTGGTTTGCTCTTCTACTTCACAAGATATTATTTGTACTGACTGCTCCGGGTACTATGCCCAATCCTACTTTTCAAAATCTCTTCAATCTGATCTGATTCCTTTTGGGGTAATTGTCTCTCAAGGCCTGCAATAATTTCCTCACTGAATTTTGGATCATGGTACTCATGAAGATCTACAATGTTGAATATAGGTGAAATACTTAGACTATCTGGTGGCTCTACTTCATATGCATTTCCACAACTGAACTTCCTCAAGATCTTACAGGGTCCAAACTTCTTCATCTGCAACTTATTATAAGTTCCAACTGGGAATCTCTCTTTTCTCAAATATACCATCACTTCATCGCCAACTTCAAATTTCTTATGTCTCCTCTTCTCATCCACCTTCTCCTTATATTTTCTATTCATGTCTTCCAAATGTTGTCTAACCTAAATATGCAATGTTGCCATGTGATTTGCAAATTCTTCTACTTTTGAACTCTTCCGGTCTTCACTGCTAATGTCTCTCAATTCGGCTATTCCTTTAGGATGCACTCCAGTAACAATCTCAAAAGGTGTTTTTTTGGTACTTCTATTCACTGAATTTTTATAGGAAAACTCTGTTTGTGCAAGGATCAAATCCCAACTTTCAGTTTTATCTCCCACTAAACATCTCAACAGGTTTCCTAAACTCCGGTTAACTACTATCTGTCCATCAGTCTATGGATGAAAAGAAGAACTGAACTTCAAATCTGTCTTCATCTTCTTCCAAAGTGTTCTAAAAAAATAGCCAACAAACTTAGTGTCTCTGTCTAAAACTATGCTCTTAGGTAATCCATGCAATCTTACCACTTCCTTGAAAAATAGGTCTGCTACATGCAATGCATCCTGATGTCTTCTTACAAGGTATGCAATGAGCCATCTTTGAAAATATATCCACTACCACAATATAGAATCATTCCCTCTCGGTGTCATAGGTAAGTCAAGTACAAAATCCATGCTTATATCCTCCCAAGGTCTTACCAGTACTGTCAAACGTTTATGCAATCCCACAATCTGACTAATACCTTTTGCAACTTGAGAAACTCTACAACTCTGCACATATCTCTTAACATCCTTATGAATATGGGGCCAAAAGTACTGCTCACTCAGCAATGCAACTATTTTATCAATTCTAAAATGTCCAACTAAACCACCACTATGCTTCTCTTTTATCAAGTTCTCTCTCATGGAACTTTTAGGTATGCATAACTAAACTCCCTTGAATAACATCCCATCCTGAATGAAATAATCCAACCATTTTCTCCTATCAACCATAACCGGTTCTCTACATGCTTTCCAAGTTTCTGCAAAATTCGGGTCTTCATCATACAAGGTCTTCAAATCTTCAAAACCTAATACTATCACTCTCATCTCTGTCAGCAAGTTCCTTCTCCTACTCAATGCATCAACAACTTTGTTATATTTCCCACTTCTATGCTTCAACACAAAGGTGTAACTCTACAAGAATTCTACCCATTTCATATGTATCTGATTCAACTTACTTTGAATGTTTAAATATTGCAAAGCTTGATGATCTATATATAACACAAACTCCTTAGGCAACAAGTAATGTATCCATTTCTTCAAGGCTTGAACTATGGCATAAAATTCCTGATCATACACTGAATATCTCTTTCAGGCATCATTAAATTTCTCATTGAAATATGCTATTGCTCTCACTTCTTGACTCAAAACTTCTCCTATTGTTGTTCCACTTGCATCACAATCCACTTGAATTACCTTATTGAAATCTGGTAAAGCCAACATAGGCTGCTCAGTCACCTTCTGTTTCAATAATTCAAAACTTTTTTTTGCTCCGGTGGTCCAATTGAATTCCTTTTGATCTCCCCTCATTTTTAATTTTACTAAACATTGTTTACTTACTAACAACTTATGTTCATGTTAAATCCATGCTGTCTGGTAAGGCTTAGGGTATTTCAAGCTCTCCAATTTCAACTTATTCACCATCTCTTCTCAAACAAGATTATCTGAACTACCACTATGAATAACAACTTTAAAACACTTACTGGATACCTTACATCTGGTCTTGAATAGGTTCTTCCTTTGCAAGGGTTCTTCATCTCCTTGATGGTATAACGAAAGAATAAGTATCATGTAGAATACTGAGAGAGGGGGGGGTGAATTAGTATACTAAAAAACTGATACAAAGTTTCCAAACTCAACCTTAGTCAAACAAAGTAATCATATCTCAGTCAAGATCAATATTCATAAGAATATTTGACATCAACCGGTTTAACTGTTATGACAACTTTAACAGTAAACAACTTCAATCTTGTGAATATCAACAATTCTTAATCACAACTCAACATATTCATCTCTCAATGCTTCTACTTAACATTCCTTATTAGAGATTAATCAAATCAACAAATAAGATCACAACCATAAAAGCATTCACCACTTGACACAAATGTTTATATGTGGAAAACCCAAATAGGTAAAAACCACAATGAGATGAGACTCACAAGGATAGGTATCTGAACTCTTTCGAAGTTCACCCTATTATGAGCCAAAGCCTGTTAGAGCTTTACAATAAGTCCTGTTAAGAACTAATTCCAGTTAGGAATCACCTGGTTAAGAGATTTTACAAATATGCCATGTCAGAAGCACAATACCCTATTAGGAGTAACCTCGCTAGAGGATTTAACAATCCAAGCTAATGGATCACCTTGTTAGAGGATTTAATGAGTAACCAAGCTTGTTAGAGCTTACTTGGTTAAGGGATTTAACTTTTGCTTTAATTGTTAGAAAACAACAGTTTTGTTAATCTGTCTGAATAGAACTACTTTTGCTTGATCAGATCCTTCTATAACCTTCAGTCTGCCTTCACTCAAAGTGCAAATCCATTCATCAGTCTGGCAACTACACACTCAACAAGTTTTCTACCAACCTTGCCAACCACCTTAACAAACAACTTCATCCACCTTAAATAGAAATCAATTAGGTCGGTAGCACAACAAAAACCTAATTCTCATCATCGAGATTACAAACAAGTCGGTACAATCTTGACCGTTAGAAATCATGACAATCTCTTCACATTCTTCAAGACAATTTCAACTGCTCCATGATCACCGTTTTATTGGACTTTGTAACTCATCACACTTTGTGCATTAGATGCAATCCACTTTGCTCCTTCCCCAGACAAGAACAAATGCGGCAAAACAATTTGAATATCTCCTTAATGAAATGATGACACGTGTCTCCATCATTGCTGCTTATTAGATAATAGACCATCAAACTTGGTCGGTTAGGGTTTAATAGCTGATAGGCTTTTCTGGTTACATTACATAGAAAGGTTTAACCCTTTACACAGGTTCAACTCACAAACTCAACATATAGGTTTATAACATCTTCCATAAATCTCTTCTTACTGGTTACTAGGCAATATCAAAAACAACAATATCAACAATAACATGAATACCTTTTACCGGTTCAATTGACATCAATGACAACATATCATTAATGCAATCTTGATGCAAAATACCAACAAACTCAAAATCCCAACACTCCTCTGGTATAACACAAAGCTCTCCTCATCATCAACAACTCTCTATCTTCTGGTTTATTGTCTGATTTGGTGGGGTTCTCTTCCACCACTAATGCTCTTCCAGTAGGCTCTATCTTCTTACATTCAAATGCATGGTGTCCTTCTCCTCCATATTTAAAGTAGGTTCCTCTAAATGTTTTTTTGTCTTGTCTTCCAAAGTTCTCATTCCGGTAACTATCTGGTTCTCTCCTCTAGTAAAAATTTCTATCATCCTTCTTGTGTGAATTATCTTCCTTGCTCACTTCCTTGTCCTTATTTTGATCTGTATTGGTTCCTCTTCCTCTGGTATATCCTCTTCCTCCTTGAAATCTTCCTCCAATAAAACTTAAAACCTCTACCTCTTTGTCTCTGCTCGTGCCTTTTATTCAATTTCTCTTCAACCTTTATTGCATATTGGTAAGCCTCTTCAACACTATCCAATTTGATCATACCGAGTTCATATTGTATAGACATCTGCAATTTGTTCAAATATCTTGCAATTTGTTCAATTTCATCATCAACATGTCCAGATATAATATTCAACTTGTAAAATGCTTTGGTGTTCTCCTTCACACTAGATTCCTTCTATCTCAGATTCTGCAACTTCTGGAACAAATGTACTTGATAATTCACCGAGACAAACTTTGATTTTAACTTAGCAATCATCCTATCCCATATCTTACTCTTTTCTTTACCTCTTCTTTGCCTATCAACTTGAAAGTGCTCCTACCAAAGAGATGCATGACCTTTCAACTGGGTACAGACATATTTCACCTTCTTCTCTTCTGTAGTATTTTTAAAATCAAAATAGTCCTCCATCTCCGAGATCCAATCCACCAATTCATCCAAATCTAACTTCCCATCATATTCTAGTGGGGCAAAATGAGGTTTAGTGTTCGCCCTACTCAAAAATCTTAAAAACCTTTCCTCCTTCAGATCAACTACCGGTATGTTCACTTGTTCTGTTGGGGTTTCTTCTCCTTCATCTTCGTTCACATCCTCAATATGTCGGCCTCTTCTATGGGTTGTCTCCACGACTTCTAATTGGGTTGCTATTCCTCACAACATCTCCATTACAACAAGGTCTGCATTCCCACGCGCTCCACCATTCCTAGCTCCTCTTCATGCCAGTGACCCATGCTAGTCCTCTGCAATTGTAGGTTGGATCCACAATCTTCCACCCTACAACAAAAATTCAGGGCATGTAAACTCCAGAATGAAACTTCACTCTGATACCACTTGAAGTAGTTACCGACGAGGAGGGACCTCGAGGAGATTAGTCCAAACCGGTCAACAAGAGTAAACACAATGGAAAAACACAAATATGATGGAGGCAATGCAAAACAGATAGTTTTATTGCATGGAAGTTAATTCCATCCAACTGGTAACAACTGGGTTACAACATACCGACACACAAGCCTGGTAGAATAGGTCACACCAAGACCTTGAATCAAAAAAGATCTATCTTCTAGGCACAATCTATCTATCTGATATTTCTTGATTTTCTAATTTATTACATTCTAAAGCATGATTACAAATATATATATATATATATCGATCCAAAGGATCTATTCATCCCAAAAAGGATCAAAACCCGAAGAACAAGACCTAAAGTGCAAAATGAATAAGGCTGACCTTTGCCAAGAGATTCTTTCAGAGAATCCAAAGGATGAAATGAAGAAGGTCGGCCACACACCAAGCAACATCGAGATCAATGTCCAAGGCTCCACAAGCTTCAGGAAGGGTTCCGGTAGATCATTAGAATAGATCTTAGGCAACCGGTTACAAGAAATTGCCAAGGAAGCAGTAGTGATATCTTTCCAGAAAGTGATCAAAATGAGATGCGGTTTGAAAGCAAGAAAGATGATCAAGTCTTCAAGTAGAATCCAACTCCACAGGAACCGGTGAGCCAAAATCGAGACACGCAGAAAAGAAAACTGAAACTGCAAACAAAAAACAAAACATAAAAGAAAATGTTTTTGGTTGATGCAAGATTGTTGTGAACCGAGGATGCTTCTACATTAGTGGGCCCCTTAGTTAGTCTTCCCAAAGCTCAACTAGATACTACAAACTATAATATCATCTTATTTATCCAAAAACATTGTTACATCATTATGTAGCTAAAATTGTTCTTTAATAAACTAAACACTGGAATTACAATATATGAAGTTCTAATCCCTTGAGAAGGAGTATCTGAACTTTATTTATAGAAAAAAGACTCCTAACTAACTCTAACTAACATCAAGTCCACTCCAAGAAATTAGGGGGATGTAATTTATTAAAACATAAGAAAAGGGAAGGAAGTTATCCTCTGAATAAGAAATAGTCAAGTTGCTTCTACTACAGAGGAAATCTGGCATAACCGCTCCCCCTAGATCTAGTCTACTACAAGCATGAACATTGAAGTCTCATTATTACTCCATACGAGATATGAATAATCAGTTGTTGAATCTTTCAATGTTCATCTTGGTGCAACTTTGTCTTCAACCAATTAATTGGCATGAACTCCCACGTCATGAGACTTTGACCATTGTTACTCCTTCATTCATTCCTGCATCATGACATTAGTGTGTAAAAAACAAAGGCATATGCATTGCACATCAGTATAACATTTATTTAACTACATGCAAGATTAATATGAATAAATCACATAGCAAGGTCACCTATTATTTTCATCATTTAATCAAAAAGGAAGTATAAGGGTAAGTTCATGCCCACTTTAACCAAGTTCAGGAAAACAACATAGGACCATCATTAGATTAAAGTCTTAAGACCTATAATAGTATCTAAACCCTTGACAAAACCATTAAAAATATAAAAGACAGACAAAATTGATCCATTATTCATGAACTTTGAAAAGTTTGAAAGAGTTGTAACACTTGGTAACAATTCAATTGCAAAAATTGTCGATAAGGGTACTTCGAGTCTTGATGGTGGAAAGACCAAAACCTATGATGTCCTATATGTAGAAGGTATAAAAAATATTATTCTAAGTGTAAGTTAGATGTGTGATAAGGTTTACAACCTTTCATGCAATGTTAATGAATGTGAGCTCATGATAATCAATATCGATGAGTTGGTTGCATAAGGAAGCATGACAAACAATGATGTGTCTAATATTAGTGAACAAACATAATTCTTTTGCAATATAGAGGGAATAAAGGTATCTTTGGCACAAGAGATTGAGTCATATCAATTTTGACGATCTTGTGAAGATTAGATCAAAAGGAGCAGTTTGAGACATGCCTAAAATTATGAAGCCTTCATCTAATAGATGCAGATTACATCATGAAGGAAAGAAAATAAGAACTAGGTTTCCAACCAAGGAGTATTCAACTATAAAACCATTAGATTTGATTCATACAGATCTATGCAGACCATTGAGAACAAATAGTCTACAAGGTGATAATTATTTAATAATTATCATTGATGATTATTCCAACATGACTTCAATTACCTTTTTGAAAGAAAAAATCAAAAGCTTGTGATAAATTTAAAACATTCAAAACTAAGGTAGAGAATGAGATAGGAAGGACTATCAAATGTTTAAGATTAGATAGAGGTGAAGAATTTACTTCTAATAAATACGTGAACAATTCTATTTAAAATATGGAATCTAGAGACAATTTTTTGCCCCTAGGACTCTTGAGCAAAATAGAGTGGCAAAAAGAAAGAAAAAAGAACAATATAGGAGATGGAAAGAACAATGTTGAGACTATCTAAGATACTGGATATGTGTTGGAGAGAAGCAATTCAGACAATAATTTTTTGTTTTGAACAAAGTACAAATAAGGACAAATACTATTAAGACACCATGTGAATAATGGAAAGGGAGACTAACATTAGCCAAACATCTTAGGATATTTGGAAGTAAGTGATATATCAAAAGGAATGAAGAAAATTTACAATAAAAGGTTGTGGAGGATTGTTGAAAGTGCTAATGTGAGTATTCATCAGATATTATAGTCAAATGAATATTTCGACGAAGATGATAGTGATGAATCATTTTGCAATGGTGATGAGTCAAGCAAAAATAAAAAAATAAAATATAGCTGCAAAGATTCTGACCAAATATGTTTAGAAAAATCTCTCTGAAGATTTAATTATCAGAGATAAAAATAGTGAAGTTCAAACCCAAAGAAGGATTGATGATATGCTTGCAAAGTTGATGATATGCTTACAAAGTGGTGATGGCAGAAATAAAATTAGATGTGTGTTGTGCTACTTCATTGCCGCATAATATAATAGGGTAGCCAAGGTATAAGGATTATTGTAATGAAATCAAGCTGGGCAATTCCAATTTCTAGAAGAGAATACTATCGTGATCCCATGACGATGGCGGGAATCAACCTTGGGGGTGTGTGTTTAAATATTATTGTGTTGAAATCTAATATGGATAAAAGGGAATGTGTAGACACCTAAAAATGTCTCATCACTAACATACTAATTATTCATCTTTATTAGTTAAATAATTCTTTAATTAAGCTAATTTTAGTCTTTCAATTAACATTTGAATATTCTAATTATTCTATTTCTTTCTAATCAATTTATCATTCAACCTCCCTTTCTTTATATTAATTAAATATATTTATTATTTAGTTAATTTCAAATTAATACCTTAAATTAAATAATCTTTATTATTTAATTAAATTTAATTTCTTATAATTAAATAATTTCTTTAAGTTATTTAATTAACTAATTCATGCTAATTCAAAATTCAAAAATCTAAAAATCCCCAAATTTTAATTTCATCTAATTTCAATAATTGTGCATTTCTTTTCATGAATTCGAAAAATCCAAATTTAAATCAAATGCAATTGAAATTTTAATTTAAAGTCAATTTCCTATAGCACATGTCAAAATCCTAACTGGCACTAACTTTCAGTCTGACTGGGTAATCAATTCAGTTATCTCATTAGTGAACTCAATTAACTCCTCAATCACCTTTTCTAACTCCAAATTACATTTTCCTAATAGATCAATCAAATTAGTTAACTCATCAATCAACTCAGTTGACTAATCAATCTATCTAGTTCACTGATCAATCTATTTAATCAACTCATTAATCAACTAAGTTTATCTCTCAATCAGTTTTGTCTCAAGCAATCCCAACCATTGATCAATTTTGTTCTTGAATCAATCTCAACCGTTCAATATCTCTTACCAGAATCTATAAATTGAGCATCCACTTCCCTTTTTCAACAATCATGAACTTTGAATTTTTGTGTCATATTGCAGGTTAGTAGTGCAATACTGAGAGCCATCATACCACAAGAAGCAGAAGAGAAATGAAAGTTATGAATCAAATCAACAAAAGGGGGTTTTAGATTAATTATCTTATATTTAGTTGATTTCCTTTTTATTTCATTGTCATTATGGAATTCAGTCAATTAGTTGGGTTTTCCATGATTTTCCTTATTCTAATTAGTGTAGTTTTGATGAATTTTCCCATGATACATAATGCTTTATGGTTTGGTTTGTTTCCAGATAATGAATGAGGGATATTAGAAATAATTACTATATGTTTAGAGGTCAGTTTTAGAAATGATCATCCCAGACAATAGTGTAATCTTTACATGAAACACTTATTCCATTCCAACAACATATTCAAAGGGGGGAAACAACTCACATTTCAAACTCTTGTAGCTTCACAAGTTAAAAAAGCATTCATCTCCCCAACATAAATGTAAAAGATACTATGTATTGCAGAGAGGATGGAATAAAATGACTTGCTACTATATCACTGGCCAAGTAACAATAAGATATATGATAGGATATGATAGTCACAAAAGGGGTGCATAGAAGGGGTGCCTATAATAGCGTTGCATATGTTTCAGGATAATATTTATCTTTCATTTTTTGGCGAATGAAATTTGAAGTGCACAAGTGATAGGATGCAAGTTAGTGGAATGAAGCACATTGCTAAATCTTGTGTAGGATTGAGGATGCTTACTTAAGCTGATGCAGTAGATATTGATGTATAAGATTTAAAAAGTTTAAAGTTGAGGCTTCATCCTGTTGAAATCAAGGAACACTGAGAGGGGGGTGAATCAATGTTCTACCATTAAATAAAAATTCAAACTTATTCTTAGACCACCAAAAGAAAATGCAAGAAAGTAAAATGTGGAAACATAAGATAATCAAACACAAAATCATAACACCAATATTTTTACGTGGAAACCCGGAAAGGGAAAAACCACGGTGGGATTGGAACCCACAATATTCATATACTATAATTAGGAGTACATAAATATTACAAAAGGGGAATGCACATGCATTCAGGCACACTGCCTAGAACCAAAGGTTCAATTACAATATAGAAGTCTCACTGAATTAAACAGATCATTTACAATGATAACTACAATGATTGAGCTCCAAAATAGCATCAAACAATGCCTAGATGAGTTCCAGTTAAGTACTTAAAGTCTGACTGTAACACCTCTGCAACTCTGCCTTGTTCTAATTTTCAGTCAGCTACCAGATTAGGAATGTGCACGTGAAACTGTGCCAAATAGGTTTCTTAATCACTACTCTCTCATATCATGCCTAAAAAACATCCCTTATATCTGTCATATATATCTGCAATCACAACATAAAATATTCATCAAGTTGGCCATCCATAATATGCAATATGATATGTTACCGTGTGTCAGCTTAGACCAAATCTCTAAAATAGATGCAGATCAACCAAATGATGTCTAAATGATTTCTACACATTGGCCCTATCATCCGATGCACGAATCTAACCATCACAAAAATTCCAGACCAAAAGTGCTCTGCTACCTTGAGATACCGGTGGCAAATTACCAGACCACTTCCTCTACCAGTTACCAGAAACCATAACTATTAGATAGAATTTACATGAAGAGTTGCCATCAATGACAACCGTAATCCATTATCCATGCAATGGTATCCACCGGTTGAGTGTCAATTGCCAACAATCTCGCCCTTTGGCATTGATGGCAACACTCGTGAAAAATGACTAAGTGTCAGTGTGTATACCAGATAATAGTTTCTAAGGCTCCCCCTTAAGCCAAAAAATCAAAAACTTGTATCATCCTTTGTACATTTTTCACTCTACTCTCCCCCTTTGATAGCAATGCCAAATATGGGGTGCTTCTCAAAAACTTGTATACAAGGATTTGTACCAGATATTATACATACTTGAAGATATCTACAAAAATGGTCTTAAAAAATCCTAAGTGGGTATCCCATCCATTCTCCAAGTTGTCCAAAACTGTAATGAAAGCATTGAAAACATAAGCAAATATCTCCACATCTTTCAATTATGTTGGAATTGGTTGTGCCATTGTCTTCATGCAATCAACTTTGTTGCTCAACATGGTGTCCATCCAAGGAGCAATATGGTTCCAAAGCTCACTAACTTGCCTAAGAATTCTCTCTGTTTTTAAATTTAGGCTCGAGCTTTAATCAATTAGAGCCATCACCCGTCTTTCTATGCTGCTGGTAAGGGCTGCATTGGAATCAAATGACTAAGATATACTATCAAGCTTTCCCTACAAACACTGATTTGCTTGTCAATATTTGATGTGAATTTGGGCAGTATAAGGCATGACTTGTATATATTTCCTCTTTCACTCAATTCCTCAGAGATTGTCTGCACTCCTTTGTTCAATATGAGTTTGTCATCTTCAATAATCTTCCAGAAAGTCTACATACACACCTCCTTGAATCTGTCTAATACTTTCTTAGTGGTTGCCTTTTCCAATGACTCAAAATTGGTACTGATATTGTTGATCAACTGTAGCCCTCTGCCGGAGGGGTTATAATTTGGATCTAATTGTAGTTTTAGTACCACCTTTTGTAAAACATCTACAATCATCTAAATCATTTGTTTGTCCTCAGTCTCAAATTTAACCAAGTCCTGACTATCTTGAGCTTGGATCGTTGCAAAAACCATCAGCCTTTCAGCTGGAGAGATATGTCCAATGTAAAGAGGTCTATCAAAATTAATGGAGAATTGTGGGATGATCCTTTTCCCTTTGTCCTTCAGTGTGCCAACTTCCATGATTACCGTGACATCATCAATTTTTTGCTTTCCCTTATTGACCTCTTCACCCTTATCCTGTACCTTGTCCTTATCTGATTCCTCTTTACTTGCATCCTTTTCCAATTCCCGCTCAGTATGAACTTCTTCTTTATCATTTTCTTTTTCTTCAACCTGTGCATTGGTGTCACCACTTGGTGTAGTATCATCCGTTGATGTCTCTTTGGCCTCTTCAACTTTCCCTTCCACCATCTTCGGGTGGTCAACCAGAGGATTCTAACTATCCTCTACATCAAGGGTTGTATTGGCTTGATCTTCCAGATGAGAAGTATCTTCCTTCCGAGAGTCATCATCGTACTTGGGGTTGATTTGAAACCGATTGTTCTTTAGAAACATTTTTCATATTTCTTATATTTTTTTTCTAACTTCCTCAACCCTGCCAACCATAAGCGTGTTTACTCTATGTAATGTTGTGAGAAAAGGGTGATGGAGAAGTCAAGAGGAAAACTTTTCTCTCCTCAAGGAAAGGAGTAAAAGTTTCATAAAAGATTCTCTTGAACCTCTCACACACATTACATTTAAAGGAGGGGGGGATAATTCACTAGATCCAATCTCAAGAGATTGAATTCTAAGTGAATTGACAATGAATTTAGAAAGTGAAATTAACCCCTCTTTTAAAATGCAATAGGTTGAATTATGCGATTTAAGACTAAGTGTAAAAGTGACAAAGAAATGATTATAAGTTGAGATAGAGATGTAGGATGAAGTTGTGCACCTGGAATTAGTAGTAAAAGGCCGAGACGAAGCTTCCCTGCAAATTTGGGTAGAAGTTGTCGGGACCATTTTGAAAGTGCACACGGTCCTCCAAAAAATCCGCACGCCGAAAATGTTTTTTTTGCCTCTGAGAATGGAGTGCAAATTTGCAAATATAGCTACACACTTGCAACCTACACATAAAAAAGAGAAGACATTTTGTTAGGATTGGGGGTTTGTCTTTAGGTCAAACCTCGGTTTTAGAATTAACCAAATGATGAAAAGTACTTGCAAGTAATGAAAGTAAATGACTGAAATGGAATATACCTCAAGGGAGGATGTAATTGAAATGTTGATAGAGTTGTTTGAAGGATATGTAGAATTGGATGTCAAGAGAGATCTCCGCTTCAATGGTTGAATCCTTGAATTGAATGCAACACCTAGCCTTCAAAGGAGACTTGAGATGCTCAATGGATGCTTGAATGGACACTTGAATGCTTGATTTCACTTAGGATCGTAATTTCCTCTTCATGTATGTATCTTCTTGAACTTCTTGACTTATGCAAATGGGAGAGATAATATGTCTTATATATTCGCCAATTAGGGTTCATTGACTGATTTTTTGTTATAGGATGACATAGGGAAAATTTTCTCGCTTCAAAAATGCAAAGCCCAATACAAAGTTTGAATGGAGGGGGCCCAAAATAGGGAAAGGACAGGGGAACCATGCCCCTATCCTAGGGGGGATAGGGGCTCCACTCCCCTTTTGTGACCTAATTTAGGATAGGAAGCAACAATAGGGAGTGTAGGGTGCGAGAAAATGCAAGCTTTGGGTAGTGTGAGAAAGTCTCGGGTCTCCAATCAGGCTTAGGGATTCGTTTCGCCAATGTGAAGACCCAAATGTGGTTGAAAATTGCAAGGTCACATTTTATGATGCTACACATTGATTTTTCTTTGGAATTATTTCTTGTTGGCTAGCTACATGAGTCTATCAACTTCTTCTTGAGAGATGCAAGCATTAATATTGATCAATTCACGTTCTTTCATTTCCTTATTTAATCGGCTTGCAGTTAGCCTTATAGCATCAAGAATGTTATATAAATATTTTGGAATTCTATGTTCTAACTCAATTAAAAATTTTATGAAGTTATGCAAATGCAATACAACAACTTCCTTAACTTCCCTTTGATCATTCTCATCAAAATTATCATAGTATGCACTAATATTCTTGAGATTGCCATCATTAACTATTTCATCAGTCAATTATTTTGTAGTCAATGGGGGAATGATGGTTTATTTACCTTCCACCTTGTTAGATGCAAGATCTTCATCAAGCTTTATCCTTATGTTCCTTCCTCTTTTAGGCCTACCAATTAGAGAAGGTTCTGATTTTATCTTTTTTCTTTGTTGAGCACCACCAAACTGTGGTTTCCTAATTACTCTAACAAATTCTCCCTTTTTATTTGCTTTCTCTGCTTCCTCATTTGACTCTATCTCAGATGCAACAGGAGATACAACGAAATAAGTTCTTTTTGGTTTTTGCTTTTGCTTCAGTACTCCTTTGCTGGAGGAACTTTGAGTTGTTGATGACTTCACCAAAGTAGGGGAAGACTTAGTCTCCTTAGGCTTTGACTTGGAGGGAACTGGTTTAGTCTTAGGCTTCTTTGATTCCATCACTGCTTTCATCTGAGCTTTCTTCTCTTTAGCTTTCTTGATAGCTTCTATGGTAAAGCCCATCTGCTCAGCCACTGCCTTTGCCATTTTTGTTACTTTTCTTTTCCTTTCAGGCTAAGTGAACTTCTTATGCAATTCCGTATATTTTTCCTTGAATTTACCAAATTTTGGTTCTTGAGGGTCAACCGGTTTTCTCAAGATATGTTGAGCATAGCTTTCAAGAGTTTGAGCATCAACCTCATAACCTATTGGCATTATCCATACTTTTCTTGGTTCTACAACCTCCATATGGCACTAGTATTTTTCCACCATGAAACATATAGTATCTGCATACTTTTCCACCACTTCTTTAGGGATCCTTTCCCTATTATAAATTTTTCCTTGGAAGGTTTTGAAGAAACTCCAAAAGGCAGTTGTCTGATTCTTTTTATTTCCCAATCTTTGTATACCTTGTCTAATCTGAGTGGCTACTGGCAAGTCATATGCCCATTGGAACCTGCCTGTCCCACAAATTTCATTCATGAAGTGCAGTGCTAGACAGACAATCAATGAACCAAATTTAAAAACATTCTTCTTGTTTGTTTTGATTTTCTTCATATTGCTCAAGAGATCTTCAAGAATAACTGTGCACAAGTCATACTGCATATCATCTTTTACCATCTGATAAGCTACATATATTGTTGTATTGAAGACTAAATTCAATCTTCTAGACTGATAAACTTTATATCCAATAATAATCGATGCAATTTTAACATAATGCTCTAAGATATCATCAATCGTCATTCACCTGCTATCATATTGAGCACCAGTTAGTTTTGTGATGGTTGGGTTTGTTACCTTCCTCAAATTAGGTTATGCACTGGTTTGGTGTAGCAGTGTGACTGTATGAATGGATCGCTTGGTTATCTTCTAGGGTCTATACAACCATATGAATTCATCATGGACACGGCTCAAAATGTACCTTTCCCATTCATCTTCATCGAATGTCAGAAAATGAAAAAAATGTGTGAAACCCTTCCTCTCTATCTATGCATATTCCGGTTTGGGATTTCCAACTTCATCTATTATATGCTCAGTATATAAGGTCAAGATATCCTTAATTCTTGTTTCCTCAATTGTGCAGTGAATGTATGCCCTAACATCATCAATGTGCAAAAATCCATATGGCGCAGACGAAAAAACACCATTGGGATAATCCTCAATAGACTTAAATGGATGTCTTTTGAATTGTGGCCTTGCTCGCTCAACAATTTCTACTACCAAAGGATTATCAACAAAAGAAGATGCCATTTCAAGAAATTTAGGGTTTAAAGGATGAACGTGCTTCGGTAAATACCTTTGTCTTCTGTTGGATGCACAAGAAATTCTTGTCGGATCACCTCAAGCCTTCTTGATCACCTTGAAATCTGGTTCGCGTCGCTCTACAACTTCAACTCTTCACTCACAATGTGAGAAATGATTCATATTTTACCCTTTTAAACTCTGCAAACCCTAAATTTAAGTTGAAATAAATGCAATTGTAAAGCTCAACCAGATGTCCTATTTAGCATAATCCATTCCACTAGATTCCAAGATCAGTATGATGAATTCTAGATAATCATCTCCTAGCATCTGCGATCAACCTTGTTCGATCACAGATATCTTTGGGGGGTTGTGCAAGATTTTGCATGAAAATGCCACCCCCTAAGGCCAAATTCCTTAGTTACTAGATGAAGATCCTGCACTGGATTCAGGTGCAGATCTACTAGCTACCTTGGATTCTTCTTTTCTAACCCACATCTTCTCATGCTTGTTCTTGATCTTTTCTACCTTTGTCTTTCCCTTTTCATCAGCTTTGTTATTGTCTACCAGAGAATTCTTGTTCATATTCTTACTTCTGCAATATTTTGCAATGTGATGGGTTTTGTTGCATGCACGACAAACAACATTTCTCTGCATAGGTCTAAAATTCATCTGATTTGTTCTCATAATGCATTGGTTAGAGATATGTCCAAACATCCCACAAGCATAACATCTCTTGTTCTGGAAATGATTCATTATTGCTCTACACATGTTTGACTTGTGACCAAAATTATTGCATATAAAACACTAACCGGTGAGGGTAGGAACATTGTTTGCATTATTCATTCCATTATTCACCCTATTTTGCATTGATTTTCCATATGACCAAATTTATTGTAAGTAAAACATCTACCATTGAATTTATAGGCATTAGGCTGTCTTACTAGAGTATTTTTTCTCTTCTGATGATTAGGCTTAGCTTTGCTCTGTCCAGAACCAGATGATTATCCCTTTACATATCCAAGTCCTCTCATGTCTTTTCCACATCTATGACTATCCAACATCTCATCTATCCTTGCTGAGCTAGCATTAAATTTGTTTTTGTTTTCATTTATAGTAGCAAGTTCATCTCTTAGGGCAACAATCCGTCTTTCAAATTCTTGACCATTATTGCTTGATTGTGTCAACTTAAAATTCAACTGATCATTCTCATAAGTAAGCCTGAAGTATTCATCTGATCTGTCTTTTAATGATTGAGTCAAAATTTCTTCATTCTTCTTTTGGTCTTCAATCTCTTTAGTCAACTTCATCACAATGGATTGCATCTCATTCTTCAGTACAACATTCTCTATAGAAATCTTATCACATTCACTAGCTTTGTCCTGATTTTCCATGCTTTGTTCTTCTTTCTCCTTTAGCTTATCCATTGACTCTTTCCTTTTGTCTCTTGAAGTGTTGACTTGTTCTTTCAAATCATTAATGAAGTCTTCAACTGCATTCAATTTTCTCTTTA
The DNA here is from genome assembly GCF_030272615.1 of Cryptomeria japonica. NCBI lineage: Eukaryota > Viridiplantae > Streptophyta > Pinopsida > Cupressales > Cupressaceae > Cryptomeria > Cryptomeria japonica. The sequence goes on from NC_081410.1 coordinate 418,592,896, forward strand.
AGGAACTTATTTCATTTCTTGCTGCATCAAGATCCTCAAGTGCCACACAAAGCTTTCTCTGCAAACTGGATTCCATGGGTTCCAATTTCTAGATCTTCCTCAAGATGTTAGGCTTCCTCAGAGGAACTAGGCTCTAATACCAATTGTTGGAATCAAGGAACACTGAGAGGAGGGGGGTGAATCAGTGTTCTACCATTAAATAAATTTTCAAACTTATTCTCAAACCACCAAAAGAAAATGCAAGAAAGTAAAATGCAAAAACAAAAGATAATCAACCACAAAACCATAACACCAATATTTTTTACATGGAAACCTGGAAAGGGAAAAAACACAGTGGGATTGGAACCCACAATATTCATCTACTGTGATCAAGGGTACACAAATATTACAAAAGGGGAATGCACATGCATTCAGGCACACTTCCTAGAACCAAAGGTTCAATTACAATATGGAAGTCTCATTGACTTACATATCATTTACAATGATAACTAAAATGATTGAACTCCAAAATAGCATCAAACAATGCCTGGCTGAGTTTTGGTTAGGTGCAGAAAGTATAACTGTAACACCTCTACATCTCTGCCATGTTTTGCTTCTCAGTTAGCTACCGGATCAAGAATGCACACATGAAACTGCACCAAATAGGTTTCTCGATCACTACTTGCTCACATCATGCCTCAAAAATATCTCCTATATCAATCATATATATCCGCAATCACAAAATAAAACATTCATCAAGTCGGCCATCCATAATATAAAATGTGATGTGTAACCAGGTGTCGCCTTAGACCGGATCTCTAAAACATATGCGGATCAACCAAATCATGTCTAAATGATTTCTAGATGTCAGCCCTATCATTCGATGCATGAATCTAACCACCGTAATCACCATAAAGATTCGAGACCAAAAGCGCTCTGCTACCTTGAGATACCAGTGACATATTACCAGACCACTTCCTCTACCGGTTACCAAAAACCATAACTACTGGATATAATTTCCATGAAGAGTTGCCATCAATGACAACCCTAATCCATTATCCATGCAATGGTATCCACTAAATGAGTGTCAATTGCCAACACATCCTATACTTGAGAAATTAAATTATTGAAAAGTTGAATATTAGCTCAATTAGATGGCCACCAAGATACACTCTAGGCTGAAAGCGAATAACAAAAAACCTATTTTTTATTGCATGTAGTAATGGTTGCTATAGTTCACCCTCAGGTTAAATTTGTGTGCAAATTGTGAAGGTACGAGTGAGTTATCAAATGCCAATGGAGTTTGATATATTGAACAAGTTGCAAGCTACTAAGTTTTTCCTTAAAACTAAACCAAATTGGATAGAGGTAGAACTTTGGGTTTATAGGCTTGAATCTTCTTATTCGTAGAAGAGACTTGAATTAACTTCATCTAGATTGCAATTGCAATTCAAATCTTGTGAAGATAATTAAAGCCACAAAACATGATTTGAAATTGGTTAGAAATAAATATACAAGACAATGAAAGTGGTGAATGTAGAGATTCAAAGTTTTGAGGATGATATTAGATTGTTGCATTTTCTTGTTAAGTTTTTGGATAATGCACAACCATGAAATTTGTATCATTATCTTCATTTTATTGAGGAATTTTGGTCGGAGGATAATAACATAGGTTAAAGATCTTAGATGTGTAGATTGTAGATATAGCTTGGAGTTAATTGATGACCACAATAAATTCTCAATGAGATATTTAAATTGCAATTAAATGGTGAAATGGAACATAGTACATATTTTATGATCTCCAAAAGTTGAGTCTCTTGAAATGGGAAATATAAAAACATGTTGGACACATAAATGAACTATAAAAAGGAGTCACACATGTTGGTGTGTATTTTAACACCTCATAAAGTATCTTGGATTTAAGATAAGTTGGGCACCACTTTTTTTGGGTGGTTTAGTTCATGGTTTTTAAATACATTTTGATGGTTTCATGTATTGTATATCTAATATATTAGGTGTGTAAGATGAAGGTTGTTTGTAAGAGTCTTATAGCTATTGAGTTGCCTCTGCATCTTGGGTTGGTGATTCTCCTTTGAGAATCTTTCCTTGCGAGTATATTATATTCTCTTGTTGATTTCTAAATAATATATTGGGTGAATTTCCAAGTGTGGGTTTTTTCTCCTAAAAGGATTTTCCCCACGCAAATCACTACATTGTGGTATGCATGGTATTTACATTTATTTATGTTAAGTTTCTATAAATATTATAAAGATATGATAAGTTTTGCATAACTCTCCTCTCAAGGTTAGTGTAGGAAGTTATTTTTCTACCTTAACTTTCTTACAAAAATTAACACCCAAATGTTTAAAATGAGCATCCATAGTCATTAGTAAAAGAAAAAGAGGACTTGCAAACTTTATTTTACTAGCAGATATTTGTCAAAAATCACATTTTTTCACCTTCTTAGCTACATCTTTGTATAGGACAGACCACTATATTCCTACCCTAATGACTTCATATGTAGTCATCTTGGCTTTGAAGTGAGCCCCCACAAATGCCTTAATGTCATTCATAAATCATTTTTTTGAATTCTTCTCAGTTCAAGCATTGAGTAGTCCACTTGGGTTTCTCCCCATCAAATAGTTATAGGTCAACACATACCTTTTGGACTATATCTATAAATTTGTTTGCAAATTTTTATTCATTTCATCAAGGCACTTCATATTTAGTAGGTAGAAGATAATATCCTTGTACCAAGGATCTCCTTTTAAGGGATAATAAACATGCATATTATCATCACCATTTTTATTTACCTCTACTACTTCTAAGTTAGTATTTATCATCAATTTTTCTAAACCTTGACCTCTCACCAACTTTATTATTTTTAACTTTGGTGTCATACTCTTTTATTTTATTTATCCACCTACGAATTTTCCCTAAAACCTTTTGTTGAGTGAGTATGTATTTAATCACTATACGTGGAACAATTACAACAACCTTTGCATCAATTAGGTATGATTTTTTTATATTTTTTTTAAATTTAACCATGGAATGTGTGAGATTTTTCATCACTAAATATTTGATTTCTACTCCTTGCAAGGACTTACTAAAAAATACTATTGGTTTCTCATAATCATCTTTATTATTTTGTAAGAAAATAGTAAAAATTGTGTGAAATGAAGTGGAGTAAAAATATAGAAGACTTTATAATAGATCAAGATAACTAGATAAGGCATGACCTTAATGGATTATTTGATTTTGACATACATATAAACTTATTCAATTCTTTAAAAAAATGGACTTCACCTTCTCTAACTGTAGTGTCCCTCCTTGATTTGTCTTTCCTTTTTGGTGTATCGATGGCCTATATGTACTCATCTATATGCGTAGTTTATACTTGCTTATGATAATTTGATGGTATCTTATGATGTACTAACCCTATATCATGATTATATTGGATACAATGATGTTGATGATAGTTCTTGGTTGTGTGAGTGTCTTCTACTATATTTGTAATAGGGACGATGTTGTATCACTCATTCACGAGCATGATATGACATTGTGATTCCCCTTCACTTGTTTGCCTGTTTAATGGTATATGTTGTTGTAATCGTGTTGATGATGACAGGTCATCAGGTACCAGACATCGACTCCACCTAGCTTCATAGGTCTGAGCGTGTCTTTATCCCAATGACAAGTTGATTGGAGATGGCATGAGTTCCTTCTACACACTCTAGGTTTAATTTGATTACTCTTGTCAATTTAGTGTCTTGGTGTGAGATGTTATTTAGCGTCAAGTGGTCTCTTGAGTTATCCTATGTTGGATTGCTTGGAAGTGTTATGATTATTGATTAATTTAATTATTAATTAATTTATATAGTTTACTAATGTTAAATTTAATTAATAGAATTACATAGTTTAAAACAAATTAAATAAATATTTGACATTAATACTTAATATTAATGAGAGATTAATATTGGGATTAATTAAATAATTATATTATTTACCCACCCTATTTTATGACTGGATGAGTATATTGGGTAAGTTATTTAAATAATATTTTATATCTTTTTCCTCATTTTTGGAAGGGGTTGGTATAGAATATAGTTTTTAGGAATTTTCTGACTGGTTGAATTCTTTCTATAGTTTTGGTTTTAATTTTTATTTAGGGGCTTTCTCTGTGCACTGTCGGGGTTGGATTTTGAATGATTTTTTCCGTGACTTGGGATTTTTGATTTGCTTGGAGTTGGAGTTGCTTGGTTGGACTTTGATTTTGGATTTGGGAAGCTTGCCAGATTAGTTTTGCTCTTCTATGATTACGTTGCCATAACTTCTATTCTTCTAGGTTGGTGGAGTTTTCTCTTCTCTACGAATCTTACTTTTTGGAGAAGATTGTTTGCTTTGTGAATGAATTGGTTGTGGGAAAGTTACAATTTGGATATAATTGTTATAATTTTATTATTTGGATGAGGGTAAAAGAATGGATATGTATATAAATGAATATATGTTGCATGCATATGGCTGCCGACAATGTTTCCTATGAGTTGTGAATATTCTGTGTATCCTTGATAGTTTTTGCTTTGTTTATATTGGCATTGTGATGTAGGAGCATCCCTCATTCTTGACAATCTTACATCAACCAAATTTTTTTTCTTTCAGTTTGTTCCTATTTTGCAGTTTCAACATTTCATTATGCGTTTCTTTGCAATTGTTCACTGGATCTTGTGGAGCTAGATTTTGATTGTGTACTTGTTCGTTTGCCTTATCCTAAGTCCATGAGACGTTTGAGTCTTTTTTTGACAAGTCATCACTTCTGGAATTTGGGACATTTTTCTAGCTTAGAACACTGGAACTGCTTGGACCTATTTCCTATTTGGCGAATCTTGCAGATCACTTCCATAGCTTACAGAGCCTTCATTCATTGTTTCTAGTGTTCCTTGGCTTGTGGCTGACCTTCCTTTGGGTCCACACTTCATTCTATGGATTTTATGGAGGAATCTCTTTGGCAGAGGCTGACATGGTTGTTTTACACATTTCATCTCGTTCATCGGTATTTCATTCTTCTTGGGCTGACACAGACCATTCTTAATCATATAAATCATTGTAATTGAGCATTAGAATTCAGTAGTTATTAGAACATAGAAGAATAATCTTGAGGTTAGGAGGTCCAGAGTTGGCTCACTTTCTTGCTTGATTCTGAATGTTGCATAACATGCATATTTTGTATTCAGGTCTGCGAGCCGAATTTTGGGAGCCCGCATGTTGCTGGTAGTTTGTGACTGATTTTCATGAAATAATATAGTTTGTTTCTATATTGCCTCCATCACATTGTTTCTATTGTGTGACTCTTGTTGCATAGTTCAGACAGTTCTCTTTGAGGACTCTCCCATCGTGACTGCACCAAGTGGTGTCAGAGCGAGATTTTATTCCAAAGATTATGTTGTCCTATAAAATTTTGTTGTAGGGTGGCGGATTGCGGATCCTGCCTGTAGCTGCAGAGGACTTGCGTAAAGAGGAAATAGGAATGGTGGAGTGCGTGGAAATGCAGACCATGTTGTGATGGAAATGTTGAGAGGAATTGCAGCCTGATTAGAAGTTGTTGAAACGGTCCAGAGAAGAGGTTGACATGTTGAAGATGTAAGTGATGATGAGGAAGAAGAAGTTGTCGGTAATATGGATGAATTGATTATGTGTTGCATTGATGTTTTGTCATTGATGTCAACACTAGTTATGGTTTTGGTTACTGGTAGAAGATCTAGTGTTACCGGCAGAAGGGACTATCTATTGGATACTTTTGACATGTTTGGATCTATGGAGTATGCTTGGTTTTATGTGTCACATGCTTTTGGAGTATGTTTTGGTCAGTTGGTATTGATTTGGTAATCGGGTACTATCATACACTCTTGTAAACCCTTACTAGCATGGGTTTAAGGTTTAACCGACAAAGTTTTCGCTGAGAAATCCTATCAGGATGCATAAGTGGTGTTGGTGCGGCTTCTAGATGGATTTCAGGATGCTAAAGGTGTTCTTTGATCATGCCTAAACTGATTGAAGACAACCCTTTGGCGTGGTGGACCCAAATTAGGTCTGGTGCCTATCTAGGTTATGGACCGATATCATGTTAATGTGTTCTCTACACGTTACTAGGATGATTTATGGATTGGTTATTGTTGTTTTGGTCTTAAGATGACATGGCATATCATTGTAATATGGATTTATGTAATGATCCCATTGTAATATCTTTTAGGTGGATGACCTAATTGGTTTAGGCCTTAGGGTTGGTATAAATTGATGAAAGATCTCATTGCAAATAATGTATTGTGGTCATAAAATGTAATATCATATGCGACGGAGATTTGGTCAATCATAGGTGATCAAATTGGGATTAAAGAAGAGGTCAAAGGCCTCAGGTATTGAGCTTAAACAGGACTGTAATTAGGCATGGTAGATGCTATCTCTGGGAGTTCATTATTCTAGATTTTTGTCCATTTATCTTGAGGTGGTTATAACCTCTCTGTATTTAGTGAGACTCTTTTGTAATGAGCAGTATGCTCTAGGCAGTGTGCCTTCCTACATGTCCAGGCCCCTCATTGTATCACATACTTTCTGCAGAAGTATCATCTGACTGTGGGTAGGCTTCTCACTATGGTTTTTCTCTTTCTAGGTTTTCCACATACAAATCATGGTGTTATGTGGTATGGTTGCATTGTGTTGATTATCTATTTTATTGTTATGTTTTATTGCTTATTGGTATTTGTTTTTGCTATTCCAATACTTAATGTTTATGTGATCTGGTTAAAGTTTATTAAGTGGTTTGGTTGATATAATTTGTTAACAACTAATTTAACCCCCCTCTCAGTTGTTCACCAGTGATCCTAACAATTGGTATTAGAGCATTGGTTCTCTTTTACAAAATCTTAATCGCTTGAGGTAGATCCTATGGCAGCTAATACTTCAAATCCACCGACAACTATTTTCAGAAGAGAAATTCCTAAGCTTAATGGAATAAATTATGGGATATGTAAAATTTGAATGGAGACTCATCTTAGATGTCTTGGCAAGGATATTTGGGAGATCAGTGAGAAATGATACACACCTTATGATCTAACATCTAGCAATCCTGCTCCTTGCAGACCTGGACAAGAATATTAAAAATGATTGCAGAGCTAGAGAAGCCCTATTGTGTGCACTTACTGATCAACAAATCATGGGATTGACTAATAAATCATCTGCAAAGGTTATGTGGGATAAATTGAAAACTCTAAATGAAGGTGATCCGACTGTCAAAATTGCTAAACTTGATGGTTACCGGGTAAGTTATGAAAACTTGAAGATGGAAGATAATGAAAGAATTGCTGTGTTTATGGAAAGAGTAAATGAGATTGTTATGGGAATTCAATGTTGTGGAGGATCTCTGAGTGAAGATTAAATAGTTTCCGAAGTCTTGAGAGCCCTTCCACTAGATTACAAGATGAAGGCAACTGCAATTAATGAGCTGAGAACAATGGCAAACACTTTAGTTAACGAAGATATTTTGATTGGGAAATTATTTGCTTTTGAGCTTGAAGAATTTGGATCTTCTGGAGCTTTAAAGTTTGAACTTGCTTTTCATGCATCATCATCTACTGACAAAAGTGATTGGAAAGCCTTATATACAAAAGAATTGGAAGATATGAGGAAAGACGATGAATAATTTGAGCAACTTGAAGCCTTATTTGCTAGAAGAGTACCTAAAAGATCAACAAAAGTAAATATGAAGGAAAAGACCCTTTTAAATGTTTTGCATGTAATAAGATTGGTCATTTTGTATCTAGATGTCCTGAAAGGAATGCAATATTTGAAGAGAGAGTTAAGAAATCATTTAAGCCTAATCAGAACAAATATAGATTCAAGAAAAGTAAGTAGTGCTACATAGTGGATGATGAAGGAGTAAGTGATGACTATCAGGATGAATCGACAATAGACTTTGCTAGTGGATCCAACAATGGAAAGGAATGGGTTTTTGTGAGATTTTGCCAAGATCTAGAGGCAATGGAAAGAACAAATAAAAGAGACAAAATAAATGATAGGAATAAACTATATCATATCAAGATGCAAAATATGATCAACTGGATCATTACAAGATATAGATTGATTGCCCGTACAAACAATGTAGATGAGCTTGCTTATATAGGCAAGGCTTATGGATATGTGAGAACACAAACATGACATGTGGCTTAATAAGAAACAATGGTAGGTAGGAGAAATAATATAATATTCCACATGAGGTGGATCACCCATTGAATGTGGAGTGTAACAAGATAGGTCCACAAAAGGTGGAAATTCTCCCACACACACTATCCTTATGTGGCACAAACACCCAAGTGTCTCATACCCAAACTGTAAGGAAGTTAAGTAGTGGAAACAACTTCCTACACTAACCTTGAGAGGAGGGTAATGCAAAACTTTTTCAGATTGTTACAACAGTTACAGAAAATAGAAATAGATATAATAGCATTCATGCCACAACACAGTGATTTATGTGGGGAAAACCCTTTCGGGAGAAAAACCCCACCCTCCAAAAGCAGCTCAATATTTTATTCAGCAATCAAAAACAGATTACAAAATACTTGCAGAGCAAGCTCTTCGCAGGAGTACCACTAATCAGAGATTCAGAGGCAACTCAATAGCCATAAGACTCTTACACACAACCTCTATCTCACACACCTCATAAATAGGAGATACAATACAAGAAACCATCAAACGGTATTACAAAACCATGGGCTAAAACCACCCAATAAGGTGTAGCCGACCTTATCTCCCTTCTAGATTCCCTATGACATATTAAAGCACACATCAACACGTGTCGCTCCCTTTTACAGCTCATTTATGTATCCGATACAAATTATTTTTCCTATTTCAGGAGTACAAACTTCCGGAGGCCATAACTTGAGAACCGGGTGTCCGATTGACGAACCGTTTGAAGCGCCGGAAAGCTCGCAAAGTGCTCTATCACCTCGTAACCCCCTTCACCGGTTACGACCACTTTTCAGGGCATTTCGGAGCCTCTAAAGTCCCCAAAATTAAGTTTAAATATTTTATTGCACCCCTCCAATACGAAAACTTTAATATCTTCAAAACTAGCTGTGACCTTGCGACGAAACTTTACCGGAATGCTTATCTAGCCAACCAGAAGCTTTAGGGAGAGTTTCGCACCATTTCGTGCTCAAATAAAAACTTGCTATAAATAGTAACCTCACATAAATGCAAGGTTGAGACACCATTTTTCCCAACAAATCTCCCACTTGTCGAACACCTTGCATGAGCGGAAGGGAATATCAACACAATGAATCAATTGCTAGGGGCCATAAGGCCCATAGACTCTGAACACCATCTAAACTTCTCTGTGCTCACAGCCTTAGTTAAAGCATCTGCAACATTCATCAAAGTTTCCACCTTAACCAGCTTCACCCTACCATCTTCGACCATATCTCTAACAAAATGATACTGAACATCAATATGTTTGGTCCGGGCATGAAATGTCGGGTTCTTAGCTAGGCTAATTGCACTCTGACTGTCACAGTAAACTGTCACTGTATCTTGTTTTATTCCAATATCCGAACATAGTCTCTTAAGCCAAATGGCCTCTTTACAAGCATGAGTAGCTGCCATATACTCTGCTTCAGTAGTGGATAAAGCAACCACAGCCTGTCGCTTACTCATCCAACTAATTGCACCACCAAACAAAGTAAACACATAAGCACTGGTGGATCTTCTGCTATCAATATCACCTGCCCAATCTGAATCCACATAACCATGGATATCAAGGGAAGTCATGTCTCTAACTAAATTACCATGATAACACAAAGAATACTCTGAAGTGCCCTTCAAATATCTGAAGACTCTTTTGACTGCATCCCAATGAACTCTACCAGGATTAGACATATATCTAGAAAGTACTCCCACTGCTTGGGCAATGTCTGGTCTAGTATAGACCATAGCATACATCAAGCTTCCAATCTCACTCTGGTAAGGCACTCTGCTCATGTCTTCCATCTCCAATGGGGATGTAGGACAATCTGAAATAGATAGTTTCATTCCAACTGTAAAAGGAACACTCAATGGTCTACAATTCTGCATGTTGAACCTCTGTAACACTGAATTCACATACTTACTCTGGCCTAGCCATAGCTTTCTGTTCACCCTATCTCTTCTAATTTCCATCCCAAGAATGTGCTTTGCTGCACCAAGATCTTTCATTTCAAATTTAGCAGCGAGCTGAGACTTCAGTTCTGAAATCATACCTTTCCCTTTACCAATGAATAACATATCATCAACATACAATGCAATGAATAAGAAATGATCACCATAAGATTTATAATAAACACAGTGATTTGATTTAGAATGTTCAAATCACAAACTCAACACATATGTATCAAATTTCTGGTACCACATCCTAGGACTTTGTTTGAGGCCATACAAAGATTTCTTCAATTTACAGACCAAATTACTTTTGCCTTTCATCACATAGTGCTCTGGCTGTGTCATATAAATATCTTCCTCCAAATCACCATGAAGGAAAGCAGTTTTCACATCCATTTGCTCAACCTCTAAATCATAAGCAGTAGCAATAGAAAGCAAAAATCTAATGGACGTCATTTTTGCAACAGGAGAAAATATCTCACCGTAATCAACACCCTCAACCTGAGAGTAGCCTTTTGCAACCAACCTTGCTTTATACTTCTCAATGCTTCCATCTGAACCAATCTTTTTCTTGAACACCCATTTACAACCAACAGGTTTTCGTCCTTCAGGCAATGGTACAAGATCCCATGTATCATTCTTTTTCAAAGCTGCCATTTCTTCCTCCATAGCAATCTTCCAGGATTCTGCATCATTCATACCTAATGCTTCTTCTACAGATTTCGGTTCATCCACACTAGTATTCAGAGCAAAAATACATCTCCAATCATCAGGTGAATACCTTTCAGGTGGTTGTCTATGTCTTGTAGACCTTCGAACAAGCTGAGTTGGAGGTTCTTCCTCCTCTTCTGAAGATTCAGAGCTAGACGAGCTCTCCTCAAATTCTTGCCTATCTAGGGGTCTCGATTCAACTCTTTCAGGTGTAGAAGGAAGTTGAATCACATCTTCTTTTTTAGTCTATTCTGGCTGCAATGTAACAGAAGGAGACTTAATTTCTCTAAAAATAACACTTCTACTGTGAATTACCTTTTGTGCAACAGGGTCCCAAAGCTTGTATCCTTTCACACCATAACTATACCCGATGAAGATACATTTCACAGCCTTGTTCTCCAACTTTGTTCGCTTCTCCTTTGGCACATGTGCATATGCCTCGCAACCAAAAACTCTAAGATGTCTCAATGAAGGCTTGTGACCTGACCATGCTTCCATAGGTGTTTTATCAATAAGAGCTGATGTAGGAGACCTGTTAATCAGGTAGCAAGCAGTGGCAACAGCTTCAGCCCAAAACTTTTGTTCGAGACCAGCACCACTCAACATACTCCTAGCCTTCTCCATCAGTGTCCTGTTCATTCTTTCTGCAACTCCATTCTGCTGTGGAGAATATGGAGTTGTCTTCTGCCTGTTAATTCTACAGTCTTTACAGAATCTATCAAAATCATTAGAGCAAAACTCACCGCCATTATCAGTTCTCAAACATTTTATTTTCTTTCGAGTCTGCAACTCAACCATTGCTTTAAATTCTTTAAAACGACTAAAAACTTCAGATTTACTCTTTAGAAAATATACCCATGTCCTTCTACTAAAATCATCAATAAATGAAACATAATATGTGGATTTTCCAATCGAAGAGACATCTACTGGACCAAACACATCAGAATGGATAAGATCCAAAACACCACAAGTTTTATGAGAACTCGAGTAAAAATGAACGCGGTTTTGTTTTCCATAAATGCAATGCTCACAGAAATCAAAGTCAAGGTTACAGTCATTCAAACCTTCAACAAGGTTTTTATTTTTCAAGGTCCTTAGACCCTTTTCTCCAATGTGGCCAAGTCTCTGGTGCCATAACATAGTCTTCTCTGCAGGTAACTTTGCTTCAGACGAAAGAGCACCCTTAGGTACCCAAAAACCATTTCCATCTGCTGAAGGTGAAACCTTCAAATCTTCCAGTGAAGTATCCACAGATTTACTTTTTACAGAAGTGCTATTACACTCAACAGTGTACGCTTCAAGCTTATACAAAGTGCCAAACCTAACACCTCTAGCAACTACCATAGCACCCTTAATCATCTTACATCCTGCTTCAGAAAAGACTACCTGCACACCCGCATCTATCAGTTTGCTCATAGATAACAAGTTTCATTTTAATCCAGGGATATGCAGCACACCATTAATCCTTTTTATTCTACCATCAGAAAACCTGATTCTAACTTTACCTCGACCAACAATGTCTAGATGTGAATCATCACCCAAGTACACCTTACCTCCATTAAATCCTTCATATTCAGAAAACCAATCTCTATTGGAAGTCATATGAAAAGATGCACCTGAGTCAATTAGCCAGGCATCATTACCTGCATGAGTCGCCAAAGCCGCAATAAAGGCATCGCCATCTTCCTTGTCGGACTCAGAATCAGAATCGAACTTTTTCTTTTTCTTCTTCTTTTCTTCTTTGCAGTCCTTACGGATGTGACCCGGTTTACTGCAATTCCAACAAATGACTTTGGACTTTCCAGGAGATTTCGATCTCCCTTTGGATTTGGACTTGCCATGCTTCTCATTCTTCTTTCCTTTCTCCTTAGGTCTTCGACGAACGGTTAGGGCTTCCTTTGAACTGATGGATACCTTCCTTCGCATCTCTTCACCGAGTAGGGCACCCACCACGTCTTCAGATTTCAAAACAACAGAAGTACTACCGATAGCCATAACAAGAGAATCCCACGAATCAGGCAAAGAACAAAGCAAGATCTGATATTTCTCCTCCTCGTCCATCTTAACACCGACGGATACTAATTGAGCCACAATCATATTGAATGCTTCTAGGTGGTCTGCAATTCATCCACCCTCTTCCATCTTCAAGGAATACAATTTCTTTCTTAAGAAAATTTGATTTAATTAAGATTTCACTTGATACATCTCACCAAGCTTAGTCCATAGCTTCTTTGCAGAGTTTTCTTCATGGACATTGATTAGAACAGAGTCTGCCAGGCACAGTCTGATTAGACCCTTGGCTTTTCGGTCCATAACATCATACTGAGCTGCCGCAGTAGGATCTGAGGGCCTTTGGACATTCGCATCAACAGCATCCCAAAGATCTCGATCTATTAGGAGATCTTCCATCTTCAGCTTCCACATCTCAAAATTACTTCCATTAAATTTCTCCACCTCTATTCTCCCTGACGAACTCGCCATCTGAATATTCCTGCAACAAGATCAAAAAGTGTCTTCTGTACAAGCTCCCACTCAAATCTGGATTAGTTCAAAAAACCCAACTGCCCACAATTGAAACCAAAGGTGATCAGGCTCTGATACCACTTGTAAGGAAGTTAAGTAGCGGAAACAACTTCCTACACTAACCTTGAGAGGAGGGTAATGCAAAATTTTTTCAGATTGTTACAACAGTTACAGAAAATAGAAATAGATATAATAGCATTCATACCACAACACAGTGATTTACGTGGGGAAGACCCTTTCGGGAGAAAAACCCCACCCTCCAAAAGCAGCTCAATATTTTATTCAGCAATCAAAAATAGATTACAAAATACTTGCAGAGCAAGCTCTTTGCAGGAGTACCACTAATCAGAGATTCAGAGGCAACTCAATAGCCATAAGACTCTTACACACAACCTCTATCTCACACACCTCATAAATAGGAGATACAATACAAGAAACCATCAAACGGTATTACAAAACCATGAGCTAAAACCACCCAATAAGGTGTAGCCGACCTTATCTCCCTTCTAGATTCCCTATGACATGTTAAAGCACACATCAACACGTGTCGCTCCCTTTTACAGCTCATTTATGTATCCGATACAAATTATTTTTCCTATTTCAGGAGTACAAACTTCCGGAGGCCATAACTTGAGAATCGGGTGTCCGATTGACGAACCGTTTGAAGCGCCGGAAAGCTCACGAAGTGCTCTATCACCTCGTAACCCGCTTCGCCAGTTACGGAACTTTTCAGGGCATTTTGGAGCCTCTAAAGTCCCCAAAATTAAGTTTAAATATTTTATTGCACCCCTCCAATATGAAAACTTTAATATCTTCAAAACTAGCTGTGACCTTGCAACGAAACTTTACCGGAATGCTTATCTAGCCAACCAGAAGCTTCAAGGAGAGTTTCGCACCATTTCGTGCTCAAATAAAAACTTACTATAAATAGTAACCTCACATAAATGCAAGGTTGAGACACCATTTTTCCCAACACAAACTACTATGGAATGCATTTCCTAAGTAAACTTAAGTAAGGTGTAATAATATCCATGATGAATAATTATTTACACCAACACTCCCCCTTAAGTGCAACTTAGGGGAATTCACTTAAGTCTACAATGCAACTAAGCAATGCAAGATGGGTCCTGACTATGAGGCCATGTTAGGTACCCATGTACAAATGCAAATGCAAAACTATGCAATGCAATCTCTCACAAATAGAGAAAGAGAGAAAAACCCAATAGGAAAAAACCCTCTCCCAAAAGAGAGCTGGTGAAAGCACACAATGCTCTCAATGATGAATCTCCTGCAAAGATGGTCCAATGATGTTGACCAAAATTACTCCCCATAAGGAAGAAAGAGAGCCAATGCTGCACCAATAATGTCAAAGTGTGACAAAACCAGGTACCAAGTCGATGACGATGAATCACTCGCTGCACAAAAATGAGCATCAGACATGGAGACAACCTGCTGTGAGCATCATCTGGATACTCAGAAATAGCAGAAATACTAGTACAATCTAAGTCTCACAAGAGCCATGCACAAATGTGTAGAATCTAAGTCTCAACTGGAGCCATGCACCAAGTCTCACAAGATATTCCTAATCTACGTGTACAAGAGGATTACATCAAATAGGTCAATAATGACAATATACAAAGAGGTGTGGCACTTTATGATAGTGCGAGTACAACATTTCTCAAGAAAGAGAATACATCATGATAAAATATTCAAATGTGGAAACATGAAAATGATGCCACCAACAAAGAAGCCCTGTAGAATACTGTAGATGAAGATGCTTCCGAATAGAATTTCACTAAGAGATATAAATGAACAACTGACCCCCCATAAAAAGATCATGTTGGCACTTGCAAATAATGACAAAGTGGACTTTTAATTTCAATGATTACAACTTCTCAAAATGAGATATAAGAGACTTCAACAAATACTGCTAGTGATCTAAACTGAGATCCAAGCAAAATACAAGTACTAAATAGGCCAAAAATGACCAAATACTGAAAGTACAATTTCTACTCAAAATCACTGCAAACAAATGGCAGATTCTAAAAGTAGATGAAAAAATATGCACTTTAAAAAAAAATGACACCTGAAAAGGAGTCCATATAGGCCCAAACGAAGTCTCGAAAGTTGTAAAAATCAGGATTTCATGATTTCCGAAAAACCTGTATCCGAAAATCCAAAATATTTTGCACCATTGTACATATCACAAAATTCTATCCCAAAACAAAATAAATTTCTCTAAAAAAGGAGTCCAGATGAATGAGATATTGCTATTTGCAATTTGCCTGCAAAATTATAATTTCGGGAAAATTTCCACCACAACTTCAAACTTCAAATGTCTCTAGATTTGGCCTCCAAGGTCCGATTTGGAGGAAAAAAAAGGCAAAAATGACTTTCTTGGACCTTCTCAATCAAATGATGACCTCAGATTTGACTCATCAAGCTTCCATAATAACTTGCAATAGAAAACTCCAAAATGCAAACCCCAAATAGCATCAAAATTTTCTTAATTAGCAAACCAATGAAATGGCTCTGATACCATGTGAGATTTTGCCAAGATCTAGAGGCAACGGAAAGCATAAATAAGAGAGACAAAATAAATGATAGGAATAAAATGTATTCTATCAAGATGCAAAATATGATCAACTGGATCATTACAAGATATAGATTGATTGCCCATACAAACAATGTAGATGAGCCCGGTTATATAGGCAAGGCTTATGGATATGTGAGAACACAAACATGACATGTGGCTCAATAAGAAACAAGGGTAGGTAGGAGAAATAATATAATATTCCACATGAGGTGGATCACCCACTGAATGTGGAGTGTAGCAAGATAAGTCCACAAAAGGTGTAAATTCTCCTACACACACTATCCCAATGTGGCACAAACACCCAAGTGTCTCATACCCAAACTACTATGAAATGCATTTACTAAGTAAACTTAAGTAAGGTGTAATAATATCCATGATGAATAATTATTTACACCAACACTCCCCCTTAAGTGCAACTTAGGGGAATTCACTTAAGTCTACAATGCAATTGAGCAATGCAAGATGGGTCCCGACTATGAGGCCATGTTAGGTATCCATGTACAAATGCAAATGCAAAACTATGCAATGCAATCTCTCAGAAATAGAGAAAGAGAGAAAAAACCAATGGGAAAAAACCGTCCCCCAAAAGAGAGAGAGAGAGAGAAAAAACCAATGGGAAAAAACCGTCCCCCAAAAGAGAGATGATGAAAGCACACAATGCTCTCAATGATTAATCTCATGCAAAGATGGTCCAGTGATGTTGACCAAATTTACTCCCCATAAGGAAGAAAGAGAGCCAATGCTGCACCAATAATGTCAAAGTGTGACAAAACCAGGTACCAAGTCGATGACGATGAATCACTTGCTGCACAAAAATGAGCACCAGACATGGAGACAACCTGCTGTGAGCATCATCTGGATACTCAGAAATAGCAGAAATACTGGTACAATCCAACTCTCACAGGAGCCATGCACAAATGTGTAGAATCCAAGTCTCAACTGGAGCCATGCACCGAGTCTCACAAGATATTCCTAATCTACGTGTATAAGAGGATTACATCAAATAGGTCAATAATGACAATATACAAAGAGGTGTGGCACTTTATGATAGTGTGAGTACAACATTTCTCAAGAAAGAGAATACATCATGATAAAATATTCAAATGTGGAAACATGAAAATGATGCCACCAACAAAGAAGCTCTGCAGAATACTATAGATGAAGATGCCTCCAAATGGAATTTCACCAAGAGATATAAATGAACAACTGACCCCCCATAAAAAGATCATGTTGGCACTTGCAAATAATGGCAAAGTGGACTTTTAATTTCCATGATTACAAATTCTCAAAATGAGATATAAGAGACTTCAACAAATACTGCTAGTGATCTAAACTGAGATCCAAGCAAAATACAAGTACTAAATAGGCCAAAAATGACCAAATACTGAAAGTACAATTTCTACTCAAAATCACTGCAAACAAATGGCAGATTCTGAAAGTAGATGAAAAAATATGCACTTTAAAAAAAAACGACACCTGAAAAGGAGTCCATATAAGCCCAAACGAAGTCTCGAAAGTTGTAAAAATCAGGATTTCATGATTTTCGAAAAACCTGTATCCGAAAATCCAAAATATCCTGCCCTGTTGTACAGATCACAAAATTCTATCCCAAAACAAAAAAAATTGCTCGAAAACAGTTGTCTGGATGAATGAGATATCACTATTTGAAAATTGCCTGCAAAATTATAATTTTTGGAAAATTTCCGCCGCAACTTCAAACTTCAAATTCTCTAGATTTGGCCTCCGAAGTCCGATTTGGATGAAACAAAAGGCAAAAATGACTTTCTTGGACCTTCTCAATCTAATGATGACCTCAGATTTGACTCATCAAGCTTCAATAATAACATGCAATAAAAAACTCCAAAATGCAAACCCCCAATAGCATCAAATTTCTCATAATTAGCAAACCAATGAAACTCTAATGGCTCTGATACCATGTGAGATTTTGCCAAGATCTAGAGGCAACAGAAAGCACAAATAAGAGAGACAAAATAAATGATAGGAATAAATTGTATTCTATCAAGATGCAAAATATGATCAACTAGATCATTACAAGATATAGGTTGATTGCTCGTACAAACAATGTAGATGAGCCTGCTTATATAGGCAAGGCTTATGGATATGTGAGAACACAAACATGACACATGGCTCAATAAGAAACAAGGGTAGGGAGGAGAAATAATATAATATTCCACATGAGGTGGATCACCCACTGAATGTGGAGTGTAACAAGATAAGTCCACAAAAGGTGGAAATTCTCCTACACACACTATCCCAATGTGGCACAAACACCCAAGTGTCTCATACCCAAACTACTATGAAATGCATTTCCTACGTAAACTTAAGTAAGGTGTAATAATATCCATGATGAATAATTATTTACACCAACAATGTTCTATGCTTTAAAGGAAGATGAACCAAAAATAGCTATCAAGAATGAAGAAAAGGCCATGGCAGCAAAAGTTGAAGATAAGGATGAATGGGTAATTGATAGTGGATTCTCACATCATATGACTGGAGATAAAAGAAAATTTCTGTCCCTGCAAGAATACAATGGCGGTCAAGTCAGATTTGGAAGATGACAAAGCCTACATGATCAAAGGTAGAGGTATTATTTCTCTAGATACTGATAATGTCTATTATGTAGAAGGTTTAAAGCATAATCTTTTGAGTGTTGGTCAATTGGTGGACAAGGATTTCCAACTTTAGTTTAAAAATAGAAAATGCAAAATCATTAACATTACTGGTTTGGAGATTACAACCGGTACTCAGACTGGAGGTAATATCTTTCACTTGAATATTGGTAATAAGACATTTTTTATTGCTCATATTGATTAGAGTTGGTTATGGCATAAGAGGTTTTGTCATGTTAATTTTGATTGTATTGTTAAGATCAGTTCAACAAAGGTAGTTAGAGATATACCTAAGATTATGAAGCCTCATAATCCGGTTTGTAAGGAATGTCAATTGGGAAGGCAAGTCAGAACTTCTTTTAAGAGCATACATGATAAATCTAATGATGTGCTTGATTTGATTCACACTGACTTATGTGGTCTAGCAAGGACTAGAAGCTTTCAAGGTGATAGGTATTTCATGCTAATAATTGATGATTATTCTAGAATGACGTGGGTGACTTTTCTTAGGGAGAAGTCTGAAACCTTTAAGAAATTTAGGATCTTTAAAGCAAAGGTTGAAATAGAAACTGGATTGAAAATCAAATGTCTAAGATCAGATCAAGGCGGTGAGTTCAGTTCTCATGAATTTAACAGTTATTGTGAGACAAATGTAATTAGGAGACAACTATCTGCACCTCAGACTCCTCACAGAATGGAGTAGTGGAGAAGAAGAATAGAAACATTTTGGATGCAACAAGAACTATTATGATGGAAGCCAAATTGCCTCATATCTATTGGAGAGAAGCAGTGAGTACAACAGTCTACATATTCAACAAAGTTCACATCAAAGGTGAAACTAGTAAGACCCCTTATGAATTATGGTTTGGACATACACCTACTGTTAAATATTTCAGAATTTTTGGAAGTAAATGTTATATAAAAAAGGATGATTCAATTGGGAAGTTTGATCCTAAATGCAATGAAGGGATATTTCTTGGTTATTCAATTCAAAGAAAATCATATAGATGTTATAACAAAAGATTGCAGAAAATTGTGGAGAGTGCTAATGTGAAAGTGGTTGAGCAATACAAAAATTAATCTATATCATATGATAGGGAACCGATAGTGAAAATGATCATAATTGAACCAACAATGCCTCAATTGGTACATGAAACCAACACAGTTACACTAGTACAATCATAAAATTCAACTGTGATTGATGATCAGAACAATGAACCTAAAGTTCAGAAGACACCAAGGTATGTAAGATTAAATCATTCTAAAGATCAAATCATTAGAGATAGGAACAAGAGAGTTATGATAAGAAGAAGACTGACAAATGAAGAGGTATGTCTTATTTATCAAATTGAACTGGCATCTATTATTGAAGCTTGTAAAGATAAACATTGGTTAAAGGCTATGGAAGATGAATTAGATCAAATAGAGAAGAATGAGACTTGGACTTTAGTTCCCAAGCCTAAAAATAAGAATGTTATTGGAACTAAATGGGTTTTTAGGAATAAACTGAATGATGATGGTCAAGCTGTAAGAAACAAGGCTAGATTGGTTTTTAAAGGATATTCTCAAATGGAAGGAATTGATTATGGTGAGACATTTGCACCTATAGCTAGAATTGAAGTTGTTAGACTATTTCTTGCCTATGCAGCTTATAAGAACTATAAGGTCTATCAAATGGTTGTTAAATGTGCATTTTTGAATGGTGAACTTGAGGAAGAAGTATACATTTAACAACCTGATGGATTTTCACTGACAAATGATAAAGATATGGTTTACAGATTGAAGAAAGCTTTATATGGATTGAAACAAGCTCCTAGAGCTTGGTATGCAAGGTTGGATAAATATCTTTTGAAGATTGGTTTTACTAAAGGCAGTGCTGATAGTAATTTATATTATAAGATCACTGATGATGATATTCTCATTATTGAAGTATTTGTTGATGATATCATTTTTGGAGGAGAAGATAAATTGTGCATGAAATTTTTTAATAATATGAAGAATGAATTTGAAATGTCCATGATTGGTGAAATGAGATTTTTCTTATGTTTGCAGATTACTGAAACTGACAAAGGCATCTTTATTTGTCAAACTAAGTATTTGAGAGAATTGTTGAAGAAGTTTGGTATGGATAATTCCAAACTGGTAAGTACTCCTATGGTGACAAGTGAGAAATTATCTATCAAGGATACATCTACACCAGTAAATCCGACAAGGTATAAGTCTATGATTTGTGGTTTGTTATATCTAACTCAGACTAGACTAGATATTATGAATGTAGCAAGTATTGTTTCAAGATATCAAATTAATCCTAAAGAAAATCATGAAGGTGTAGTAAAGAGGATATTCCGGTATTTGCAAGGAACAACAAAATATGGCTTATGGTATTCTAGAGATGATGATTTTACTTTATGTGCATATACTAATTCAGATTGGGTAGGAGATACTGTTGATAGGAAGAGAACTTTTGGTGGAGCTTTCTTTCTTGGAAAGAAATTGATTTAATGGATCAACAAAAAATAGTCATGCATTTCTTTATCTACTGCAGAAGCTGATTATGTTGCAGCAGTAACTAATTGCACTCAAGTCTTGTGGATGAAGAAAATGTTGAAGGATATCAAGGTAAATTGTAGTGAACCGGTAGTTTTCTACTATAATAACTCTGCAGCTATTGACATGTCTAAGAATCTGATATTTCACTCTAAGACTAAGCATATATCAATAAAGTATAAATTTCTGAAGGACAAGGTAGAAGGAAAGGAATTCAAATTGGTTTATATGAACACTAAAGAGCAGATTGCAGATATATTCACTAAACCGTTGTCTAAGGAATCATTTGAGTATTTGAGAGATAGGTTAGGGGTTTCTGCCCCTTCGATAGAGACTTGATTGATGCAGTTTGTCATCAGTCTGACATGCATTATCAGAGATACTATTCATTTTGACACTAATGAGTGGTGCTACTACTCATGGGGAGTAGTCAACTTTGAGATTCAGAGGTTTATATTCTTGCTTTGATATTTTTGTCAGATTTATGGCATTGATGTCAAAGGGGGAGAGATAGTGATGTGAAAAATAAATTCTGAACTTTAGAGAGATATTATTCAAAGGGGAGAGTTATTGATATTCTGAGCTATATTCAGAAGATTGTTGGCTGTCTTCCGTAGGGGGAGACTTGTTTGGCATTTTTTGGTACTTAGATGTTTTTCATATCTAGTGTTGCCATCAATGCTAAAGGGGGATATTGTTGGAAATATGGATGAATTGATTATGTCTTGCATTGATGTTTTGTCATTGATGTCAACACTAGCTATTATGGTTTTGGTTACCGACAGACAAGTTTTGGTTACCGGTAGAAGATCTAGTGTTACCAGCAGAAGGGACTATCTGTTGGACACTTCTGAGATGTTTCGATCCATGGAGTATGTTTGGTTTTATGTGTTACATGCTTCTAGAGCATGTTTTGGTCAGTTGGTATTGATTTGGTAATCGGATACTATCATACACTCTTGTAAACCCTTACCAGTATGGGTTTAAGGTTTAATCGATAGAGCTTTCACTGAGAAATCCTGGCAGGATGCATAAGTGGTGTTGGTGCAACTTCTAGACGGATTTCAAGATGCTGAAGATGTTCTTTGATTGTACCTTAACTGATTGAAGACATTGCTTTGGCGTGGTCGACCCAGATTAGGTCTGGTGCCTATCTAGGTTATGGATCGATATCATATTAACGTGTTCTCTACACGTTACCGAGATGATTTATGGATTGGTTATTGTTGTTTTGATTTTAAGCCGACATGGAATATCATTGTAATATGAATGTATGTAATGATCCTATTGTAATATCCTTTAGGTGGCCGACCTAATTGGTTTTGGCCTTAAGGTTGGTATAAATTGATGAAAGATCTCATTGTAAATAATGTAGCATGGTCATGGAATGTAATATTATATGCAAAGGAGATTTGGTCCATCATAGGCGATCAAATTGGGATTAAGGAAGAGGTCAAAGGCCTCTGGTATTGAGCTTAACCTAGACTGTAATTAGGTATGGTAGATGCTATCTCTAGTAGTTCATTATTTTGGATTGTTGTCCATTTACCTTGAGGTGGTTATAACCTCTATGTAGCCAGTGAGACTCTTTTGTAATGAGCAGTATGCTCTAGGCAGTGTTCCTTCCTACATGTGCAGGCCACTCATTATATCACATACTTTCTGTAGAAGTGTCAATGGACTATGGGTAGGCTTCCCACCATGGTTTTTCCCTTTTCGGGTTTTCCACGTACAAATCATGGTGTTGTGTGGTATGGTTGTATTGTGTTGATTATCTATTTGTTGTTAAGTTTTATTGCTTATTAATGTCTATTTCTGCTATTCCGGTATTTAATGTCTATGTGATCCAGTTAAAGGTTATTAAGTGGTTTGGTTGATATAATATGTTAACAATTGATTCATCCCCCCTCTTAGTTGTTCACCGGTTATCCTAACAGAAGTAACTGGAGAACAAGGAGAAAATGCACCGACGAACGATCTAGATGAAGAAAGGTTTATAAGAGCATTGTCTAGAGCGAATACCAGACCTCATTTTACCCCACCTGATTATGATGGCAAATTGGATTCAGATGATTTTCTAGATTGGATCGTGGAGATGGAAAAGTACTTTGATTTTAAAGGCACTGCGGGAGATAGGAAGGTGAGATATGCTTGAACTAAGTTGAAAGGTCATGCATCTCTTTGGTGGGAACATTTGTAGGTAGATAGATAGAGAAGAGGTAAAGAGAAGATCAAATCTTGGGAGTGGATGATTAGTAAGTTGAAATCAAAGTTTATGCTAGCTGATTATCAAGTGAACCTATTTCAGAAGTTGCAAAACCTCAAGTAGAAGGAATCTAGTGTGAAGGAGTATACCAAATCATTCTACAAGTTGGATATTAGTTTTGGACATACTGATGATGAGATTGAACAATTTGCTAGATATTTGAATGGGTTGCAGATGTCTATACAAGATGAGCTTAGTTTAATCAATTTGTAGTGTTACAAAAGCTTATCAATATGCCCTAAAAGTGGAGGAGAAGTTGAACAAAAGACATGAGTAGAAGAAAAGAGGTAGAGGTGGAAGGTTTTTCGGAGGAAGATTTCAAGGAGGAACAATCTATTCTGGAGGAAGAGGACCTTGTATAGATCAGAATAAAGACAAGGAAGTTAGCAAATATGGTAGTTCATATGGGAAGGAGGATAGAAATTTTTACTGGAGAAGAGAACTTGATGGACAATGGAATGAGGGTTATGGAAAGGAGGACAAAAGACAAGATAAAAGAGTGTTTAGAGAAACCTGATTTAAGTGCGGAAGAGAAGGACATTGTGCTTTTGAATGTAAGAGGACAAAGAACACTGAAAGGACAATGTTGGTAGAAGAAGACAATACCAGATTAGTGAATAAACTGAAAGATGAATAATTTTTGGTGATGAGGAGAGCCTTGTGTCATACCGGAGATGATGAAGAGACCTTGCAGAGGAGGAATTTATTCAAGACCAGATGTAAGGTATTCGTTAAGTGTTATAAAGTCATTATTGATAGTGGTAGTTAAGATAATCTGTCTTCAGAGGAAATGGTAAATAAGTTGAATTTGGAGAGATTGAAGCACCCAAAGCCTTATCAGATCGCATGGATTCATGATGATCATAAGATACTAGTAAGTGAACAATATTTGGTGAAATTGAAGATTGGATCTTATCATGATGAAGTTTTGTGTGATATTATGCCAATGGATATTTGTCATATTTTATTGGGAAGACCTCAACAATATGACAGACAAGAAATACATGATGGGAGGAAGAACATATACAATATTGTTGCAAATGGGATGAAGTAGACCCTGTTACCATTGGAGGAGCCTCTAAAAACTAAATTTTGTATCAGTGCTAGAATCTATTTGGTGGATGGAAAGAAATTCCTAGACGGGATGAGACATGAGAATGCATGTTTTTCTTTAGATCCTAAGAAGACTGAAGATCTAGAGCATGAAGTAGAACAAACAGAGGAGATAAAGGAGTTTCTGATAGAATATAGAGATATCATTTTGGATAATGTGCCTGATGGATTACCCCTATGATAAGTATCATCCATTGCATGGACCTAATTCCCGAGACTAGTTTGCCTAATAAAGCAACACACCGAATGACACCAATAGAGAATGAGGAGTTTAATAGACAAATTGAGGATTTGTTGAGGAAATGTTTGATCAAAGAAATATTGAGTCCTTGTGCAATGCCAGTAGTGTTAGCACCCAATAATAATGGAGAATGGAGGATGTGTAGTGGTTCCAGAGCAATAAACAAGATCACAGTGAAGTACAATTTTCCCTTGCCTATGATGGATGACATAATAGAATGTTTGAGTGGAGCCAAATACTACACAAAGATAGACTTGAAGAGTGGATACCATCAGACCAAAATCAGAGAAGGAGATGAGTGGAAGACAACATTCAAGACAAATGAAGGACTGCATGAATGGTTGGTGATGCCTTTTGGGTTTACTAATGCACCAAGTACTTTCATGAGATTGATGAATGAGGTATTGAAGTATTTCTTTGGTAAGTTTGTTATTGTATATTTAGATGACACTTTGATATTCAGTAAGACCAAGGAAAACACGCGTTGCATTTGAGACAAGTTTTGTAGAGGTTGGGAGAAGAAAAGTTGTTGATAAATATTAAGAAGTGCAATTTCATGAAGGAAGAGTTGGTCTATTTGGGATTTATGATATCTGCAAATAGATCCTAAGAAAGTAAGATCAATTTTTGAATGGCCTACACTAGAGAGCATGGGAGAGGTAAGATCATTTCATGGATTGGCCAGCTTCTACCAAATGTTTATCAAAAAATTCAGTTCAATTCGTAGTCCCATGACAAAAGCAATGTGAGGAGATAGAAAGGATTTCAAGTGGACAACTGAAGAAAATAGAAGCTTTGAATTGTTGAAGCAAAAGGTGATAGAGTAGCCTGTGTTAGCTTTACTGGTTTTTAGCAAAGTATTTCAAGTGGACTGTGATGCAAGTGGGAATGCAATTGGAGTACTTCTAATTCAAAAGGGAAAACCAATAGCTTATTTTAGTGAGAAGCTGAATGATGCAAGGAGGAGATATTCTATGTATGATTAGGAGTTCTATGCCATAATTCAAGCATTGAAGAAGTGGAAACATTATTTGTTGCCTAAGGAGTTTGTGTTGTATACTGATCATCAAGCTTTGCAGTATTTGAACAGTCAAAGTAAGTTGAATCAAAGACATATGAGATGGGTGGTATTCTTGCAGAGTTATACCTTTGTGTTGAAGCATATAAGTAGGAAGTCAAATAGAGTTGTTGATGCTTTGAGTAGAAGGAGGAACTTGTTGATAGAGATGAGAGTGGAGGTATTAGGGTTTTTTGGAATCGTAGAACTTGTATGAGGTTGACCCAAATTTTGCAGAACCTTGGAAAGCTTGTAAGGAACCGGTTTTGGTAGACAAGAGTAAGTGGTTGGACTATTTCATTCAAGATGAGATGTTGTTTAGAGGAGTACAATTGTGTATACCTAGAAGTTCTATGAGAGAAATTCTAATAAAGGAGAAGAATAGTGGAGGATTAGCTAGACACTTTGGAGTTGATAAGATAGTGGCATTGATAAGTGAGAATTACTTTTGGCCTCATATTCATAATGATGCAAGGAGATTTTTGTAGAGTTGTAGAATTTGTCAACTTTTAAAAGGTAGTAGTCAGAATGTTGGATTGTATAAACCTTTGACAGATCTAGAGAGACCTTGGGAGGACATAAGCATGGATTTCATACTTGGATTACCTAAGACACAAAGAGGAAATGACTCTATATTTGTGGTGTTGGATAGATTCTAAAAAATGGCACATTTCATACTTTGTAAGAAGACAACATATGTAGTACATGTTGCAAACCTATTTTTCAAAGAGGTAGTGAGATTACATGGATTACCTAAGAGTATAGTTTTTGATAGAGATACTAAGTTTGTTGGATATTTTTAGAGAACACTTTGGAAGAAGATGAAGATATGATTGAAATTCAGTTCTACTTTTCACCCACAAATTGATGGACAGACAAAGCAATGAATAGGAGTTTGGGAAATTTGTTGAGATACTTAGCTAGAGGTAAAATCGGAAGTTGGGACTTGATTCTTGCACAAGCAGAGTTTGCCTACAACAATTCAGTAAACAAGAAACTAGAAGAACACCTTTTGAGATTGTTACCGGAAAACACGTTTTGAGATTGTTACTGGAAAACACCTTAGAGGCATATTGGAGTTGAGAGATATGAGTGATTAAGATAAAAGGAGTGCAGAAGAAGAAGAATTTGTAGAGCATATGAAGACAAGGCATACTCAGGTTAAACAACATGTAGAGGTGTTAGCCCCCCCTACAATTTTCCATTTTGAATGTTCAAGCTTGTGGGTTCCCTTATAGTGTCTTTATTTCTTTTGGGTCTTTTATACTCTTTCGCTTTGAACCTAAGCCATTGAACTCTTAAAAACAGTTTAAAAGGTTCAAGGTTTAAGGCACATTTTAGAAAAAGGTCATCCGCGGTCTTTGTCTCCACTAAAGAAAACACATTATTGTTGTGTGTGTTGAACTTTGAACCCGTGAACCAATTGTCTTTTCGGTTCAAGGTTCAAAATGTCTTTTGTGAGTCGTGGCTATGTGATGTTTCTTAACGAGTGAATGTCAATATGTGTTAAGTCAGTTTTGAAATTTGAACCCGTGAACCAATTGTCTTTTCGGTTCAATGGTTCAAAGGTTCAAAGTTCTTGCTTGATAGTCATGGTTATTGCTCGTTCCCAGTATTGTTTTGTGCCGCTAGTTCATTGTTGTACTTTCCGGTTGAACTTGAACCATTGAACTCTTAATGAGATGGTTCAAGGTTCATAAGTTTTGCTTGAAAACTGATTCTAAGGCTTTTGTTAATACTCAAAGTGGCGCGACACAAAGGAATATTCCCAGCATCTAACAATTTAAAATTTTAAACATGGAAGGCAATCATGAGAGCATCAACTGTTTGTGCGAAAGTGATGGATAATTAAGAAGGTGTTAGATTTTTAGTCATTTCACTATTACTTCACATGCATAAGTGAATTATTATGAAGCATGTGTGGTTTTCTTGATATTTTCTCATCTGATCAAACGGAATATATGAATTCATCTCCATAATTTGTAAGGGTTGCAGCTGCTATAATTGAGCAAATTGGAGGTGCTGAAGGTAAATTCAGCTCTGATTTCTTGTGAAGGTTCCCAATTTCATGGTGGTAATGGGTAAGTTCAGACGATTCTCCTATGTTGTATTTCTTTAGTTTTGAAGATTTATCAGTGTAGGGATAAAATATCTAGCTTGGTGGAGTAAAACTCTACCCTGTTTTAGAGTTACTTGGTTAGAAATATAGATAGGCAGTATGAGGCCAGTATTGATGAAACTTGGCTGAACCTCGTGTCTAGTGAGCATGTTAGTAGAGATAGAAGATACTTCCTTGGCTCATGCTGATTTAGGGGATTTCCTAGAAAAAACCTTGAACCCTCAAGCTGGTTCAATGATGGAGAAAATAGTGAAAAGTGGTCTTGTTGAAGCCACTATATTTCTGCTTGTTGTACCATGTCCAGATTTGGTGATTGCTTGCATGAATAAGTATGATGCAGAGAATAGATGTATAAGAACCAGTAATGGTGAGCTGATAGTTAGTATCAATAGAGAAATAGTAATGGCGGTGATGGGAATCCCACACAAGGAATTATATGAGGATTGGACTATTGGGACCTCATACGCCTACTTCTCAAAGAAAAAGAGTATGTACAGGAGTGTAATTGCTAGGAATTGGCTCCTCAAAGTTCAAAAAGGAGGGTCACGACTGGAAAAGCCCCTGACTAGAGAGAACTTCATCAGAGAAGTGTGAGACATTGTGATAATTTTGAATAGGCTGAAGGGAAATTCACACTCCTTTTAATGGGAAGATTGGATGTATTTTTAAATTCAGGTGCTACTATCTGGTGACAAATATCTTGATTGGGCTCAGGTGATTGCCGAGAGACTTCATGAAGGCTTGAGTAACTTTGTGGGAATGTCTAGTTTTTATATGTCCTCTTACCTTTTCTACATATTAGCTTGTACAAGAGATTTTCCTGGTTTGCTAAATGAATCATGGGTGGATGGCATGCAAGTATATGATTATTATCCTTTGTTACTATTACTAAATTTTTGCACATGCTAAATTTGGTGGCCTAATGAGGCCTTGCTTTCATTCATATTGAAAAGTGCCAAGCAAATCAACAAATATCAGGTCAAATCATCAACAAGAAATGAGCTATGCACTATTTTTTTTTAACTTGTTTGCTTCATGTGAAGATACATGAAAAGTAAAATAGCATGTGGGTTAAAATGTGGCTCCCACGAGGGTTGAGCCCAGCATGCTGATGGAGATGGGTGTTACAAAGATAAATAGATCACAGAGATATTTATGCTCCATTGCACTTTCAAGAATGGTGTGACTATTAAAACCTTTAGGCAAATTCAATTGGCAAGTGTATTGCCAAATCCCCTGCGTGGTTGATGGAAGGTAAAAGAAACTTCAAAACAAATGTAATCGACCTATGTAAGGCATTTTTTACTTGGGCGCGAAGTTGGGTTTACAAAAGAAAGAAACTTTCAAGGGAAATCATTTATCCCACATTGGCAGTGCAGAGGGAGTTTATTGCATTTAAATATAAGAACACATATAACTATAGTGTCAAAGCTTAAGGGATTTTGGCAAGGAGAAGCTCAGCATTGGTGGGTCCCTCACATGTACACGCATCTCAAGGCACCCAAATTTTGTAGCAGAAGGGAAAATTAACTAGCGAGAAAGTCAGAAAGATCAACGGTGATCAAGAAAGATCTGACGGTGGTCGCTATACCGCGAAAGAAAGATGCCCACCGAATACTCCCCGTGACTTGGAGACAAAGAACGTGTAGAAAAGAGGAGGTTAAAGGGCATGCAAATCAAGAAAGATCAAACAGTGGAGTGAAATTTTGGGGCTATCCCTGACTATCGCTATACCACGGTTGTGAAGTGCCCATAATGAATAACCTAGCGATTGGTGAGGTGGCAGACAACTGGCACCCAGATGGTGGCCAATTGGATGCACACACTAAACAAAGGGTGACCTATCAAACAAACCTCGACATCGATGGATCTCTAAAAGGATTCATCGAAAGCATCAGTTCTATCGACATAAGGTACATCAAAGAAATCAGAATTGGTCCCACCAATAAAATAAAAGGTATCAATGAAACTAAGGTA
This sequence comes from Cryptomeria japonica, assembly GCF_030272615.1. NCBI lineage: Eukaryota > Viridiplantae > Streptophyta > Pinopsida > Cupressales > Cupressaceae > Cryptomeria > Cryptomeria japonica. The sequence goes on from NC_081410.1 coordinate 418,622,840, forward strand.
TCGATGAGACATGTGAGCAGTTTGCCGAGGGAGGAAGTTTGGCCAAAAGAATAATATCGAACGAACCAAGTCGGGCCCAAGTCTAGTGGCAGGTCCAAGTGGTGAGACAGGCGGATCTCATGAGCGAACCAGTGGTTGACATGTGGTGACACCGTGACATAAGAGAGAGCCTCTTAAAGAGGCTAAAGGTCAAGCTGATCAAGGAAGATCAGATGGTGATTCCAAAGATCCAATGGTTGTCACTATACCACGATGGAAAGAGGCTCACCAATTATTCCCCGTGACTTAGCGACAAGACGAGTCCAAAAAGAGGTGGGTCCGGTCTAAAGTGTTGAGGTTTTTAGGTGGAGCCTAGGTGGTGGCCATAGACAAGTCAGATTGTCTCTGTAGACGAGTGACTCAAAAGTGGGCCCATTTTGAAGGTTAAAGTAGTTAAAAAGCAAACAAGTTCTTGAAGATCTAGCGGCTGTCTCTATACTGCAATGAAAAGGTGTCTGAATGTTAATCCTCATGACATAGCGACAAGCCGTCAGCAGTCTTGATAGTTGAATGTTATTCTATCATGTGCTGACGGTTAATGCAAGCGGTTAAGTCAAATGGTCAGGTAACCGGTAGTGTCCAGGTGGACTTAGCGCAAAATGAGGAGAAGTCATCATGTAGTTTGGGGTCCAATTTAAGCTTGAGAGAAAGTTTGCATAAGTTTTTCTCATGATTTTATGCCTATTTTGGTGGCTTTTATTTCTACTCGAGGATTAGTTTTCAGAAAAGATATTTTCAATGGGAGTTCATCTTGAGTCATTCTGAAGTCATCTTTCCTCTACTTTCTAGAAGGTTTTTGTATAAAGTGAAAAGGTTTTATCTTTCTTCACTAGTTTTTGATCATTCTCTTGCTAGTTTTAGCAGAGAATATATTCTTGTAGCTCATGTGCAGTTTTATGACATAATACTGAATAAAATTATCAGCTTATGCCTTATATTTTTGGATTTCATTTTCTTATTCCTGATTGAGAGTTAGTTTATTGTGTTATTGTTTAGATAACTTTTAAATTTTCTGTCTCATTTGTAAGTCATAGGTTGTGCATTGTGATAAATTGGTTCATTTGGTTGATTGTGAAAGTTTTTCTTTCCTTTCAATTTCTTGAAGTTTAAATCTTTTGCATGAAATATTTATGTGCTATGAGCCAGAAGTCTATTTGTGCAGATTGGTGTTTTTAGGAGTGTATTTCTGTCATTTTGAGATATCATATTGATGCTTCACCTTAGTTTAGCATTCACAAAGTCATTCTATTTTCATTTTTAGTTTTCCTATCCCTTTTGTTGATAAAGAGTTTAGAGTTATTCATAGGGAACCAACCCTTCATTTGGAGGTTAATTCTCACTATAGGCAACCCATAGGCCTAAGAATTATCCCATGTGTCACCAAGTTGCTTGAGCTTTCAGCTTGTGCATTACAGGTGCAATTTGAGTGACAACAGTTTTTGGCACGCCTGGTGGGGCACGTTTGAGCTATCTTAGTTCAACAAATATTCACTCTTGCTGCTTTTTGGTGTGAGGAGCAATAATTTTCATACCTTGCGATTCATTTTCTTGGTTTCTATGCAGATTCAGTGATATTTTGTAGCTTATAAGAAAGATTCAAACCAGATCAAGTAAATATCCTGTTAAGAATTCTCATCTATCACCACCAAAAAGAGTTAAAGAGGTAGAAAAGAAGGTTTCAAATCCATCAAACCCTTCTAATTCATCAGTTCCATATTTTTCTACTCCTCCCATTGTTCAACCTCCAGTTACAACCTACAATACTCCTTTATTTTCAAACTCCTCATCTCAAGCACAAGTAAATCCACCTATTATCCCAATGGCTCAGCCAAGAGCTCAGCCTTTTGTACCTTTTAATCAAGGCAACCCTTTGAATCTTACTCATTATGATGATATTCCTATAGCAACATTGAAAAGCCTACCTTTTTTCATAGGAGAAGATCAGACCACTCCCATCAAACATATAGGGGATGTAGCTTCGTTGTGTGGTGTACATCATATCACACAAGAGAATGTTGCAATTAGACTCTTGGCTGCCTCATTTAAAGGGAAAGCGCTTCAGTGGTTCAGAGGACTACCTGTAAACTCAATTGATACTTGGGATCAACTGGGTGATAGATTAAATTCATAGTTTGAGGACGAATCTGACCATTTGTTACTATTAGAACAACTGGGTACCATAAAGAGATCCCCTCAAGAGCAAATGACTGACTTCAATTTTTGTTTCCAGAAGACTTGGAGCAGAATCCTTGTCACAGTAAGGCCTACTCCTACACATGCATTTCTATCTTATCTTAGGGCCCTTAATAGTGACATTTCAGTCATGATTCAGTCTATGGGTGTAAATACTCTACCAAATGCATTTGATGTTGCTATTAGAGCAAAAAACTGCCTAATTCAGGCTAGTAAAATAGCCCCTAGGCCCCCAATGCCCGTATTTCAAGAAATATAGCATGTTGCACCTCTTTTAGAGCCTCCTCTAATTGTTGTCCCACCTTTACCAACATTGAATTATCAAGTGGCAGCCCAAGTAAATACCGTCACGCTCCCAAATCAAGAGTTTCGGGAGTTTAAAAATGAAATGAAAACCATGTTACAAGGCTTTGGTAACAAAATGACCAATATTGAGAAGCAAGTTTCCCAGAACACCAAGCCTTATCAAGCCCCTTATCAAAACAACCACCAGAATAGGCCTCCTTATCAAGCTGACCCTTAGGGTCAAAGAAGAAATTATAACCGAAGATCCAATATACCTTACAATCCCAACACTACCAGCACATCTAGAGATATCATCCCAACTCAAAACAACATGGCATCAAATTATGATTGGTGTTATCCTTGAAACCAACCTCATAATTAGACCACTTGTTCGAATCGTGTGCTACATCAAGCACTCATGGTTCAAAAAATTGTTGTTGTCTTAGAAGATAGTACTCATGGAACTCATGATCAACAAGTTTCTCATTCTGAACAAGGCCCAGATGTCACCTTGGTCAATTGGCAAGGTGAAGAATATTATGGAGTGAATCAACCACAAGCTCAGAATCAGTCCTACATTTCTATTGCAGCCAATACATGGTCCAAAAAGAGAGCCATTGATATAGGACAACAAGCTAATAAAGGCATCAATCAGGCTTCTATAAGCCAGCAAGTACCACTTGGACCTCAACCCACTCCAAATACACAAATCCTACCAAAAGGGCAACTAGTGGTCAACAAGGATTATCTAAGAGGTCAATTACAAACAACACAAGTTCAAGAGGATGTTGCTGTTAAAAGAGGACAACAGAAGGTTAGTACAAGTTCATTTAATATTTTGGATAAATTGAAAAAGAGGCATGTCAGTGTCTCAATGTGGGATTCCTTAGCTCTTCCAAGACAAAAGGATTTGCTTAAAAATGCCTTGTCTAACATCTCTTTGTCACAAGAGCTTCCTAATGATCAACCCAAAGTAGTCTTATCCAATGCCCCTTAAGAAAAGGATGAACAACAAAATCAGAAGGTTAAACCCCCTCCTTTTTATCTGACTTTAATCATAGGTCAACACCTAGTGTATAATTGTATGATTGATTCAGGTGCAAGTAGTTATGTCATGCCAAAGAAGATGGTTGATAAGTTGGGTTTGACATATGAGCCTCTTTCAAAAGGGGTAGTCCAGCTAGATGGGACAATAGTAAACATAGTAGGTGTGATTAAAAATTTGGATCTCATCTTGCATGCATGCCCAACTTCCTCAATCCCACAAAATGTCTACATCATAGATCTTCCACCTTACTTTGCTTTATGCTTGTCCAGAGATTTCACAACCAAGTTGGGTGGGTATTTGTCTTCTGATTGGTCACACATGTTTTTCAGAACAAGATATGGTACCAAAGTGACCATAAAATCAGAATTGTTAGTTAATTATCATATAGAACCATACATCCCAAGTGTTGTTAATGCAAATTTGTTTATACAAGAATCTAATGAACAACTTGATATCCCAGATCCAAACACCCCAATAGAAGGTATACCTAATGTAGTATTAGATGAATGGGTAGTAGATAATGATGAGGAAGATCCATTCAAGCATATGGAAGAATTAGAGCTAGGTGTCTATATGATCCATGAAGAAGGTGTCAATGTCCCTAATCTTGAAAAGGGTGACAATCAGTTGTCCAATCAACAGGATGGACAACATAACAATGAATTGTGGCAACTCTATTTTGATGGTTCAAGGAGAAAGGTTGGTTTTGGAGGTGGTGTTATGTTAATCTCTCCTGAAGGTAAGAAATACTTTTCAACCTTTAAATTTTCTTTTAGCTATACTAATAATACAACTGAATATGAGTCACTTGCACATGGATTGGAGTGGGCTAGAAAAAGAAATATAAAGTGCTTGCAAGTATTTGGGGATAGTGAGCTAGTGGTAAATAAAGTAAGAGGTGTCAATGTGACTAAAAATGATGTCCTTAAAATTTATAAGCATAGAATATGGGACTTAATTGAAGAATTTGATGCTTTCAATCTATTGTCTGTGCCTAGAAATCAGAATAATGAAGCAGATAAGTTGGCTGCCTTGGGTGCTCAATTTGACATACTAGATGAGGTAAGAAATATTGAAAAACAATAATATGCAAAGTGGTTGTTAGGCCTTCAATTCTAGATAGCAATGTCAATTGGCAAGTCTTTGATTCAGATGAACAAATTATTAATTTTCTTATTGAAGAGGCTGAATTTGCAGTTGGTAATCAGCATAAATTTGTAAAGCAATAGGAAAATCAGATTATTCAATTGAAAAGTAATAAGCTGCCAAAGGGATTGGTAACCCTTGAGTCAATCTTTAACACTGATTATCAGGTTAGAAAGGAAAAAGGTAGCATGTTGGTTAAAGAGGAGCACTACGAACCTATTAAGATCTTTAGAGATACGTTATTAAAGCTTGGAAAGGTATGTACAACTGAAGAGAAACAAACATTTGTTTTTCTTTGTCAAGAGTTCAATGATGTGTTTGCATGACAGTATGAATATTTGAAGGGATTTAACCCCGCATTAGCCCAACACACCATAGAGTTGGAAGTTGATGCCAAGCCTGTGAGACAAAAGCAAAGGCCCCTTAATCCAAAACTCGAGCATCTCATGAAGACAAAACTAAACAAGCTAATCCAAGGTAATATCATCTTTCCTATAAAGCATACATCTTGGGTTTCAAATTTGGTTCCCATAAGAAAGAAGAATGACGAGCTTAGACTTTGTGTAGACTTTAGAGATCTTAACAGAGCTTCTCTAAAAGATCATTACCCGCTGCCCTCAATGGAGCATATCTTACAAGTAGTTTCAGGTTCAGATAGATTTTCACTACTTGATGGTTATTCTGGTTATAATCAAATTCTGGTTAAAGAGGATGACCAATTTAAAACTGCCTTTACTACAAAATGGGGAACAATGACATAAAGGAAAATGCCTTTTGGTTCATCTAATGCAAGAGAAACCTTTCAGAGGGCAATGGATATGGCTTTCCAAGGTCCTAAAAATGAATTTGTTTTGGTTTATCTTGATGACGTAACCATTTTTTCAAAGCATGCGGAAGAGCACTTTTCTCACTTACGACAGATTTTTGAAAGGTGTAGAGAATATGGAGTATCTTTAAATCCCCAAAAGTGAATTTTTTCTATACACGAGGGTAATTTGTTGGGCTATATTATCTCCAAACATGGAATAACCATAGATCCGAAGAGGGTAAGTGCTATTTTAGCTTTTCCTTTACCTGCACATAAGAAAGGCCTTCAAAGCTTTATAGGCAGAATCAATTTTGTAAGGAGATTCATCCCCAATATAGCATTTCTTATGAAGCCTTTGACTAGCATGCTTAAGAAAAATGTTACTTTCAGCTGGTCCAAAGAGGCTAAGAATAATTTTGAAGAAATTAAGACTGCCATAGCATCATCGCCTACTTTGATTAATCCAGACTTTGTAAAGGATTTTATATTATATGCTTTTGGTAGTTTTGATACTATTTCAGCTATGTTGATTCAACATAATGATGAGGGATTGGAGCAACCAATTGCATTCTTTAGCCAAGGCCTAGAAGGGTATGAGCAAAATTATTCTTTTATTGAGAAACATGCATTAGCAGTCATTAGAAGTCTAAAGAAATTTAGACACATGCTTTCAAATAAAAAAACTCACCTAATGGTTGCTCATTCTAGCATAAAAGAATTTTTGTTAAATAGAGATCTTAATGACAAAAGAGTTGGTTGGATCACGAAAGTGATGGAGTATGATGTCAATATAAAGGTAATGAATTTGATTAGAGGTAAGGGATTATGCGAACAAATTGCTGGTCACAATGAAAACACCGAACAAGAGAATGAAGAAGCTATCCTAGTTCATGAAGATAATGAACCAATTGTTGTAGAAACAACTCCTACAAGTTGGGTGCATGAAATGATGCATTTTCTTTAGATTGGTGAGTTTCCTAAAGGCCTGAACAATGATAAACGAAGATACTATAGACTTCAAGTTATACCTTATATCATTTTGGATGGAATTTTGTTTAGAAAAGATTTTAATGGTGTATTCTTAAGATGCGTAAATTCAGATCAAACTGACAAAATATTAGAGGAATTTCATAATGGACCAGTTGGTGGTCACTTTACACCATGAAATACAACATTAAAGATCATGAGGGAAGGATATTTTTGTCCTGATTTGCATAAAGATGCATATGCTTGGGTAAGGAAATATAAGAATTGTGCAGTATTTGCAGGCAAACAAAAGATGGCAGCTTTACCCCTGCAACATGTTCAAATTGAACAACCATTCATGAAGTGGGGTCTTGATTTTATCAGAGTCATCAATCCGCCTTCAAGTTCTGGGCATAAATGGATCTTGACAACCACTAATTACTTTACCAAGTGGACTGAAGTTGTACCCTTGAAGGAGGCAAATGAAAGTGTAGTCCTTAACTTTTATCAGGACTTAGTAGCAAGGTTTGGTATTCTCGATTCTATTATTTTAGACAATGCATTAGCTTTTGTAGGATTTAAGATTAATGATTGGGTTGTCCAGAACAACATATTTTTGAGTACTTCATCCAATTATTACCCTCAGGGTAATGGACAAGCTGAGATAACTAATAAGAACTTGATTAGGATAATCAAGAGGACAATAAAAGATAATCAGAGAACTTGGCACACTCAGTTGAAACATGCATTGTGGACTAATAGAATCGCCCCTAAGAGAGCTACATGTATATCTCCCTATGTCCTCGTTTATGGTAAAGAGGCAAGATTCCCAATTTTAGTTGAAATGCCTACACTAACTCTGATTAGAGAGATAGAAATGTTGCAAGAAGAACCCATGCATGTTAGGTTGGTAGAACTAATGGAGTTGGAGGAGGTAAGAAAGAAAGCATTGTTGACTATTGAAAATCATCAAGGTTAGATGAAGAGGAATTTCGACAAGAAGGCATCTCTGAGAGTTTTCAATGAGGGAGATTTGGTTTTGAAGTGGGATGAATTAAAGAGTAAGCCTGGAAAGCATACTAAATTTGATGCCATATGGGATTGCCCATACATCATTATTGAGAAAAATCAACATAATGCTTTTCAGCTTTCAAAGTTGAATGGTGAAACTCTTCCAATCCCAGTTAATGGGATTCATCTCAAAGCTTTCCTTTGATATTTTATTCAGGTTAATAAGTGTAGATGCACTTTTTGTTTTTTGTTTTGTTGTTCTGAGTTTCAATAAGTGCTCATGCACAGTTTTGTGGTTCCTGTTTTAGGCAGCACCACTTGTTTTTTCCTAGTTTTCCTATTTTGTTTTGCTGTCATGCTGCAGAGCAGCTAAATTTCAAGAAGTTCTATTTGGAGAGAGGGCTGAGATGACTCTATAAGCCCAATGGATAAGCCATGTCTAGTCTATAGTGTTTAGTGGGAAAACACTCCGCAGAGGTCGCCAAAAATGTTACCAAATTTTTTGCACATGCTAAATTTGGTGGCCTAATGAGGCCTTGCTTCCATTCATATTGAAAAGTGCCAAGCAAATCAATAAATATCAGGTCAAATCATCAACAAGAAATTAGATATGCACTATTTTTTTAAACTTGTTTGCTTCATGTGCAGATACAGGAAAAGTAAAATACAACATGTGGGTTAAAATGTGGCTCCCAAGAGGGTTGAGCCCAACTTGCTGATGGAGATGGATGTTACAAAGATAAATATATCACAAAGATATTCATGCTCCATTGCACTTTCAAGAATGGCGCAACTATTAAAACCTTTAGGACAATTCATTTGGCAAGTGTATCGCCAAATCCCCTACGTGGTTGATGGAAGGTAAAAGAAACTTCAAAACAAATGCAATCGGCCTGTGTAAGGCATCTTTTACCTGGGCGCCAAGTTGGGTTTACAAAAGAAATGAACTTTTAAGGGAAAGTATTTATCCCACATTGGCAAGGCAGAGGGAGTTTATTGCATTTAAATATAAGAACACATATAACTATAGTGTCAAAGCTTAAGGGATTTTGGCAAGGAGCAGCTTAGCATTGGTGGGTCCCTCGCATGCACGTGCATCTCAAGGCACCTGAATTTTGTAGTAGAAGGGAAAATTAACCAGCAAGCAAGTCGAAAAGATCAATGGTGATCAAGAAAGATCCGATGGTGGTCGCTATACCGCAATAGAAAGATGCCCGCCGAATACTCCCTGCGACTTGGCGACAAAGCACGTGCCGAAAAGAGGAGGTTAAAGGGCATGCATACCAAGAAAGATCGGATGGTGGAGTGAAATTTTGGGGCTATCCATGACTGTTGTTGTACCGCGGTTGTGAAGTTCTCGGAATGAATACCCTAGCGACTGGAGAGGTGGCAGACAAGTGGCACCTAGATGGTGGCCAGTTGGATGCGCAGATAAACCAGAGAGTGACCTATCAAATAGACCTTGGCATCGATAGATCTCTAAAAGGATTCACCAAAAGCATCGGTTCCATCGACATAAGGTACATCGAAGAAACTAGAATTGGTCCCACTGATAAAATAAAAGGTATCGATGAAACTAAGGTATCGATGAGACATGTGAGCAGTTCGTCAAGGGAGGAAGTTTGGCCAAAATAATAATATCGAATGAACCAAGGTGGGCCAAATTCCGGTGGTAGGTCCAAGTGGTGAGACAGGCGGATCTCATGAGGGAGCCAGTGGTTGACATGTGGTGACACTGTGGCATAAGAGAGAGTTGCTCAGAGAGGCTAAAGGTCGAGCTGATCAAGGAAGATTAGAAGGTGATGCAAAAGATCCAATGGTTGTCACTATACCACGATGGAAAGAGGCTCGCCAGTTATTCCCTGTGACTTAGTGACAAAATGAGCCGAGGAAGAGGTGGGTCCGGTCTAAAGTGTTGAGGTGTTTAGGTGGAGCCTAGTTGGTGGCCACAGACAAGTCAGATTGTAAAACGTGGCAAGGGTCTGCAGACGAGTGACTCAAAAGTGGGCCCCTTTTGAAGGTTAAAGTAGTTAAAAAGCGAACAGGTTCCTGAAGATCTAGCGGCTGTCACTATATCGCAATGAAAAGGTGCCTGAATGTTAATCCTCACAACATAGCGACAAGCCGTCAGTAGTCTCGACGGTTGAATGTTAATTTGTCTTGTGTTGACGGTTAATGTAGGCGGTTAAGTCAAATGGTTAGGTAACTGACAGTGTCCACGTGGACTCAACATGAAATGAAGAGAAGTCATCAAGTAGTTTGGGGCCTGATTTAAGCTTGAGAGCAAGTTTGCATGAGTTTTTCTCATGATTTTGAGCCTATTTTGGTGGCTTTTATTTCTACTCGAGGATTAGTTTTTAGAAAAGATATTTTCAGTGGGAGTTCATCTTGAGTCATTCTGAAGTCATCTTTCCTCTACTATTTGGAAGGTTTTTGTAAAAAGTAAAAAGGTTTTATCTTTCTTCACTAGTTCTTGATCATTCTCTTGCTGGTTTTAGCAGTTAATACATTCTTGTAGCTCATGTGCAGTTTTATGACAAAATACTGAATAAAATTATCATCTTATGTCTTATATTTTTGGAGTTCATTTCCTTATTCATGATTGAGAGTTAGTTTATTATGTTCTTGTCTAGATAACCTTTAAATTTTCTATCTCATTTGTAAGTCACAAGTTATGCATTGTGATAAATTGGTTCATTTGGTTGATTGTGAAAGTTTTTCTTTCTTTTCAATTTCTTGAAGTTTAAATCCTTTGCATGAAATATTTATGTGCTATGAACTAGAAGTCTATTTGTGCAGATTGGTGTTTTTAGGAGTGTATTTCTATCATTTTGAGATATCATATTGATGCTTTACCTTAGTTTAGCATTCGCAAAGTCATTCTATTTTTATTTTTAGTTTTCTTATCCATTTTCTTGGTAAATAATTTAGAGTTATTCATAGGGAACCAACCCTTCCTCTAGAGGTTAATTCTCACTATAGGCCACCCACAGGCTTGAGAATTATCCCATGTGTCACCAAGTTGCTTGAGCTTTCAGCTTGTGCATTACGGGTGCAATTTGAGTGACAACAGTTACAACAACAAAAACATGTAGAGCAAATTGATAGATGGAATGGTGCCTTCATAGGAAAAGTGGCTTTTGAGCTCCAGGGTCATGTGAACAAGAGGATGTTAGATGAATCAATGGAGTTTTTAAGTATATATGGTAGCTCCTTTATTCAATTTCCCAAGTTCACCTACCTTCAGGTAGGTGGTTTCGAAGGTCAACCATTCAAGCTACCTAGGTATGCCTTTGACAACTATGTGCTTATAGAGGTGAGCAGACAACTAGCTTACATTGATAAAAGGTTGGGAGCAAAAGGCGAATTCGAATTTGTCTTCCCTATTGAACTTGGATACTATAGCTGCAAATTTGTATATGATGCTCTTAATTTGGAATTGGAATTTAGAAACATGAACTTGCAGCTTTATATTGCAAGACGTAGGTTTGATAGTAGAGGTTATGCCATTGAAAATCTAAATGTGGACAACCACTTTTGTCATGAACCTCAGTTGGAGGATTACTGGGAGAATTACAATGACAAATATGAAGTAAGAAGAAGAATGTGGTCAAGGTTTACTCTGCAACAAATAATCACCATGAAGCTTTCTATCAATATATCTAGAGTGCAGGAGGATATAGGGGAGGATATTTTGGATCCTGAGTTCAACACAGAGGTTCAAGGAAAGCCAATCCCTGAGATTGATTGGAATAAAAAGGAAGATGACAATATTCAAGCCAGAACTTTTAATGTTGTAAGAAGAACTAAGAGATGGTTGAGAGATCAGAAGTTTAAGAAGGGATGGCTCCTATCCTCACATGAACTAAGAGTTGATTCACACATTGTGACTCAATCTCTCGTTTCCTCTATTAATGAAACTGTTAATGTTGCACGTGGTTCAAGGCCTATTGTTGAAAAAATCCAACCAAGGAGATCAAAGAGGTCACCATTAGGTTCTACAGTTGCTCAAGTAACTCGGTCCAGGAGCAAGAAAAAGAGTAAAGAGCCAATATTGAGTCAGATTGTAGTGGACCTGGATCCTAGTAAAGAGGTAGAGGCATTAATGGATCAACAAGATTTAGGTGAGCTTGCGATGCAGGAAATGGATGTAAGTAAAGAAACAGACAGTGAACTAGATCCCATGAACACCCTGGTTATTGTCAATTCACCAGATACTTAGGTAACTCCTCCACCCAAAGAACCTGCGAACACACCACGATGGTTGGAAGCTATTGTTGGGAAGAAACAAAGTGTAGTTCCAATTACAATCACTATAGAAGACATGGTCAACAAATGTCTTGGAAAGGTATCCAAGCCAAAAAGACTCAAGACGCAGACAATGCTTGAGGTGGATGAAGCAACCGGACACTGGACGAATGAGATATCCAAGCCTATTCCTGATAAAGATGCATACCAAGCTACTAAGGATGACTTCATAGTTGAAAAAATATATCTGGGGGTTGCTTCGCGTGTCATCGATGTTAAACATTTAGAGTCTTCCACAAAGAGAATAATTTCTAGAACATGGAAGGACGAGAAGGATAAAAGGGAGTTGAAGAAAATTGTCACTCAGATGGCTGAGTACATTAATGCCATTCACCATCCAAATCCCCAACCTTTATCATAGGTGCCAGTATCTTTTGATCCCTAATCTACGACCAATCAAAGGATGTTGGACCGGGTTCAAAGAAATAGAATAGTCACATAGATGTTCAATAAATGATTGTATCTTATAATACAACAAGGATCAGACTATATCATTAGTCTGGTGAAGGTTTATAAAGATGCTGAGACTGTGAGCAAGGAGTTGGAGTTAGAGGTCATGGCCTAGGAGAAGGAAAGAATCAAATGGGTGGCAGTTCTTGCACATATGAATGACATACAAAAATATGGAGTGATGAAGTTCCTAGCCAAAAAACCAGTAGAAAAATTGGATGATAATGTATTATATGTATCAAGGAAAAATGTGGAGTGGCGTAATTCAATTATAAAGAAGGGCCATGAAGAATCCACTAAATTGCTTAAGGGATTGACATATTTAATTGGTACAATGTAGAAGGATCTCAAGTGCATTGACATTGAGAGCATGAAAGACGATGCAAAGATGATTGAAGCCGCTGTAGATATGACAAATATCTTCCAAGAAAGGATACAATTCATTCAGAAGACAAAATCCTTGAATACAAATGATTTCTCAAAAGTAGCCAGGATCGAGTCAATACTTGCGGCCTGTTCTGATCATCTGGAAGTGCACAAGGTAAGGGTGGCACAAGTGAATATGGACAAGGAGGTGTGGAAGCAACGAATCCAGCACATTGGACTCCCCTACTTTCAGGTCATCCTGAACTTCTTGGCAACACATTTAGAATGGCATGGTGTGCATAGTTTGGCAACAAAACAGGATAGACTAGTAGCTTCCTCTGCCATAGTGGAGTCATGATTGATTAGGGAATGAGCTGTTGGCCACTCTATGGCTGTTATTTTAGTTTTTCCTGTTTTAGGAAATGGTTTCTTTAACCTATGGTTAAAGTAAAAGTTTTAATTGTTATGTAAAAACTATGAGCCTGGAGGCTATTTAAGCTAGGAAGTTTATTTTCGTCAGGGTCCGAAAAACTATGATTTTTTGAGCAGTAGACAATATCTATTTTTCTATGAATTTATTTAAACTGGAATGATTGATTTATCAATTAAAATGATTATGGTGTGCATTCTTTGAATTTGTGTGTTTAAAGATTGGCAATCTTTCTTGGGAAATCTGCTATGTGCATGATAGAATTTTGTTTTTATCAGTTAATTCTATGTTTTCAGAATTCATTGTTATTATTAATTATTAGCAGATTCATTGTGGATTGAGTTGTGTTGATCCCCCTTGTCTTGTGAGGCATGAGAGAGTATCGATCAAAATCAATACTGCTATACATTTGCTTTGCTCTGAATTTATGAAATGAACATGTGTGAGAAACAGAGTCTGTGAGCTCTTATTTAACCTACAAAATATTCTCTTTGTTTTATGTTGAAGGCATTCCTTTGTGTTAATGGATGAATGCTAAAGCCTTTCTATGCTTTCTGGTTAAAAGCGTCTTCATTTCAAAGGTTTTTCTGTGTAAAATTCATTGCAAATCATACGAGGAGCTACCCTCTAATACAGAGGATGGATTTTGATTAGTTCATCCAACTATTGGTTTATTTGTGTCCTTTCATTAAGGGGTATACAAGAGTCATATTACTATTCAGAGAAAACAAATATTACAATTTCTAGAAAGGGACAAATCTGTCCACCAACAAGAGGACTGAACAATAAGTATAAGGAGAAAGAAGATGAGAAGAGGAGACATAAGAAATTTGAAGTTGGAGATGAAGTGATGGTGTATCTGAGAAAAGAGAGATTTCCCGTTGGAACTTATAACAAGTTGACGATGAGGAAGTTTGGACCTTGTAAGATCTTGAGAAAATTTAGTTCCAGAAATGCATATGAAGTAGAGTTACCAGGTTTTTTTGGGTATTTCACCTATATTCAACATTGTCGATCTACATCAGTATCATGAGATAGATTTCAGTGAAGACAATATTATAGACTTGGAGAAGCAGATGCCCCAGATAGTACCAGAGCATTTGAAGACATTTTGGATAGTAGGATTGGGCGTAGCACCCGAAGCAACCAATATAGAGAATATCTTGTGAAGTGGAAGGACAAACCAATTGAAGATTCATCATGGATTTCTTTGGCAGAGGTAGGTCATCTTGGTTTTCCTCTAAACCCAACAAAGTGAGGGACTCACTTATTTTTCAACAAACCCAAATGCCTGATGCAGAAGCATCCCTGGTTTTTGGCAATCTTGCATCAACCAAAAACATTTTCTTTCAGTTTGTTCCTGTTTTGCAGTTTCAACATTTCATTATGCATTTCTTTGCAATTTCTCATCGGATCTTGTGGAGATGGATTTTGATTGTGGACTTGTTCATTTTCCTTATCTTAAGTCCGCGATACATTTGGGTCTTTTTCCAGTAAGTCATCGCTTCCAGAATTTGGGACATTTTTCTGGCTTAGAACACTAGACGCTTGGACCTATTTCCTATTTGGTGGATCTTGTGGATCACTTCCGTAGCTTCCATTCATTGTTTCCAATGTTCCTTGGCATGTGGTTGACCTTCCTTTGGGTCTGCATTTCATTCTATGGATTTTTTAGAGGAATCTCTTTAGTGGAGCCTGACCTGGTTGTTTTACACATTTCATCTTGTTCATCGACATTTGATTCTTCTTGGACCGATGCGGATCATTCTTGATCATATAAAACAATGAAACTGAGCATTAGAATTCAGTACATAGAAGAATAATCCTGAAGCTAGGAGGTTCGGAGTTGGCTCACTTTCTTACTTGAGCCCAAATGTTGCATAACACACATATTTTGTATTAAGGCCTGTGAGCCAAATTTTGTGAGCCCGCATGTTGCTGACAGTTTGTAACTGATTTTTCATGAAATAATATAGTTTGTTTTTGCATTTCCTCCACCGCATTGAGTTGTTTTTGTTGTATGACTCTTGTTGCACAATCTAGACTGTTCTTTTTGAGGACTCTCCCATTGTGACTACACCACATTTTGATGTGAGGATTTGAAGTGTTATTGTTATCCTTGTGTTGAGAGATCCTGGTTATTCCTCCTTGTGAATGGATTATTTACTTGATTCTATCAGGAGTCCCATTCTTGAGGATTTTGATCAATTCTATGCTTTGGGATAGTTGTATGATGTTAAATTTTGTTTGTATGATCTTATCCTATTTATGTGTTGTTTTGGCATTGTGTTGGCTTTGTGCACCTTCTAGAAGTGAATTTGAGTCCTTCTGTGCAATTATGATCAATTCTGGGTGAATCCGTAACTTATTTCTTTCCATTTTTTCCATTTCTTTGTCTCTTGCACCATGCGCTACAGAATGCTCTATATACGCTAAAAGTTGAGTCCTACACACTATTCTAGACCCCATATGCACCTTTGTATGTGTTGCATGTGCCATCTTCTTTATCTTTTGATTTTTAGACTTTTTCATGGATGCGCTAAAAGAAGTTCTCTATGCGCTAAAAGAAGTGCTCTATGCGCTACTCTTTCCCATGGATGTGCTAAATTGCCCTGTCTTTTGTATTTTTTATCTTTTTGGGTTTTCTGAGTTGATTATCCAATTCTGTGTGTTCCCAGAGGCTAGTGTATGTTGGGTTTTGAGTTCCTGAAGCTATTCTAGGATCAATGTATTGGTTATTTAATTGATTATTACATGCTTTTGGGCTTTGTGTAAGATGAGACATGCCTTGATCCTATTGTTTATTATAGTAAGATGTGTGATTCTTGGTTGCCTATGAGAGGCTCTGATAGTGGCATATGTTGTTCATGCCTATGATTATATCATTGGTTTATAACCTTGGTTATCTAGGTCATGTTGCATTGAGAACCCTTGTTCTTTTATTGTAGTTTATGTTTCACCCTAAGGCCTAGGAGCGTGATTAGGGAAAGTGGGCTTCCATGAGTTTCCCAAGGTCATGAGGAATGGACTGCTAGGATTCCTTGTGTTATGGAGCCAGGGTTTAGACCATTGGGATAGCTCATTGGAGGTTTATTGTAAAATCAAGCAATAACATAATTAATTATAGGAGGGTTGGGTAGTAGCTATTCATCTTAATATGATAATAAATGTATATGTGGTTCCCCATCTCATGGCTTGGATTGCTAGTGCAGCTTGAGTGAGGTAAGGGAAGATCTGGTAACTAGATAAACCAAACTCCCTTGATTTCCTCAAAGTTTGAGATGGTTCCGCATGTGTATCACAGATGTCGGGACTGAGTTATAAGACATCCTTATTGGTGATATCATGTTATGACACTTTTCCCTACATGTTGGTCCTAGCTCTTTATGCCTTCATTGATGGAGAGCCTTTGGATGGTCTTATATTTATGGTTTTGACTTAGCCTTGTGATATGATTAGGCTTATTGTTTATGTGTTTGATTTTCAGTCGTGGAGTTGCATTGTCTAAGGTCTCTTTGGTTGTTAGGTGTCAACCTAGGTCTAGAGTGTGTGTGGGACCTTATGTCATCTCCTATAATGGGGGTTGGTTCCTTTGCTTGCACATGGTTGGGTGGTTTGATGCCTTTTTCCATTGGTATTTTCTTCATTGGTTTCTCTTGCGCGTGGATTTGGATTCTTTTATTGAAGCTCATGGATGGATTCTTGTAGCAGATTAATGTATATGATTCATGTGGCTTATGTATCTTGTAGAATTCGTGATGTAATTGTATATGTAGTTGAGAGCCATACTCCTTGATGTAAAATGGTTAATGTATATGTAATCGTTAGATGATATATTAGGCCATGACCATAATCATTGTAAGAGGATGTAATGTTGTATCTCAGATAATGCTCAATAATGGAATTGATTCTATGATTATACATTTAGTATTATGTGTATGTCTATGAGGATTAAGGAAATGGAAAATTAGTAATGTGGTAGTTAGCATTGGAAATGGAATAATGATGTTAGGAAGTTGAATAAGAAATTAGGATTAGGAACATCTGGTTTGGTGCTCTTAAAATGAATCTAAGGGGTTGTATGGGATTTGCATTATTAATGAATGGAATCATGATGGTTAGAATAGTGGAGGATTCTTATGTGTGCCTGAAAAGAGTTAGTGATAGTTGAATTGGAATGCACTAGATTATGGTAGTAATTATGATGTATGCTTATGTTGATATGTTCTTGAGGATATTATGAGTAATGATGTTGAGATACCCTAGGGAAGAATAATCATAGAGTTATGTTTATTTACGCTTGCGTAATGAGTTCTTATGATTATGCTTTTAAGTTGTGTTCTTGATGGTTAATTGTTTATCATGTTAATGGATGTTAAATGCATATGAGTAGTTGATTATATATGTTGCATTAAGTGATATTTAAAAAAAAAAATTCTCTCTATTTGTTAGTTAGATCAGTTATTTTCTTTGGGGTATTTTGGTGGGCATTACACTAATATATTGGAAATGGACTATTGTCTCTACCAATAATAGCTATACTAGACCTTGAGTGTCTCCATGCACTTTGGATTCAACTTTGGGAGTTCCATGGACACCCTCATTCTTTCCATTCCTAGAGGATCTTGTACAAGATTTTCTTATCCCCCTTGCACATGTGAGAATTGTATACCCTTTGATGATGATACTTTAGAAGAGCTTAAGTTTATCAAAAGTCTTGCACATTTCAATGGATTATAGGCTTCTCTCCCAATTACTACTCCTATGATTGAGACCCCATCTTCATCATCTGTTATTCTTGATTAGCTTAGCATTAGTAGATGCATGCCCCCCATTGATTCAATGTAATAAGACATTGTTATTTCATATATAGTTACTTGGGATTCATATCTTGTAGACATGCCATCTTTGTTTGTGGAGTCTCCAATTGCAAATTTGGAGGATTATCTTGAGGATATTCATTTCCTCTTTGTTGATAGCCACATCATCACTGTTAGCCTATCATCTTCATTTATTGCAAACATAGCTACTTGGGATTCATATCTTACAGACATATCATTATTGTTTGTGGAGTCTCAAATTGTAGATCTAGAGGATTACCTTGAGGACATTCATCTCCTATTTGTTGATAGCCACATCAATGTTGTTAGGCCATCTCATCGCCCATCGAACTTGTTCGACATCCATTTTTGTAGACTCCTATATTGTCATCTTCTACATTGATTGAAGATCTACTTCATTGATTTGTGGCATCATCATCCTTCCTGGACAAAGTGACACTTGAGAAGTTTTCAAAGGCACACATCATATGGATCTGGATTCTTGATTCTTCTAGTTTATAGAAATAACTTCTCCAATCTCCAGTAAATTTGTATTCCTAAGGGGAAAAATGTTGTTTGTAGGTACTGTATCTTAATCTATCTTCAGGTGTTCATCATTGACAAAAGAGCTACTTTGCAAATGATAGGTTCAATTCTACACTAATGACCACATCTTCATTAATGAAAACAAAATAAAAATTTAACAACCAAACTTTAGACAAAAATAATAGTCATCTAATAAATCTGTTCTAAAATTATGTCATCTTTATGAATAAACTAAATAACATCTTCATTAGATTCTGAACTAAATACCTACACATTTAATTTAATTTATTTCTAAAAAAAATCACATTTATTTTAATATTTTAAATCAATCTGAACTCACGCTTCCAAATTATTTAATTAACATATATTTATGAAAGTTGTGGATTCACCTAAGCATCTAGACAAGAGGAAACTTCAAAGCAATCTCTATCAATCTATTACAAAAAAATGCTTGAGTGGACACCAACGCTTTAAAAAATCTAGCCCAACTATGGATTGCTATTACTTTTTCAATGGAATCATGCAATAGTTAAAAAGTACTTGGTTCTTTCTGGCTGTTACAAAATATCAGTTATGAATCAGAGAAATCAAATTCCTTTTTTACCATTACTAGATAAAGCCTTCCTTAGAACATTGAATTTTTTCAGATTCTGTATTGGTGAAGACCCATATATGACTTTTTCTCCTCCTGAAGATAAATTTTAAGGCCCTACCATTATAATTATTCTCTGGAATAAGCTAGAAAACAAAATTCTAATCATAAAAAATTGTGCTTTTGGTGAGAGATTGGACAACATTACCTAGTTGAGGTCTTGACTCTTACCTCCACCAAAAGGCCAAAAAAAGTTGCCCATGTTAGATACATGAAAAAGTTATGTGGGCATCAACAAAGAATTGCAAAAACACTTGTTAATTTTGAGTGGTGGGTAGTGAGGATTATAGGACTAGCAAAAGTGGCCAAAGGGTCCCATTTTTGTAATGTACTCTTTTAGGGCAAGACATGCTAGATTTTGAATCATATATTATCTAATGTAGTGGCCATTAGGATATATACTAGCCTCACAAGATCTCATGTGTATGGATTCTAGGTCAAATGGTAATCGAAAGGATTCAATAAAAAAGTGTTTTTAAGTACATGGGTTGTTCATTTTTTGTAAAGATTATTCAAACGGGTCATGGATACTATCTCAAATTTAACAAGATTATTCAAATGGGTCATAGATATTATCTCAAATTTTGACAAGATTATCTAAATGAGTCATGCATATTGCCTCAATTTTGGTAAGATTATTCAAATGGGTCATACATATTGTCTCAATTTTAACAAGATTATTCAAATGGGTCATGGATATTGTCTCAATCTTGCAAGATTACTCAATTGGGTCATAGATATTGTCAATATTGTATGTGAGAAATGTTTAAGAAATTGAAAAAAAATGTTGTTTTTCAATGCTTTATTCAAATGGGTCATTGATATTATCAATTTTTTGGTAAGATTATTCAAATGAATCATGGATATTGTCACTATAAGATTGAAAAAAGCAGTCGTTTTCCAATACTTTATTCAAATGAATCGTAAATAATATCAATTTTTTGACTAGATTATTCAAATGAGTCATGGATATTATTACTATTGTAAGAATAAATACTTAAGAAATTGAAAAAACAGCTACTTTCCAATACTTTTAATTATATTTATTTTATATTTGAAAGAAAAACAAGAATTTCAATTTAAGAATAATTATATTCTTCAAAAGCTTCTTTAAAGAAAATTTGAGAGGTCAAATAAATATCTCACTTCACTAAAGTTTTGTTTTAAATAATTATTTCATTGAGAAAAATGTGCTAATACTTAGTGGATTGAAGGATCTGATATATTTTAGAAAAGGAGTTTCAACTTAGATTGAAATTCCCAAAAGAATCTATGGAATGGTGACACTTGTAAGTGCAACCAAACTTCATTCCAAAGTAAATAATCTTTAAAAAGAAAACTATAGAATATTAATATATTAGCTGTTGCTTTTATCACATTTGTCAAATTTACTGTCTCATTGTTTCCTAAACATCTTTTTATGCTGTCTTGCGGTATTCTGATTCTTAAAAGAAAAACATTTATATTCATGAGAATCTTTGTTTGAATAATTTCTTAATGATTTGTAATTTATTAATGCTTTTACCCAAATCACTATTATGTTCATCCATGCAAATTTATACAAGATGGGGAAAGTTCTAGAATGGAAGCTTCCATGCGTGGGTTCTCATTTACAAATTGTTACATGGTTTAGGATGTATTTTCATAAAGATTAGTAAAATAAAATTGTTATTTAACATTAATAAAATATTGTTATAAAATTAAAGAAGGTTTTTTTAATTTTTTTTTATTTGTATTTTTTAAAATTTAGAATTGTATATATATTTAGTATTATATCTTTTATTAATAATAATTTAATAGTTCATTTTTTTATTAGTAGTTTTTTAATATGTTTTGTTAGGTAATTTTTTAATAGTCATAATAAAAAGGTTTATGAAAATTTTATTTTTATTTCAAAGAACGTTTTTGGTCTATTCACTTTATAATCTCTATACTCATTCTAAAGAGCCTTTTCAATCTATCCATCTTATAATTTCTGATAAACTTGATGCTTCCCTCTCAAATCATATTTCACAGTGAGAAGTTCATAGTACTTTGGTGTTTAAGTCATCCCCCTCAAGAGGGAAAACAACTATGTGAGTTGTTGATGTGTGTTTTGAGACATGTCTCAACTTAGATAAAATATTGAGTATCTCACGTCTCATGAAAGAATCACATTCTAAAATGAAATATGACTACCTGAGGTCTTCATAATCAAGTATTGATAACTCGATTGTTTATTGCAATTTGTTGTTTAGATTGGGGGCTTGAAATTGTGTTCTTATTGGAATCCTACTATATGCATTAGGTTTAGAAGATATTGAAGTTTATATAAATCCTAAGCCATAAATTAATGTTTCCTAATCTGAAATATGAAAATGTTTAAGCTAGAAATAATAGCTCATTAGATCTTCAATATGATTTTGATGCTTGTCCTCGTCTATATCTAAATTAACCATTATTTATAAATAAAATTAAAAGATAGGGCAAGAAAGAGAATGTTTTAGAATATCTTAATTTTTAATTTTTAATGTAAATGTCATGAAGTACAAATAGACAAAAATATATTAATTCTTGCATAGCTAGATAACTGATAGTGTCACAATAAGAATGCAATCTTTAAAGGAGGTTTTTCAAATCATGAGTAAACTTCATTAATCACCCATTCACTAGTGTAGATCAATAAGATACATAAGATAAGTTACAACTAGAAAATTACTAGTGGCACACACACAAGATTGATTAAATACTCATTGCATCTCTACATACACAATATAATATTTATCTAAATTCTTGAAAATCAGAAAGAAAAATCTACATAAAATATTTATTCATGAATTAAATTAATATCAACAAATTCCAATCCTTGTTTTTTTATGAAAATGAATTGTGCCCATGTTAGATACATGAGAGAACATGAAAAAGTTAGGTGGGCATCAACAAAGAATGGCAAAAATATTTGTTATTTTGAGTGGTGGGTAGTGAGGATTATAAGACTACCAAAAGTACCCAAAGGGTCCCATTGGGGTAATGCATTACATGACCTTTAGAGCAAGATATGCTATGCAAGAATCTTAACCACACACTATATAATATAGCAGCCATTAGGATATATACTAGTTTCCTAATACACTTCACAAGATCCCATGTGTATGGATTGTGGGTCAAATAGAAATAGGAAGGATTTAATAAAAGGTGCTTTTAAGCACATGGGTTCATTTTTTTTCAATTTTGGTAAAGATTATTCAAATGGGTCATAGAGATTGTCAGATTTTTGGCAAGATTATTCAAATGGGTCATGTATATTGTCACAATTTTGACAAGATTATTCAGATGGATCATACATATTGTCTCAATTTTGACAAGATTATTCAAATGAATGATGAATATTATCAATATTATATGTAAAAAATATTTAAAGAAGTTGAAAAAAAAAAGGTTGTTTTCCAATACTTTTAATTATATTTATTTTGTATTTTTTTTATAGAAAAAACTATAATTCCAATTTAAGAATAATTATATTTTTCAAAAGCTTCTTCAAAATCAAATGAATATCTCACTTAACATCTTTTAATATTGTCTTGGAGTATTCTGATTCTTTTAATTGACAAAAATTAAAAGAAAAACATTTATATTCATGAGAATCTTAGTTTGAATAGTTTATTAATGCTTTTACCCAAATGACTATTATGTTCATCCATGCAACTTTAGACAAGGTGGGGAAAGTTCTAGAATAGCTTTCATACGTGGGTTTCATTTACAAATTGTAGTATGGTTTAGTATGCATTTAAAATTATTATTTATTATTGATAAAAATGTTTTTATAAAATTAAAGGGGTTTTCTTGATTTGTATTTTTATAATTTTATAATTGTATATATATTTAATATTATAATGTTTGTTAATATATTTTTTATCATTTTATATTTATAGTTTATTTTTTATTGATATTTTTTTATATGTTTATAGGTAATTTTTTTAACAATCATAATAAAAAAGGTTTATGAAAATTATATTTTTATCTTGAATTTTTTTTGGTCTATTTTAATTTGCTCTAAATCATCGTAAAGGGCTTTTTCAAACTATCCACTCTACAAAATCTTACAATCTTGATGTTCCCTCCCAAATGGTATTTCATAGTGAGAAGTTCATAGTACTTTGGTGTTCAAGTCATCCCGTTCAAGAGGGAAAACAACTGTGGGAGTTGTTGATGTGTGTTTTGAGACATGTCTCAACTTAGATAAAATACTGAGTATCTCACTTCTCATGAAAGAATCACATTCTAAAATGGAAATCACTACTTGAGGCCTTTTTAAGATAACTCAATTGTTTATTGCATTTTATTTTTTAGACATGGGACTTGCAATTATCTTCTTACTAAATCCTACAATATGCATTAGGTTTATATGATATTAAAATTTATATAGATATTAAGCTAGAAATTGAAGTTTCCTAATCTAAAATATGGAAATGTTTAAACTAGAAATAGTAACTCATTAGATCTTCAATATGATTTTGATGCTTGCCCTCATCTAAATCTAAATTAACCATTATTTATAAATAAATTTAAAAGACAAGACAAGAAAGAGATAAGGTTTTAGAATATCTTGATTTTAAATTTTTAATGTAAAATCCATGAAGTATGAGTAGAGAAATCTTAAACATATTAATTCTTGTATAAGTTCTAAATAACTCATAGTGTCATAAGAATATTGCAATCTTCAAAGGAGAGTTTTCAAATCATGAAAGTGACCTTCATTAATCACCCATTTACTAATGCAGATCAATACGAATTTTCCACATTATGAATTAGGAGAGGTACTCAAACTAATCGCATAAGATAACTTACAATTAGAAAATGATTATGGATATGAACACAAGATTGACTAAATACTCATTGTATCTTTGTATATACAATAGAACATTCATCTAATTCCATGAAAATCATGAAGCAAACTCTAAATAAAATATTTGTTCATAAGTTCAACTGATATCTCTAGGACTAGAATTTTGGTTTCCATGTAGAGAGCTTGTCTAAGTCTTGACACCCTATATGGGTACATATACCATGCCTTTATCTTATCATAGAGCATGAGTTGAAGTAGATCTTACACAATTGATTCTCATGTTTGTTAAGCTAATCAAACTAGGGGTTGAAATAGGCTAGCCTATTTTATTACTTGAACAAGCCAAATTCTTGCTTCTAGTATAATAGAAAGGCCATTTGACAAGAAAATTATTTGCAAGTAACCTAACCCACTCCTAAGGCCTTCATCAACCCCAATACTCTTAAAGCTAGTGATTTAAATACAAATATATAGAAACATATAAATCCTATCACTCTCTTGATAAAATCTAACACGTTGCACCTTCTATTACCACTATATACAAATAACCACCCCTTAAGATCACATCCTCTCAATTTTGTCCTCGTCAACTCTTTGATCCAAGAAACATTGCCTCTTATTCATTTAAAAAATGTACTTCTTATAAAAAAGCATCTTGGAGGAAGGATGGACATTGATTAAAATAATTAAGGAAATAATCAAATATAACTTCAATGGTAAGTATGAATGTAAAGCTTCCTATTCAAACAGTAGGGGTGAAAATTCTCCACATAATGTTAAACATAGGTCTAGATTCCCTATGGATCATTTATCACAATTTATGGTTCTATTACAACAAACATCCCTCGCCTAGATCTAAATTATTTTTAAGCTCTTGATTCAAAAGTGATGGATATCCTGTATTTATTTCTTGGAATGTGGGATAGATCTCCATCTCCACTATAAAATATCATGTCTTAAGGAACCCCTTGAACACAATAATTTGATGTAGTGTTCCTACATGTGGTTAAAAATGGGAAAAATTTCTTTCAATTGGCCTTACAATAAATTTGGGAAAAATATTGCTCATTTCACTCTCAACATGTTGATTGGTGCGCTAGGGTTACTCTTATTAAAACTTGGTTATCTAATTTCATTACATCTTCTCAGTCATATCATTCATATTATTGTGCTTTGTGTTTACTATCCATGCATGGGAGCTCAATAAGGGTTTTCTCCATTTATTCCTAAAATGATTCTACTACCATAATATACTTGCGGGAATGAATGCTTAACTCTCACCTATTAGATAAATGAATTTTGATATACGAGTGAACATAATTTAAATAGAAGCTGAACTAGCTCTCACAAGCTCTCTCCTTTAGATTTTGATACATGGGTCCTCAATAGAAACATACTTAGAATGTTGGACCCCTTCAATTGTGAAAATTATTTACAATTACATAATTGGCTTACTTGGTAAAATTCTAGATTTGGTTTCATTTAAAAAGATAAGCTACCTTTATAGGTTCTATGTAGTTGAGATATTCTATGAAATTCTTGCATTTTATAAATGTAATATAATGAAAATTGATTTCTTAGTCACCCTCTTTAAGAATTTTCCCATCTTGTTCACATGTGAACTTTCACATCAATCCACCTCTTGTTTCTTACTATCCAAACTCAATACCTCCACCTTTTGCCATAATTTGCCTATTTAATTACTATTTAGGATGAGGAACCCTATACTTCTTATGATGGAAATTCGATTCTTTGGTGAGGAAATATTATCACTTGTTGTAACAAAATTTTATAGGATTATGGTATGAAAATTATATTGAAAATAAAGGGAACATAGAGAACCTTAACTAGACAACTAGAGAAAGATGAAACTCTTCTAGCTTTCTCCCTTGGAAAAATCCTTAAGTAATTTTTACTTTTAAACAATCTAATTTAAGAACACTTGAGTGGTATGAAGACCATAAATCATGCTTCCTTTGTTGATCACCAAAATTTGGCATGGGTTCTAGTGAAGTTATTGTTAGTGTATTAATTAGATTCTCAAAATGCTAATCAATATAAGTCAAGTCACTTTTCACTATCTTTTGAGCCCTCATTACAAATGATGCAGGAGCATCTAGGGTGTAAGAGTTGTTGAACACCTAGCGGAACTGAGAGTGGTGGTGGGGGGTGAATCAGTCTGGAACCTTAAAAACAATTATTAATCAATTTAATTAGCAATAACACATTAACCATCAACACATAAACATCATGCTTCAACACATGAACACCATATTTATGTGGAAAACCCAAATAGGGAAAAACCATGGTGAGAATGAAACTCACAATATAAATAACAATGTTTACAATATTTTAGGCATACAATCAAGGAGCACCAACACTTGAAGGACTTGCAAAACTAAGACGCACAACCTTAGGCAAGATACAAAGAGGACTTGCACAACTGAAGAACTTTTCTTCAGGACAAGATACGAACTACCATCGAAGGACTCACTGTCAATCAACAATGGATGAAAAGATGAATTAAAATTGAGAAGGATTCTCTTGATTATGAAATTATCCTTGAAAAACTTGAATCAAGCAACCAACATCATGGAAAACATCTTTGATATTCTTCACTGTCACAACACATTGTCTTGCAGAATATATCACCTTCAATGGTTTTCTCAAACTAACTTTTGCATCACTACAAACTCAATTTTGCTTGCAAATCATTTGGATACACTTCTCACACAATTCACTTATCATCCACACATAATTCATCCATATGTGCATCTTAAATATAAGATACAACATTGAAAACCTAATTGAGGATCAACCAAAATAGAATAAGCAATATTACATAAAATAAGCCACCCAGACCTAAAATACTTAGATAGGTCCACTCTAGGAGAAAGAGGGAACCCAAACATATCACAATACATCATTCCATGAATGATCCAAAAATCTGCACACACTAACACATACTCCAAATGGCGTTACAAAGTGTAACATGTAGATATAATCAACTAGTCGGCCACATAACCACTTCCAATGCAAAATAATCCATGCGGATCTCCACACACTAAGGTGAGACCCAAATAAACATCTCAACACATCTTTCAACACATATTTAGACAAAAAGAATATGATCCTTTAAACCATAATTCAATTAGCAAGATGTTTGGAGGGCACCAAAATCATTCCAGACCAACCTGAATACAGGTTGACACAACCAAAACCAAAAGAATATCTGGACCAACATCCATCTAGATAAAAATGTCTGACAAATAATATTTGGACCAACATCCATCCAAATAGCTAGGTTTGACAGCAATGACATACAAGCTCATGCTATCAACAAAATCCAACAATCTCCAACAAGAGAAACCTTGCATCACCCAAAAATATTGTTTAGTTTTTCAATAAGGCTAATAATGGCAAGGTTAATATTTTTGGCAGAGGTACTATTTTAGTAAGTTTTCAGTTTTGCATGAAATCTTACTTAGACCTCCTGAATGGTGAAATAAATTCAGTGGCGAATAAATTATCCCAATATTTTGTAGCATTCAAGAGATTTATATTTTTCATGAAAATTTCTCCAATTAAACTTCAAATATATTTTTGAGGGCCTTAAAGGCTCTAAATGTTGATGAAGGTATCCTTACAAGATTTCCAATGATGTATGATGGTTGAAGATACAATAGTGGGTTTGAAAGTTATGACCCCTAGAGCTTCACATACTAAAAATTCAATAAAATATTTTCTTAAGCCGAATGTTGGTCAATTGGGTTTTTAGTACCCAAAAATAGGGGATTCCACTTTCCAAAATATTCTACAATGATTATACATTCCAAATAAAGAAGGTGAATGGAGTTGATTGAAAGATAGTTCTAGTAGTGGAAATTGTGGCTCTGCCTTGCAAAATATTGTAATGAGAAAGCCCATGTGGTTGTAGCATGTTATTTTATGAATGTTGTAATTCCATTTCATTGAGATAATAGAAAGCAAGTGTTTCCTTTCCTCTATTTTTTGTTTATTTCTCTAATTTTGTTGTGTGTTTGGATATGTAAAGGGAGTACCCTTCATCAAGTGGTATTAGAGAAAAAGTTCCTAAGCGTGTAGACAAAATCGCCAAATATAAGGCAGTTTGCACAAAGACTATGGTTGTGGGTCTATGAGAAAAGTGAGAAAAATGCCTCCACGAAGGAACCATGGTGGAAGAAATGTTGGTGTGATAGAAGAGGGGTTAAGAGCCCTCTAAAGACAAGTTCGAGCACTGCAAGAAGATATGAGTAGAGGAGTTGATATAAGGGCAAGAGGTGAAAGCAAGGATGACTCTGAAGAAGATCAACTGGAAGAAGAATAAGATGTAGCCAAAGATATTGATGAGACTAGGTTTTTTATGGCCATTTTGATTGAAAAAAGGGCAAAAATTAAAGTTTCCACATTTTCTAGAAATTTTAATCTAGAAGAGTTGATCGATTGCATCAATGACATGGAAGAATATTTTGAGTATGAAGAGGTGGACGATCCTGAAAGGGTCAACTTTGCAAATACCAAGTTAAAGATTCATGCAAATATTTTTTGGAAAGAAGTTCAACTAGAGTGAAATAGAAGAGGAAAATATAAAATAAAAAGATGGGATTAGATGATGGATAAACTAAAAAAGACAATTAATTCCTATAGACTATGAGCTTGATTTGTTGAAAAATATACAAGAGTTGAAGCAAGTGAGAGCATTTGTTAGAGAGTATACAGAAGAATTCTATCAAGTTGCCCATTACATAAATGGGTTGAAGCCAAGTATTAAAGAATAGTTGATTTTGGTAAGAATGTCTACCATTGAAGATGCATATCAATTTACTTTGAAGGTAGAAGAGAAGCTAAATAAAATATTTGAGAGCAAGGAAAATGGAAGAGGTCATGGTGGAAACACTGGTGGATGGTCTTATGGAGGTCTAAATAAAGACCAGAAGAATAATGAAGAATCTAGTAGCAATTAGAATTGGAGGGAAATAATTCCTACCATCCCCATGATCAAAATAATGGAGTTCAAAAAGGAAGAGGAAGAGGACGAGGACCAAGATGAGGAGGCTTTCATGGAACATGTTTCTAGTGCAAAGAAGAAGGATATAGAGCCTATGAGTATCCCCAACATCAAGGGAGGAGAAATAGAAGACCTCAGGGTAATGCACAAGATGACCATGTAGATGAAGATTTTGAATCTACATATTTTGAAGATGTGGAGAGAGGAGAGGTTCTTGTTACTACAAGAGCCTTATTGAATGATGAGAAAGAAGGAAACCAAAGGAAGAATTTGTTTCACACAAGATGTAAATGTAATGGTAAAGTTTGCAATGTTATTATAGATGGTGGTAGTGTTGATAACCTTGTTTCAAAATAAATGGTTAGTAAATTAAAGTTAGAAAGAAGAAGGCACCTGAATCCATTTAGGATTGCTTGGTTGTAGAAGGACCATAAGGCTTTGGTCAATGAACAATGTATGGTAAATATCAAGATTGGAAATTATCATGATGAGGTATTATGTGATATTATTCCGATGAATGTTTTTCATATGTTGTTAGGGAGACCATTGTAATTTTTTCATCATGGAATAGATGGTGGATGGAATTTAACACAAGTTGAAGTTATTAAAGGAGACAGAGGAAAAGGTATGCAATAATGCAATAATATATTTAGTTGATGAAATAAAATTTCTAGATCGCATGAAGCATGAGCACTTGTGTTTTCCTTTAATTCCTAAATCTAACAAAGATGAAGTAGAAGATATACTTGTGGAAGTTGCATATTTTTTGGATGAGTTTCGAGAATTTGTATCTAATAATGTACTTGATAGATTATCACCAATGAGAAAGATAGTCATCAAATGGACCTAATTCCTGGAGCTAGTTTGTCAAATAAGGAAGCCCATAGAATGACTCCAATGGAAAGTGAAGAGTTAAATAGACAAGTGCAAGAGTTGTTGTAGAAATGGTTGATTCAAGAGAGTTTGAGTCCATGTGCAGTGCCTATAGTACTAGCACTGAAGAAAAGTAGAGAATGTAGGATGTGTACAAACTCCCAAGCTATCAATAAGATTACTATCAAGTATAGATTTCCCTTGTTGAGGATGGATAGCATTATGGATTGTTTGAATGGATATAATTACTTCACAAAGATGGATATGAAGAGTGGATATCACCAAATCCATATTAGAGAAGGAGATGAATGAAAAAATAGCCTTCTAAACTAAGGAGGGCTTGTAAAAGTGGTTAGTCATGACTTTTGGGCTAACCAGTGCACTGAGCATATTCATGCAACTCATGAATGAGGTATTAAAATAAATTTTGGGTAATTTTTCTATTGTTTACTTGAATGATATTTTGATTTTTAGTAAAATATTGGAGTAGCATATGATGCATATTAGTTGGTTCTTTGAGAAGTTAAGAGAAAAAAGGTTATCGATTAACCTAAAGAAGTGTAGTTTTAGGAAGGAGTTAGTGTACTTGGGATTTGTTGTCTTAGTAGATGGTCTTAAAATAGACCCAGAGAAAGTAAAGATCCTTGAATGACCTATCCAAATTAGTTGTCATACCTTCTAACCCTACCAAACCTACACTTAGATGCAAATGAAATAAGTATTGAAAAGATAGTAAATTCAGATAAAGATTCTTGTTAGATCCAGTGGTCATTATGATGATAAAGTTTCTACTAATATGGTTAATTATTGAAGGTAGTATGAATATGTTTGTATGGATGATTAGATGGAAAGGGATGATATAACATCATTGGATAACGAATGTGATGTTAAAATCCCCTTCCAATAAATTTAATATTTTGGTTGTTTTTTATGTATATGAGGATGCCTAGGTATAATGTGGAAATATCCCGGTTGTGCTAATTAGGAGGTGGGCATTTAATGATACTTTGTAAATGATGCAATGGGTAGTTGAATAGTGGGCTCTATAACCATGTTTGTGTAGCATCATAAATTATCACCAGGCCAATTTACACCTCATGTTTGTGCCCCTACTAAATAGTGAGTCTCCCCTTCATCTTCTATCTAGGTCTGTTCAGTGCCTTAACTCCAATTTTTATGTCATATACACCTACCAAATGATTCTTTGAAGGGGTGTCCTCCTCTCTGGGCCTTAATTTTGGTCCCTAATTGAGGAGGACCATGGCGCTAGCACCATGGTCCTAGGACCAGAGCACCCAGTGCCCTAGTCCCCCTCAATGGGACCTAATTTTCAAGGGAGGGATGAGACCTATCTCTCCAATGGGAAATTAAATTGGTGGCTCTATATGACCATTGGAGGTCATCCTAATTGGTAAATAGACCTAGGATCTCAAAAATAAAGATATTTGATCACCCTAATTTCATCTTATTTGTTCAAGTATTCAACCTAAAGCATTCAAGCATTGAAGCATTCATCATCAAGCATTTTCAGAGATCTTCAAGGTTGCATTTCCTCCATTCAACCATTGTGGAGTAAAATCACATCATTCATATGCAAGAATGCATGTGCGATTAAGGTTTTTTCATGTTCATTCCATTTCATACAACATATGTGATTACATTCAAGAAGCAAAGAATCATTATCAGTCATTGCAGATCTATGGAATATCTTTCCATTGTTTATTTCAATATTTACAATATTTCATTCAAGGCTAATTCCTAAACTAGGGTTTGACTTAGAAAAAACCCTATTCCCAACCTATTTCCCGTTCTTTCTCCATGTAGGAAGCATGTACAAAGATGGAATCTTCAAGATTAACTTTATTTACAAAGATGAACAAGTTCCCCTTTGGATGACGAAAAGTGCAAAGGACCAATGTGACGGGCATATTGATCCCAACATTTTAGGATCTCCTTCTGGGAACATATACAAATATATTTGCATTCCTCAGATCCAGGTTTGTGGCTCGATTCAGTGTCTGTAGCTCACTATTTACACATAATTATTTCAATTCTAGCACATTTACCCTAATTTCAGCATTTCAATAATTCAACTTAAAAGAGGGTAATCAATCCAAATACCAATAAATCTAATAAAATTCTCAGACCTATCCTTGCTGATTTGTGGCTAGCTCAATTGGGTTTACTCCTCTTTAATGTATTGGTCCCTAAGTCTAAAAATTATCGGTTTTCATATATCTAATTGTGGAAACCCTAGTTTTGCACCAACACATTTTGGTGAATCCAACTCCTTACACCTTTATTTATGTTATATGTTATCAGATCTGAGTGCTTATGCAATTTAAAATTCAAATTTACAATTATAAGTTTAATTTCCAATTGAATTTACAAAATTTAGAGGTTAAATCAACAAAAACCCTAATTTTAAATTTTAAATTTTAAAATTGAGCTTGTGGGTTGTCTAATTTGGATTAACTTTTTAAGATTTGACTTGGAAACATTTAAATTTTCAAATTTATATTTATAGATCATTTTAATCAAATTACATAAATTTAGAGGTTTATTCATAAAAACCCTATTTTATTTTGGTTAATTGGATTTGTGGGTGGCATAATTCATCACTTTGATTTTCAAATCCGATTTTAAATATTCATAATGAAACTTATTAGATTTGATTTATTTTCTATTTCACATATGTTTACATTTATTTTTTCCTACATTTATCATAATCATGTGTTGGATAATGATTTCTTTCATTTCACATTGCTTCTTTTCATTCATAGCACTTTGACATATTGCATTTTTAGAATTTCCAAATTCATTCCTTTCAATCAATTAGATCTCAAATATTTAATTTATTATGCATGTTGTCTTATGATGATATTTTTAGGAAAATGCATTACATATATAGATCACATTATAGTTTTTGTAGATCCTAATCGTAGAGATGCTAATGGAAAACCTAATACTTGTACCTCTCCTAGGATATCTAATGTGAATGAAGAACAAGATAATACTCCTATCTATTATATCTCTAATGGAGAGAAATCATTGAAGACAAATATGGCCCCATCTTCTTCTCATACACATACCCTAGCACAAGGGGGGCAAGATCAAGATATCGATGTTACTATCTCTCTAGTTCCACCTTATTCTCCTAGAGCCTATCTTAAACATCAAAACATCTGTATAGAAGATGATGTTATGCATTTCATTCATGATCTATCTCCCAGCATAAAATTAATTAAAGATGAAGCCTTACATTATAAGGATCTTCCTTCCCAACCCATTAGAGAGGATATGCATGATGATAGAAAGGAAAATCCTCCTCCACATGATATTCCTTCTTCATATACTTTTCCATTTGCTCCTTCTAAATAAACTTACACTACAAATTTTAAAGATTCATTATAATTCTCCTCCCCCTTATCAATTAAGAACTTCTTATAGGAGTGGCTATAACATCATATCAAAACAACGTTTTAGAGGACAAGGACTTGGAAAATTTGAACAAGGAATTAGAGTCCCTATAAACCCTCCTACACAAGATAATACTTAAGGTCTAGGATATTATCACAAATCCCCTATGGATGATCTCCTTAGAATTCAAAACTTCAAGGATTACCTTGCAAGACATAAGACTTATCATTCATCTAAGGGTGTTTCTTCTTCAAACAATCCTTTTTGTTCATATCATCAAATTCATGATCATCATGCTAATGATTGTTCATATTTTAAAAAGAGTATAAAAGAGATAATTGATAATGGAACTGTTAAAATCATAGATGACAATCCTTCCTCTTCCAACCACCCTTGTCCTACAACTCAAAGGACTAAATCTACACCAAGTGATGATCGAGAGCAAATAGAAACTATAATATTTTGGGGATTGAGGTATGATAAGAATGTTATTTCTACTTTTGTAAAATTTAGCAATAAGTATAAAGAAGGAAGTCAACATTTTCTTTTTCATTGTGGTTGGTTCTTATTTTCTTGGAAAGTGTAAAGCATTTAAAGAATTTGTTCGAGAACAATATGATCTTGATCGAATACCTCATACAACTGATCTTGCTCTCTTTCTTGGCGAGAAAGTAGTGCATTAGCACTCTATTCACCCTTCATGTTGCTCCTCACCCTATGCCACTAGTAGTTAACTTAGTTGGAGGCTCTTTGTCATAAGGGGTGGTTCTTTTTCAATATCAAAGATCTTGTGGCAGTAACATGGTTCATTCTTGCCTCTATACTTGGGGCGAAAGAACCTTATCCTTTTCTTTATTTCTATCTAAAATGTCACTATTCCCTCTAGAGGTTTCATATTTCATGTTTTTATATCCTTTCTTGTTTGGAATGGTATGCATTTTATGATTAATCTTTCTCTTTAGTGGAATCCTTTTGTCTAATTTTTCCTCTTCCCTTTGAACATTACCTCTTCTTTAGAGTTGCATTTTACATACATTAATGTCTTTTATTGCATAGAATATTCCTTCATGTGAGTATATTATGAATTTTATTAAGTCTAATCTCTCCTTAGAGGTTGTGTAATTCTTCCCATTGTCCCTATGCTTGGGATACATTGATCTCTCTTATCCTTTCTAAGGATCCATTTTTCCTTTGTTGAGTGGTGTTTTCTTATGATTTGATGTCATACCTTGTGTGAGGTTATTGTTTTCCCAAGGATTCTCTCTTATGCAAGAGGTGTATGTCTTTGGCTATAAACTCTTTTACACTTGACAATGTATATCTATCATAAACTTACCCCTCACATTGGGTCAAAATTGTGTCACCCTTCATCAAGAATCTCTTTCACCTAGCAATAGGGGGAAGGTTTGCATTCTTATTATCCTTCTCTTATTTTGGTAGAAGATGATATGTCTACTCAAGAACTCCTCTTAGAGGTAGATTTATTTTTAGAAAATATCTCTTCTCCTCCAAGGATCCTCTTTACACTTGTTGCAATATATCTCTTTTTCAAATATCTTATCCTTTCTTGGAGAAGTATTCCCTCTTTAGCTCAGATTTATGACATTGTTGCCTAAAAGGACATAGATCCTTGGTGTTGAAGGTAGGTATCCTTGTTTCTAGATTCCTTAAGACATCAACATAGGGCTATGTTGATATCTTAAGGGGGTGGGGGCATGCATATTGCCCTCTTTGTACCATTTGTTTGCATGTCTTAAATGGGGTGTTTAGACTCGTGACCAGAGAAAACAGACTCTTATACGAGATGGTTCATGCACAAAACCAAACACAATACTGATATATGTCTTAAACGGGGTGCACATCACCAAAAACAGAGAAAACAAACTCTTATATGGGATGTCCTCAAAACTATACATGCATCTGTCTTAAATGCGGTTACAATTTCTCAAAATTTGAGAAAACAAACTCTTATACGAGATGTTCCCAAAGCTAGACATTCACCCCTTGGAATTTGAATTTGCATTAGATGTCTTACAAAGGCTGAAGCATGCTTGAAACTAGAGAAAACAAACTCTTATATGGGGTGTGTTATACACTTTAAACTAGACATCATCTGCACACATGCATGAGGATTAGTGGAACTAGCAAAACACAACTAGACTATTCCTACTCTCCTCCCCAACATGTCAACTAGAAAAACACATATAGTGTGTGTATACATGTCCTTTATCATTCTTCTTCTTATGGATCACCTAGAAAAGATCATCTAGAATGTGTATCCGTGCTCTCTCTTTTCTTCTTCTCATGAACTCATAATTTTTCTATTTGTAGTTCATGGATGATGCGTGCTTTGCTCTTTTATGTAATCACTCACATTCTTGAGATGGAGTTTTTCAATAATGATATTAGTGGTTGAGATATTTTGATATTGAGGTCTTTTCGGCTAGTTGACTTGAGGTCTTGTTTCTGGTATTTAGCTTTTCTGTTGTGTGTCTTTTTCTTTTTGTCTTTGTTTTTCTTTGTTTGCCTTTTTGTTTTTGTTTTGTTTTGTGTGCCCTTGCATGTGTTTGAGTGACCTAAGATCCTAAGATTGGGGGCTTGGTTTCTCAAAATTAATGATGTCTTATACTCCTTGTGATTATGTTCCTAGTTTCTCCTTTCTTCCATCTCCTTCATCTCTCTTTCATCTACTTTACCATGAGTATTTTCATAGGCTCATACTCCTGTTAAAGTGAGGGCTAAAAGTAGCATCCTAAATTGTCACCAGGCCAATTTACACCTCATGTTTGTGCCCCTACTTTAGTGCATCTCCCCCTCATATTCTATTCGGTTTTGTTCAGTGCCTTAACTCCAACTTTTATTGCATATACATCTACCAAATGATTCTTTGGAGGGTGTCCTCCTCTTTGGGCCTTAATTTTGGTCCTTGATTGAGGAGGACCAGGGCACTAACACCTTGGTCCGAGGACTAGAGTGCTTAGTGTGCTAGTCGCCCTTAATGGGACCCAATTTTCAAGAGAGGGATGATACCTATCTCTCCAGCAGGAAATGACCGGTGGAGGTCGACCTAACTGGTAAATTGTTCTAGAATCTCATATATAAAGATATTTGATCAACCTAATTTCATCCGCTCTATTCAATTATTTGACCTAAAGCATTCAAGCATTTTCCACGGGGGATTAACTTAGTGAGCCTAGATTATAGCTTGTGTGTTCATTGAATATTAAAGAACCCCCTTTATTTTCAAAAAATATTTCCCTAAACTCCTTTTTTGTCATCCCCTCCCAATACATATCCCGAATTAAAGCCCCCCTATTTTCACCAAATATTGTATTTTTTCATAGTCAGAATTAAAAACCCCCCTATTCTCACCAATAGGCAATATATTGCACCCTCATTTTTGGGATATTAAACCCCCCAATATGAATGCACGTGATATAATATTGCCTAGCTAGTGAAGCCTCCATGGCATTTTCAAAGATCTTGAAGGTTGCATTTCCTCCATTTGACCATTGTGGAGCAAAATTACATCATTCATATGCAAGCATGTGTGTATGTGTGTGATTAGGGTTTTGCCATGTTCATGAAATTTCATACAAAATATGTGATTACATTCAAGAATAAAAGCATCATTATCAATCATTGTAGATTTGAGGTATATCTTTCCATTATTTATTTCATTATTTATAATATTTTATTCAAGGTTAATTCCTAAACCGGGCTTTGAATTTGGCAAACCTCTATTCCCAATCTATTTCCCCTTCTTTATGTGTGTAGGAAGCAGGTATGAAGTTGTGATCTTCATGATTAGCTTTATTTAAAGAGAGAAACATGTTCTCCTTCAGACAACAAAAAGTGAAAAGGATTGATGTGATAGGCATACTAGTCCCGACATTTTAGGAGCTCCTTCTAGGAACAAATCCAAATACATTTACATTTAGATCCAGGTATGTGGCTCAATCCAATGACTGTAGCTCATTTTTAACACATAATTACTTGAATTCTAGCACATTTACCATAATTTGAACATTTCAACAATTCAACTTAAAATAGGGTAATCAATGCAAATACTAGTAAATCCAATAAAATTATCAACCCTATCCTTGCTAATTTGTGGCTAGATGATAGGGAGATTGAGTGAGAAGTTACTCAATAAGCCTAAATTGGTCTAATTTGACAAATGGACCCAAGAATATGCTTCTCTAATGTATTCAATTAGTGTTTGGCAACATCAAACTCCAACACCCACACTTCTCCTCAAACAACCACCCTATTGTGTGTTATGCAACATTGTTCTAGTTTGCTTCCTCAAGTTACTCAAGTGGTCCACCAGGGGTCCAAACTTCAAAATCATGTCTTTATTGTCCAAATTGATGGGAATAGGTCCATAGCATGTCTTTCAACTATTTTAGACAAGTTTGGAAGGTTCATACTTTGTTTGGACAATCGGGTTCAACTTTTGTGAAAACGGGCCTAAAAAGGGCTACTAGCCCGTGGAGGGCTAATTGGGTGAAATTTACTTGCAGAGGATAATGATGACCATGACCTTCACAAAACCTGACATGGATGGTGTCAATAAGGTGTAAAATCAAGGATTTTCATGGTTTTGGCCCCTGGGAAGTTTGTAGAATGATTGTCCATGTTTTTAGGCTACTAAGTAGGGCTTTGAGAGGGTTTCAACCAAGTTTCAAAGAAGTTCAATTCTAAAATACAAACCAAGCCCCCAAATTCAAGTAGGACCTTTGCCACACCATTTGAATCAACTCTCCATCACTGACCTACATGACAATATGACAAACACTTGCCACACAAACATTTACTTGACTGTTTTATGCATTATGACTGCACTTTCACTGTTTTTGCTACACTTTCAATGTTAGAATAGCATGGAAACCTTCACCAATGTCTATGGTAACTCCATAAAACCTTTCCAAAACCTTTCACAAGATTCCAAAGCATGGATATATACACAAAGCATGTTTAGACCCAAAAATTCATTAATTCCCCAAAACTTGGTACTTGCTGCCAGCTAGAGTTAACACGCACTTGCAAGATGAAAAGTACATTTCTTGGAACTCCAAATGCATCCAAAACCCCTTGAATGCTAGTGTAGACCTCTGCGTCAATTTTTCTTACTCAAATTGGTCTTGAGCATAAACAATTTTGGTCTTACTCACATTGCTAGCCAAATCCATCACCAATTTGCCTAGCATATGCTCAAAAACTCTTCTTTCTCACAACCCTAGCCAAAATGTGGAATATTTACACTATAAATGTGCCATAAAACTTGTCTAAGTCCATCCATGGGAGCTCAAACCTGGATTTAGACAAGTTGATGCATATTTGAGGCCCAAACCCTTGACAGGTCAGTCAAAAGCCAAAAATGAAACTAATTTGTATAATCAACTTCCAAATGCTTAACAAACGAAACTAATAAATTAAAAGCCTTGAATTTAAATTAAGAAAAATCTACAACAAGTACAGTATGGAAAGAAACTGTCCAAGTATGGACTATCACAAGAAATTGAGTCTAAAACCATTAAAAGCTAGAATTCTTGATAATTCCAATTGAGAATGCCTTCAAATGCAATTGCCAACCCTATAAAAAGAAGAGGGAGGAATATTTATAGCACCATGAAGAAATTAGGAGGTCCTGTATGGACACATAGCTGTAGGAGGTTTGCTTTTTTAATCTTGTCTTAAAAATGACAACTTTTACAAACAAGAAAGCAACTTTTGTTGCTCCAAATGACATTTTTGAGCAACCTAACTTATTTATCCCTCCTAGACACTTAGGAATGATTAAAATAACTCAAAAAACATGTTCCAACACTTTCCCAACCATTTCTAGGCCTATAAGGCAATTTCTCACTTTTTAGCCCTTTTTGGCCTAGAAGCACAAAATTGATAATTCAAGCCCTAAGAAGCAAAACTTGATCTCTCAAGCACAAAATGAGATCAAACACCTATGAAAGACTAAACACAACCTATGAAAACATGTCAAAACTAAAAAGACACTTAAGCATGAAAAATACCAAAAATGGAGAGTATAAGCAAAACTAGGTGCTCATGCACCACTAGATCTATTGGGTTTACCCCTCTTTAATGTATTGATCTCTAAGTAAAAATTAGTGGTTTTCATATATATAATTGTGGAAACCCTAATTTTTCACCTTTATAGTTTGTTATGTGATTTATTTTGGGGAAATGAGATATGATCTAGGGTAACACCTTCTATGTTCATTCTTGATTATGATCTTTCATATTCATGTTGACTTTAGTTGCATATTGTTTGTTTGGAGTAATCATACATAGTTGATCTATTGAAGGTTGTTTATGCTTAGTGACTCAATTTTTTGGGGCATGATTATGTTATAATTATTTATATAGAAGGACCATTGGTGGTACTAGGGGTAATGGTTATAGTTATGATTTCCTAATGATTTTGATATGACGAGGATATAACAATAATATTCGGGTTTTATGTTTATGAATTCATAATGGATATGTGAGATGATGCATTATGTTTATGATTACTAATTTTAGTTGCATATTGTTTGTTTGGAGTAATCATACATAGTTGATCTATTGAAGGTTGTTTATGCTTAGTGACTCAATGTTTTGGGGCATGATTATGTTATAATTATTTATATAGAAGGACCATTGGTGGTACTAGGGGTAATGGTTATAGTTATGATTTCCTAATGATTTTGATATGACAAGGATATAACAATAATATTCGGGTTTTATGTTTATGAATTCATAATGGATATGTGAGATGATGCATTATGTTTATGATGGATTATGATGTATTAACTTATGTTTCAGATGATTCTATTGAATGATTGATTATGATTACTAATTTTATTCTTGTGTGTGTGTGTGTGTTGTGTAGGTGTTTTGTGTTTTGGGTGATGCACGTACCAAACATCCACCCCACATAGCTTCACAGGTCTAAGAATACCTAAACAATCCTCAATTGTGGTACATGGAGATATCATTAAGTTCCAAGTGACCTAGCCCTAGCCATTGTCTTGAATTAGGGAAATAACCTTGGTCTTGAGTTTATGTATTTCAATTACCATAAAGGCAATGCATGTATCCATATGTTAGTTAGCTTGGTTGCATGGTGTTTGATATTCTAATTTTGGCAATGTTTTTATGCATTTATGTTGTGAGTAATATCATTTATGGTGTCAGTATTTATGATTATTATTATGTGATATAATTTCTTATATAAATATTATTTTAATTTCCCTATTGTGTAATTGTGAGAATAATTAATGTGTTGTTTTTTATTATAAAAGCAATGTTAACAAGGGCATTGACCATTAACATAGCCAGATGAATATCTATAGAAGATTAACAATAGATTAATAACAAGATCAAAAACAAACATAGAGAGTTTAATAGTAGTCTAGAAATAAAGGAATGGGGGGAGCACCCCGTAAGTCTAGAGAGATAAAAAGAACCAAAATAAATATTAAAAAATAGACTAAGCCTAACACTAGGGAGCTGGTTTACAAAGCCCAACCAAACTAAGAACATGATCCCAATATTTAGTAAGGAACTTTTAGAGTTCCTTGCAAGACTGTTTGTTTGCATCCTCGTCTGCAACCTTGTCTTGCAACAAGCATAAATTCGTAGCCAAACTATGCATAACTCTGATGCAATTTTTTTTGATGTTGACCAATTGTTTATCTCTAACATCCCATATTCTCTTCAACTCCTTTATCTCATTCTTTAGGGCTTTCATTTCAACATTCATCTCGTAGCTATCCAGGAGACTCCTCATCTCCCGAACCTCACACTTTAAGGATTGTAATTCATCATCCCCGAGATGGTTTGTCGCCCCAACAATCTCTTCCAAGCATAATTCATATGTGTTAATACATTTATGGTGATGGGGTAATTAAATAAATAATTATTTTCACCTATGTAACTACATATGGGTGGTGGTAAATAATATTTATTGATTATTAATTCAATTGGTGGGAGTTA
Source organism: Cryptomeria japonica (assembly GCF_030272615.1). Taxonomy (NCBI): domain Eukaryota; kingdom Viridiplantae; phylum Streptophyta; class Pinopsida; order Cupressales; family Cupressaceae; genus Cryptomeria; species Cryptomeria japonica. The sequence goes on from NC_081410.1 coordinate 418,664,056, forward strand.
ATTTTTGGTTTTTTGGTGGTTCTATTCCTCATACAAGTTTTTGGGAAGGGAATTTTTTTTTTTTTGTTATTTGGTTTTTGGGGAGAGAATTGTTGCAAATTTTGTGAGAGAGTTGTTGCAAATTTTGGGAGGAGTTTTTGAGAGGAAGATTGAAGTGATTTTGAGAGGGTTTTGAAAGGAATTTCTTGCATTCTTGAGTGGATTTTTGGAGGATATCTTTGGTGATTGGTTTTGTGTGATGGATTGAGGATTGGTTGGATTTTTTTATCATTGCAAGTTTCCTATTTTCTAGTTGGAATTCACTGGTATTCATGGTAGTGCTATTGTGTAATCTTTCTCCTTCTTTCTCCTTCTTTCTCCTTGTTTTTGCAGGATTCAAGGTAGGGTTTATTAACCTCTTTGTTTGATATTTGTATGTTATTTGATTTTATATGTTTGAAATGGAAAAATGTTGTGTTTAGTACCTTTCTTTTCAATCTAGAAAAGGTTTTAAGTTATGGTTATTAATGTGAAGTTATATGTTGAAATGATATCATTTTCTTTGTGGAAATTGGGGGTTGTTTGAGGGTTTGATGTCTTGTTTTGTATGTATGGGTGTTGGAGCTGATTTGGTTGACTTTTTGGAGGGTTATCAATCTTATTTCAAATGTTTTGTTTCTTGATTTTATTTCCGAAGTCATTCGGTTACCCGATTGAGTGCCCAAAGTCACCCCAAGGCAAATGCACATGGTTTTGTGCAAGTGCACGACTTTTGGCTTCAACTATGCAATGTTGGGATACAAATGTATAGGTATAGGCTGGAAATTTATAGCAATAGCTTGAAAGTGTGCAGAATAAACCTAAAAATGCACAAGAATTAGGCTCAAGTGCATCGTTCTTTGTTTGATCTTGTTTGGGTTCTCAGAGCATCCCAAAGGCTCAGATTGATCTTGTTCCATGTCTATAATGTGGTTTTGGTTATAATTGATTTGATTTGGGATAATTTACTGTTCATATTCCCTTTCATACTATTTTTATGGAAAAGTATAGTTGTTATTTCTTTTGGAAATGGTTTCATTGATGAATCTTGATGGATAAGGTCTAGGAAGGCCTATGCGTATGATTTATGATTCATTATTCTAATTATGGGCTTATGTATGATTCATATGATATATCTATGCTCTTGATGCTTATAATTAATTGGAATTTAACCCTAGGTTAGAGGTATCTAGGTGCAATTTAGGGAGAGTGGCTCTCAATGGGGGTTACGACCCTAAAGAGGTTGTCAAGGTAACCCATTGTGAGTTTCCTAATCGACTGATAATATAATAAATGAATTGGGGGGAAAATACACATTAAAAAGATAACTTGGTGCCCCACCCATGGCCTTGAGTATTCATACATACTAAAAATTGTATTGGGAAGGCTTGGTTGTCCTGGGGGCATTGATCTAGCATGATTAAACCTCATTGTCTCCATGAAAGGAGTGTTTGGTTCTACATGAGACATCAAATGGGGGCCAGGGCCTAGAAAAGCTGCTAGGGTAGCTCATGTTGAGGCCATGTGATGAAACTCTTTCCTATTTGTACCCTAGAACCCTATCTTATGTGGTTGTGTATAGAAGCCTCTGGTGGAACCTTGTTATGTATCTTACTTATCCTTATGTTTATATGGTTCCTTGGTATTGGTGTTGTGTTTGTGAGTTGGCCTAGTTTGCTTGTGTGAGGGGGGTCTTGTGTCTATCTCCTAAGTAGAGTGGGGTGGACCTAGGGGTTCCACTTGGTTGGGTGGTTTTTGCCAACATTCATTGAGGACTGATGGACTTATTCATTCCATTTGGATGGATCTTTTCATTTACTTTCCATTACCTCTTTATTCATGATGCAAATTATTTAGTTATTTTATTAGCATATGTCATGTATCATTATGAAGCAATGTAATTGTAATTATTGCTATTTTATTTTGGACACTCCATATGGAGGATGATATAAATTGGATTAATTTAATTTGTATTCATGTAACCCTAAAGTATACTTTAAGTGGTTTGGTGTTGGTATCAACTACTCCTATGTGGATGGATGATTTATCATATCTTATGCAAAAAGGTTACTATAGGAACACTTGATTTGGTGTTTAAAATGAACTTAGTGATAGTTGTAGTTGTTCATGTTTTATGTAATGTTATCATTATCTCAATTATGTTTTATGTATCATGGATCTTGTTTAGGAGCATTGCATAATAGTGACGTTAGGGAACCCATAAGAGGACTTAGTTTCTTTGTATGTTTGTCTTCCCATTACATGCATATGTAATGGTTAATCTTGTGATGAGTTTATAAATGTGATGAATTATGTTTTTTTTTTTAATAATCATTTCTATGTTATTCCAGTTAGTTAGTTGCTAGTCCTCTAGGGTTCCTTCGGGGCATTACATTAGTGCTACTGAGGTGATATCTTTTCCTGGTTTGGCTATTTTTTACAAAAATATTATCAAGAATTTCAATAGTATTCGTGGACTCCTAACTGAAACAATAAGAGGGGATAGAAAAGAGTTTGAGTGGACTAGAGGAGTAGAAAAAAGTTTTCATTTGTTGAAAAAAAAGTTACAGAGTAGCCTATTTTGGTACTTCCATATTTTAATAAGGTATTTCAAGTTGATTGTGATGCTAGTGACAATGCCACTAGAGCTATTTTGAGTCAGGAAGGTAAACCCATTTCTTATTTCAATGAAAAGTTGAATGATGATGAGAGAAAATATTTTTTTTATGATCAAGAGTTTTATGCTATAGTTCAGGCATTGAAGAAGTGGAGACGTTATCTTTTTCCAAAAGGGTTTGTTTTATTTATTGATCATCAAGCTTTGCAATATTTGAATAGTCAAGGAAAGTTGAATCAAAGACATTTAAAATGCGTTGAGTTTTTGCAAAGTACACTTTCATTTTGAAGCATAGGAGTGGGAAGTATAACATGTTTGTAAATGCCTTCAGTAGAAGGCAGGATTTGTTGACAGAGATGTATATTAAAATTGTTAGGCTCCATGAACTCAAGAGTTTATATAAAGAGGATCCTAATTTTGGAGAGGCTTGGAAAGCTTACAAGAAGCCTATTACTTTAGACATAATGATGTGGTTGGATTTTACAATCCAAGATGAGATGTTATTCAAAAGAAACCGTTTGTGCATTCCAAAGAGTTCCATGAGGGAGAACCTAATTAGCGAGAGAATAGTGGAGGGTTTGCTAGACACTTTGGTTGATATAAGACCATTGCTCTTGTTAGTGAGTATTATTATTGGCCACAATTGTAGAAAGATGTTAAGAAGTTTATGCAAAGTTGTAGAGTATGTCAAATGACAAAAGGAACCATGTCGAACATAGGGCTATATCAGTCATTACTTGTACCAAAGAAGCCATGGGAGGATATTCGTATGGATTTTTATACCTTATAAGAAGGATAATGATGTTGTTCATGTGGTAGAGTTAGTTTTTAGATAGGTGGTGAGACTACATGGTCTACTAAAGAGTATAGTTTCAAATTAAGGCACCAAGTTTGTAGGGTACTTTTGGAGGACATTATAGAAAAAGTTATAGATAGATTTGAACTTTAGTTTAGCCCTCCATCATAGACCAATGGGCATACCGAAGTGGTGAATAGGAGATAAACTCAAGGGAGGAATTTTATTTTACCACAAGCATATTTTGCATACAATAATCATGTTAATCGAAGCATTGGTAAATCACCAATTTATATTGTATATAGAAATAGTCCTAAAACTGCTTTAGAGTTAAGGAAGATGGACAAAGGAGAAAAGAGTAGTGCCAAAGTTGAAGACTTTGCAGAGAACTTGATGAATTTGCATGAAAAAGTGAGAAAACGTATTGTTAAGATGAATATTTAGTACAAGGCTAAGGCAGATTAGAAAAGGAGATATAAGGAATTTTCAGATTGGAGATGAAGTCATGGTTCATTTGAGAAAAGAGAAGTTTCCAATAAGAACATATGATAAGTTGAAGATGAAATTTTTTGAGTCATGCAGAATCCCGAAGAAGCATGATCTAGGAAAAGATTATGAGGTAGAGTTGCCAAGTGGACTTAACATTCACTTGTGTTTAGTATTTCAAATTTGACAGAGTATTAGGAAGGAAGTATTAAAGATGAAGTGGTAGAACCATAGTTGAATATTCCAATACCTACTGCAGATAAGGAGGAGATAGAAGACATCTTGAATAGTCATGTGGGTAGAAGCACAAGGATCAAGCAATATGAAGAGTACCTAGTTAAATGGAAAGGAAGACCCATTGAAGATTCATCATGACTATCTAAGGAAGAGGTTGAATGTCTTGGTTTTCCTCAGAATGCTTGAGATATGACAAGGTCACTTCTCAAATTACCTCGAGTGTCTGATGTAGGGGCATCCAGGGTGTAAGAGAAATCTTGCATCACCCAAAAATATTGTTTATTTTTTCAATAAGGGCTAACAATGATAGGGTTACAATTTTTGGCAAGGTTACTACTTTTAGTAAGATGCCAATTTTGCACAAAATCTTACATAGACCTCTTTAATGGTGAAATAAAACCAACAGTGAAGAAATTATCCCAATATCAGAGAAATTTTATTTTTTCTAAAAAAATTCTCTAGTAAAATTTGAAATGCATTTTTGAGGGCCTTAGAGGTTCAGAATGGACTCAAAAGCTGACTAGAGTTTCTTCAACACACTCTATTGTTGCAGGTCTCCTAACAATATTTCCAATGATGTATGATGATTGAAGATATGATGGTCAATTTGAAAGTTATGGCCCCTAGAGCTTTGTGTATAAAAAAATTAATAAAATATTTTTTTAAGCTGAAAGTTGGTTAGTTGGGGTTTTGACACCCAAAAGTAGGGGATTCGACTTCCTAGAACATTTTGGGATAGTTATACATTCTAGATAAAGAAGGTGAACGCGGGTGATAATGGACAGTTCCAATAGTGCAGATTGTGACTTTGGCTTGCATATTATTGTCACGAGAAAGCCCATGTGGTTGTAGCATGTTTTTTTATAAATATTGTAATTCCATTTCATTGAGATAATAAAAAGCAAGTGTTTCCTTTCCTCCATTTTTTGTTTATTTCTCTTTTCTTGTTGTGTGTTTAGGTTTGTAAGGGGAGTACCCTTCATCAACAAAATAATGAAATAAAATCTTATTTAGATAATCAATTCTTATTTATAGGTCTTGTTGAAGAGATTGAAATTAGGTGGAGTAGTATTTTTTAAGGAAACTTATTATATAATAAGATTATTCAAATTATAAAGTATATATTTTTTATCCTAGTATTGGGAATGAATATTTTTTAAAATATGTTTTAATGATCTATTTGTATTTCTAGTCATTCTATACATAAAAAAATATTATATTTAAAAATTTAATATGCATGTAAGGAATCTTATATCCATGACCTTAACAACACTATGCATATGTTTTTTAATTAGATATAGATCCCTATATATTTATATATTTCTTATTTTAAAAAATTTAAAGTTTTTTAATATTATATATTATAATATATATTTTTTCTTTTAAGTTGTTGAGTTTTAGGTTTAATTATAAAATCCAAAAGTCTAATACTTAAAATATAATTATATTTTAATCATTCATTTAAGGTGACGCATCACATTCGAGACAAGACATATATATTTATATATTTCTTATTTTAAAATTTTTAATTTTTTAATATTATATATTATAATTTATATTTTTTCTTCTAAGCTGTTGAGTTTTAGGTTTAATTATTAAATCCAAAAGTCTAATACTTAAAAAATAATTATATTTTAATCATTCTTTTAAGGTGAGGCATCACATTCAAGACAAGACATATCAAACATTAGATCATTTATGTAATATTAAGATAAACATAAATCTAATTTACATTTATATTGTAGAAAAAAAATTATAATAGTTAAAGAGAATCTTAAATACATGATTAATTATAAAAATTCTCACTATTTGTTTTATATTTGTATAATGATTACAAACTCTAACTTTATATATCTATACATACATATATATATGTATCTATATATATATGTATGTGTATATATATATGCATATATACATACATATATGTACATATATATATATATATACATATATACATATACATATATATATAGATACATATATATATATATATATACATATATATGTATATATACATATATATATGTATACATATATATGTATATATGTATATATATGTATATATATACATATACATGTATACATATACATGTATGTATACATATATATGTATACATAGACATGTATGTATACATACATATATATATATACATGTATATATATACATATACATGTATACATATACATGTATGTATACATATATATGTATACATAGACATGTATGTATACATATATATGTATATATATACATAGATATATACATATATATGTATATATATATACACACACACACATATATATATACACATATACATATACACATACATATACATACATATACATACATACATACATACATACATATATATATATATATATATATATGTATATATATGTATATATAAATACATATATATGTATGTAAACATATACATATACATATACATACTCATGTATATATATATATATATATACACACATATATATATATATATATATACATGTATGTTAATGACTGCTGTAAGACAGACTGAGTTAAACTTGCAAGTCCAAGGTCAAGGCATTCGTCCAATTTATTTAACCTTTATTGATCCCAAAGTTATTAAAAGATGGAAAATAAAAAGGATACTTTCATGTGCACTTTTCTTATATAGATATCATTGTTCATCCACAATTTAATTATGATATTGATGCTCAATATTTTGCTTCTCTAATAGACACAAGATGTCGAATTTGGGACCAAGTAGTAGTTGCACAAATTTAGAGGCCTTTTAGATCCTAAAAGGGGTGATAGGAGATTGGTTGTAAGACCAAATTTCACAATTTCTCTTGACAATAAATATATTTGTTCTTCTTTCTATTTTTTACTTGAGGTCAAAGACATAGATTTATAGCCTGAATCAATTTATACAACCATTCTTTGAGATCTTAGAGCATCCATTGTCATCATCAGACAATTCATTATCAACAATGTTATGTCCTGACAAGGATCTTGAACTAGAAGCATTCATACCTCTATATGTTGTCATTTTGTTGCAAATATTACTGAAAAGAGCTTTAGATCCTACTTAAAATTTTGATCCTTGTTCACTACTACAATTTCTCGGCTTACGATTGCCCTTAACAACGCCTCCCTAGCTTCAATAACAGGTCTTACTTTTGCGGGGTCCACGACTACTTGCAAGACTTACCCCCAATCTTTCAGACTTTATGCTCTCTCAACAAGATTTGAACAAAATGACAGACAACACATAACACAAATATTTCTATCCAAGAGTCTCAAAAAGAACATAGCATAATAGACTCAAATTTTTATTGATGAACATGGATGATTACATGGCTTTGTGAACACTAACCAAGGCTCCGTGAACAATAACCAGGCTCTGATACCAAACAAAGAGTAAACAACATTATGCTCCGATGATCAAGACCATTATTTTCTTAATTGTTTTCTTCAGGGAAAAAAAATTCTTTACAATATTATGGTTCTGCACTTTGATGATCTTGTTGTCCTTGAATATTTTCTTCTCTATTCTACTCAAAAGATGTACATACCTCTGAAGAAATATATATTTCCTTGTAGACATCTTCTTTCTGGGAAAGCATTTCTTTGTCCAAAATCTCTTCATTTTTAGTTTCATTATTAGTTTGTGAAGAACTTTCATCATTATGCTCAAAATATATACTTTAACTGCAAATAGATGCTAGATCGTAATAGCATATTTTATTAGACAAGCTTCTTATTTTCGAAGAATCATCTAGTGTTTTTCTTCCTTTGTCTTCACAAATCTTATGTTGAATTTGAATGGATTTTATCACCTTATCCAGAATCTTCTTAGTAGTTGAATTTTTTTGAATCTCAGAGATTTCATCTTCTTTTTGTAACTACTTTTGCTGCAAATGATTAGTCTTTGTTTTTACCTTCCATTTATTTATTTATTTTTTAATGTAGACCTTTTCTTTGTTAAGTTCTACTACATGGCTCTTACCCATGCTAATTTTTGACCCTGTATCCATAAGAGCATAATTTTTTTGACTCAAGTCTTCTATTTTGAAATGAACTATTGGCTTCTTTGGGCTATCATGACACAATGTACAGTCTGGATTGAATCAGGTATAGTGTTGACCGATAGGTGTAAGTGGTAGATAGTTGTACTAGTAGATGTGAGTGGTACGTGAGAAAAGTAGATGGAAAAGTAGGAGGAACTTTAGGAGGGTAGTGGAATCGGAGTGGTACGTACTATGGAATCTTATCATAGTGGAGTACGTACTCTGATATGTGCAAGCTCATGTGGCCCCTTTACAATTTGTTTAATTATTTCTAAACTTTCCTATTGACCCACTATTTATTAATTTATTTACTATCACCTTTTGTATTCCTGAAAAGTGAGAACGGTCCACTTAACACTTGTAAGTGGTTACAGGGATCTTGCTTTTTACACAGGTTTTGCATCTTGTTGACAGGCCTCACATGGCTATCATCATGGCTTTTTTAAACAGGGTTGTATCTTGCTATCAGATCTTAACGTGGCTAACTTCATGGCATAGACAAACCCTTGTGCTAGTTGAGATGGGATCCAGGTGGAAAAAGATTATCTAGAAGAGGTTCAAAAATATCGTTCCAATCTTCTAGTCTCCTATGGAATGCATGGACAATTTTGACTTTTTCTTCACCTCTTACAATGTCTCATTCTATACAGACAACTATTTTAGCAAGAAATAAGCTTGGCATTACATCCTCGATCATTACTTATGGAAACCATGGATATGTGAGAGGATAGAATTCAATCCTTTGGAGACAATATCCTCCTAGTTCAACTAAATAATCAACCATTCCTTCAAAAATGACATGAAACAAATTTCTATGTATGACATTAAAGAATTGTCTCATATCAAGTGGGAAGTTTGGAGTAAAAATATATGCATAGTCTTCAAACTCACTTTGTAGGAGAGTCATACTATTGATGAGTCCATACTTACAACATTTAAGTAAATTCATTTTTGTTGGATTGGTCCAACATAAGGATTGAAACCTTGTGATTTGTATATCCATAAAACAATGGTTCCTACAAGTGAAAGCAATTGGAGCATATGATAATCCAAATGCTTCTAAAAAGTTTTCTTCTTCTTCTGGAGAATGAATCCTTTGGTCATGATACTCTAGGATGAGTCTTCTAAGATTTAGCAGCCATTTATCTAAAATCCAACTTCGACAAGCGAAGTAATAATTTACAGTGGAAGTTGTGGAAGTTCTATAATACTCATCTAATTATTTTGATCGGGGTATTGAATCACCAATTTGACTTGAATTGTTGTTGCTAGTTATTTGGTTAAGGAATCTGCAAGTGGATTATTTTCCCCTTTTATCCATTCAATATCAAAATCATATGAGATGTTGTATGGGTGATGCTGAAAATTGCTTCGATAGTTTTTCTAAGAAGAAAAGGAAAATAGCATATGATAGATGTGTAGAAGATCATATAAGGATTCTGAAAGAAAATCTTGAAGATGTAGGATGCGAATTAGAGAGAGAAATAAAAAGGAAAACTTATAGATACGAAGAAATCTCAGTAGCTAGATATTCCATTAATAAAACTTCATTACATTAGAGAGAGCTTCATTACATGAGACATACTTCATAACCTATGAAAGTCAGTTTCTCATAATCCCTAGATCGCATGGAAGCGCAAGGTTAGAGGATACTTCCAACTTGCTCCTATGAGACTCTTGACACTATCACTCTTGCTACAAGACTTTAGACACTATCACTCAAGGTATAACTCTAAGACTCCATCCAACTCTATCACTCAAGGCACCTTCAATGAGCCCACAAGGCCTCTATTTATAGTAGTTGGAGGCCAAGGGGTAGGTGGATTTTGACCGGTAGGTGTGAGTGGTAGATGGATTTGACCGGCAGATGTAGGTGGTAGATGGTACTGGTAGATAATAAAAGTAGATTAAAAAGTAAGAGGAACTTTTGGAGGGTAATGAAAGTGGAGTGGTAGGTGGTGGTACGCACTATGGAATCTTATCAAAGTAGAGTACGTACTCTGATATGTGCAAGCTCATGTAGGCCCCTTTACAATTTATTTAATAATTTCTAAACTTTCCTACTGACCCACTATTTATTAATGTATTTACTATCACTGTTTGTATTCCCGAAAAGTGAGAACAGTCCACTTAACACCTGTAAGTGGCTATAGGGATCTTGCTTTTTACATAGGTTTTGCATCATGTTGATAGGCTTTGCATGGTTGTCATCATGACTTTTGTAAACAGGGTTGCATCCTTCTATCAGATCTTAACGTGGTTGACTTCATGACACAGACAAACCCTTGTGCTAGGAAACCGTCATTTTCCTTTTGCAATCCGTTGCATAGTGGGGTCCATTGCAAATGAAACATTTAACCTTTTTTGGAACCTTTTTTGATGCATTTTTCCTATTAAGCATATATGCTGGAGGTCTAAACCCTTTTCTTTTAAACTGGTTTCTTTTAATTAGAGAAACTCTAAATTTTCTCCTGTGGTGAGGAAAAGATTTCATTTCACCAGTATAGTATGAATCAGGAGAAAAGTAAGATTTCTTCTTAAGATTTTTGCAGGAACATTTCCTTTTGAATTCTTTAACCAAAGTAAACTCCTTGAAATTCTTATTTGGGGGCTGACAATAAAATTCCTTAAGATTGAATGTAAAATTAAACTCATTATCATTCTGGCTAATTGCTTTTAAGAGACAATGTTTTTGTAGCTTATTTGCTATAACATTTTTGAGTTCAGCAAATGTACAAATTTGGAGTCAAAAATATTTTATGTTCATCACATAGTCTTATGCCCAGCTTCCCAATTGACAAGGCAAAGAGTTTAGATAATGTCTTTTAGTCGACTCATTATTTTGTAGGCAAGCTTGGAACAAATACTTTTCAAATACCAAATTATATTTATGTAGAAAGGTTAAATTCCTTAATTTCAAAGTATATAAGATTCTCGTAGCTTGTCAAGCCTTATTTTTGGTGGCTATACAAAATTCATTAATCATTTTAAATTTTAATTGTAAGAACCCAACAGTCATTATATCTTGTTTTCCAAGATTTTAATCTTTAACAAAAGCTTCATCAAAATCTTCAGTCTGATCACCTATAGCATATGCAAGGTCCTCTTCTGGCTGAGAAATTGTAGTAGTGAACAAGGATCAAAATTTTGAGTAGGTTCTAAAGCTCTTTTTCAGTAATATTTGCAATAGAATGACAACATACAGAGGTATGAATGCTTCTAGTTCAAGAGCCATGTCAGAACATAACGTTGTAGATTATGAATTGTCTGATGATGAGAATGGATGCTCTAGGATCTCAAAGAATGGGCTATCATATTTAAGGAATGAAAAGAAAGCTTGTAGAGAAAAAAGATAATAGACACTGTGATAACTTTGCAAGTAAATAGGAAGGAAGACAAGTCTTATATGGGTGATGCTGAAAATTGCTTAGATGGTTTTTTGAGAAGAAAAGGAAAATAGCATATGATGAATATGATAGATGTGTAGAAGATCATATAAGGACTCTAAAAGAAAATCTTGAAGATGTAATATGTGAATTAGAGAGAGAAATAAACAGGAAAACTTATAGATATGATGAAAACTTAGTAGCTAGAAGAATACAAAAATAAAAATATTTGCAGAGGATAGAAGAACTTAACAAAGAAAAGGTCTACATTGAAAAAGAAATAAATAAATGGAAGGTGAAAACGAAGACTAATGTTTTGCGAAAATAAGATGACTCTAATACTACAAGGGCTAGGAAAATCTTGGAAAAGACAAAAGAAAAGCAAGAAAACCCTCTGGAAAAGATTGTTGATTCTTCAAAGATAAGTATCTTGTTTGATAAAAAAAACTATGTAGAGCAAGAAGATTCTGATCTAGCATCTGTTAGCAGTCAAAGTATATCTTTTGAGTATAATGATGCAATTTCTTCACAAATTAATGATAAATTTGAATATACTCACCTTGAAGAATCCATGTGTTTAATTATCTCTAAGCATAATGAAGAAAATTCTTCCCAAATTAATGATGCAGAACTGAAGAAGGTAAATGAAGTAGAAGATACTTATTCTCAAGAAATGACAAAGCATTTAAGGGGAAAATTGTTTTCTAGGAAAAGAAGTTTGTAGTAATTCTCAGCGCAACATATTAACAGAAAAAGAAGATACTAAATTAACAGAAGAAGAAGATAATAGAAATTGTCTAGCAAGATTGATTGAAAATAAAGAAAGCATAATGAATATAGTGGATCAATATTTCTTTCCTAAGAATTTATACACAAAAGAAATAGATCATAATGAATGGATGCTCTATCAAGTCTCTGGAAAAATAAAGAAAGTGTTGGAGATGAGTATGATCAAAGTCTTCTTGACTATGCAACACATTTATTAGAAGGAAGTTTTGAAGAATATTAAAATTTATATTCTCCTAGGATGGAATTTTCTAAGCTAGTTTTCAATGGTTTCTTTTACTCAGATTGGTGTCATTTTGGAAAATAATTCGGGAGCTAAATTTGTTATTTTCAACCAAGATTTTGTTTGTATCAATGCTATTGGTATATTTCATACACAAGAGAATCTAGTTCTTGATCCTCTAGAATTTTTAGTCATCCAAAAAATTAAAGTGTTGCTAGCGGAGTGTCAAAGAAACATATTGGAAAGATATTTCTTTAAAAATCTAGTTTTAGTAACCAGAATTCAAGGTTGGGGTAACTTGCAAATAGTGTCGGGTGCAAAAGAAATACACATTTTGTACCCAAACCTTACTAAGGGAGAATTAGTTGTTCTAAAGACATTAGTAAGGCAATGAAGTAGTCATCGGTGAGGAGGGACCTCAAGGAGATCAGTCCAAACCAGTCAACAAGAGTAAACACAATGGAAATACACATACATGATGGAGGCAATGTAGAATAGATAGTTTTTATTGCATGAAATTTGATTACGTCCAACCAATAACAACTGGGTTACAACATACCGACACACAATCTTGATAGAATAGGTCACAACCGGGACCTTGAATCAAAAGATTTATCTTCTAAGCACAGTCTATCTCACATTGATTATAATTGATCTTCAATTGATTGCATTCTAAAGCATGATTATAAATATAAATATCGATCCACAGGATCCAGTTGACCCAAAAGGATCAAAACCTGAAGAACAAGACCTAACATGCAAAATGAACAAGGTTGGCATCCGCTAAGAGATTCCTCCAAAAAATCCAAAGGATGAAACGTATAAGGTCGACCACACGCTAAGAAACATTGAGATCAACATCCAAGGCTCCGCAAGCTTCAGAATGGCTTCCAATAGTTCACAAAAATAGATTTTAGGCAACCACTAACAAAGGAACAACCGGTAACAAGAAACTGTCATGGAAACCAGTAGCGATATCTTGCCAAAAATTGATCCAAATGAGATGCGGTTTGAAAGAAAGAAAGATGATCAAATCTTCAAGTAGAATCCAACTCCACAAGATCTAGTGAGCCAAAAACAAGACACACAAACAAGAACACATAAACTACAAACAAAAAACAAAATAGAGAAGAAAATGTTTTTGGTTGATGCAAGATTGTTGTGAACCGGGGATGCTCCTACATCAGACATCTAGGGTTAGTGAAAAGTGAGCCTCTAACTTTGTTGGGGTCAGAGGGAAACCAAGGTGGTCTACCTCTGAATGAGAAATCCAAGATGAATCTTCAATTGGTCTGCTCTTCCACTTCAGAAGATATTATTTGTACTGATTGTTCCGGGTACTACACCCAATCCTATTGTCCAAAATCTCTTCAATCTGATCTGGTTCCTTTCAGGGAAATTGTTTCTCAAGGTTTGCAACACTATCCTCACTGAATTTTGGTTCATGGTATTCTTGAAGATCTGTAATGTTGAATATAGGTGAAATACTTAGACTATCTAGTAGCTCCACTTCATATGCATTTCCAGAACTGAACTTTTTCAAAATCTTACATGCTGCAAACTTCTTCATCTGCGACTTATTATAAGTTCCAACCGGGAATCTCTCTTTTTTAAAGTATACCATCACCTCATCACCAACTTCAAATTCCTTATGTCTCCTCTTCTCATCTGCCTTCTCCTTATATTTTCTATTCATGTCTTCCAAATGTTGTTTAACCTGAATATGCAATGCTGGCATGTGATCTGCAAAATCTTATGCTTCTGAACTCTTCCAGTCTTCATTGCTAATGTCCCTCAATTCTGCTATTCCTCTAGAATGCACTCAGATAACAATCTCAAAATGTGTTTTTCTGATACTTCTATTCACTGAATTGCTATAGGCAAACTCTTCTTGTGCAAGGATCAAATCCCAACTTCGAGTTTTATTTCCCACTAAACATCTCAACAAGTTTCCCAAACTCCAATTAACAACTTCTATCTATCCATCAACCTATGGATGAAAAGTAGAACTGAACTTCAAATCTATCTTCATCTTCTTCCAAAGTGTTCTCCAAAAATAGCCAAAAAACTTAGTGTCTTTGTCTGAAACTATGCTCTTAGGTAGTCCATGCAATCTCACCACTTCCATGAAAAATATGTCTGCTACATGCAATTCATCTAGTGTCTTCTTACAAGGTATGAAATGAGCCATCTTTTAAAATCTATCCACTACCACAAATATAGAATCATTCCTTCTCAGTACCTTAGGAAATCCAAGTACAAAATCCATGCTTATATCCTCCCAAGGTCTTACCGGTACTGTAAGAGGTTTATATTGTTAGGAACCACATAGATACTGAGAGGGGGGGGGGGTGAATCAGTATCTAACTGGTTATAAGATTTTCTTAACTTAAAACATGTAGAGCAAATTAGAACTGTGTACCAGTAAACAAAAAGTAATGCAATAAACAGAGATAGAAACAACCACATGAAAAACACACCATAATACAATATTTTAATGAGGAAACCTGGTGTGGGAAAAACCTTGGTGGGATTTGTGACCCACAATATTCACTTACTAGCCAATAAGAGAATATTACTGCTACAAGAGGGGCCTGCACATGCAGGAAGGCCAAGTGCCTAGAGCTCACTGCTCAATTACAAAATGAGAAGTCTCACTAACTTACAAAATGGATTATATAAATCCAATGTCTTGTACTGCTTCAAAATAGTATCTACTATGCCAGATCCAGTACCGGTTTATAGCTCTGCTTCTTACATAAACCCTTAACCTATAATTCGCATAATAGGTATGCCTTATTTCGCCTATATATTTTCTTCCATCTATTACATATTTGTTCTACGATGATCTCTCTTATATAAGAGTCATTTTACAACTTGCCAAGTCATCTTACAATGATTTTACAATAATAAACACAATATATTAAAAACAAAATTCCTGTCGGCTTCTGTGTCGGTATGCTTCCTTTCACTACTGGTGCTGATAGTCTGTGTGACGGTGTAGAATCTAACTTTGCTGGTGCTGGTGGATTGCCTTGCCGGTGTAATAGGATTGTAAGGTTGCCATCAATGACAAAACCTTCAATCACCTACAATGTCTCATTGGAGTGTGCATTTGCCAATAATCTCCCCCTTTGGCATTGATGGCAACACTCATGAGAAAAATTCAGAAGTGTATCCAAAAATTGAAGTCCAAAAATTGTTAACAAAAATGTGTGCTCCCCTTGAGCAGATGATCCCTAAGTTATTGGATTTTTCTCATACCACTACTCCCCCTTTGGCATCAATGACAAAGGTTGTCAAAGTGTCAATAGAGTGTAGTTCCATGTCTCAACCTTGTAACCGGTTGGTTACAATATGAAAAAGCTCTGCCAAAACCAGATTCAAGTTCTCAATGAACTTTTTACTATCTTTTATTGCGGCCTCTATCCTCTGAACTGTACTGGTGAGGTGTTGCATTTGCTCTGTCGGTGTTTTCTGTCCTTGTACCAATGCATCAGATATTTCTTTCCTTAATGATGCTAGGTAGTCCATTTTTGGACTTATTCTTAATTTCAGATCCTTAGCCTTACTTTTTATTCTCTCCTTTTCTCTTTCTAGCTTTAGTAATTCTTCCTCAAAACTTGTTATATTTTGCTCAAAAACTGATAATGAATCAGATGAATTAATAAAATTGTCAGCTAGTTGATTTATTTCCTCTCATATCTTGCTAATCTTCTTGTCTATATCAACTGTCAAAAAGTTAGTCTTACAATTATCTTTGTACAAAATTTTGAATTCCTTTAATGTGCTACATAATTCCGGTAGAAGTGTGTCAAACTGCCTTGTACACTTCTTTATCTGTTCCTCAAAGAATTTCTATTTTTCCTTTTCTAACCTCTCTTTGAATGCGTTCTCCTTTATTTGTTCAACTGTCACTATGTTGTCTGTAATATACTTAGACAAAGTGTCAAGTTGACTCAAAGAATCCTTATTATCTACATTACATTTTGGAGCTATCATCTGAAAAATTGGAATTGTGTCATCTATAGCCTTATATGTCTGTGAACTACAATCTGTTATTTTCTTTATAGAGTCTAAAAGTACTTCAGTTACATTTGTTGTCTTGAATCCTGCAGTTGAAGAGCCAATACTCTAAATTCCGCCAGTGGGAGAAATATCCTTGCTTGCAGTGACCTCTGGAAGGTCAGTCTGTGTTTCTATTTCCTTAAGCAATGGTTTGTTTTGCTCAGCAATTGTCGGTGGCACTGATTCTGTATTAACCTGTTCCTGTGCTAGAGCCTGTTGCTCTGCTTGTTGCTTTGTTTGTTGTTCTTCCTATTGTTCTAAGTTACCATCTGTCGGTTTACCTTTAGTGTTATCTATGTTATCAGTTACCAGTGATTCACTAACCATATCTATCTTACCGGTTGTGTCCTTATCTACCACAATGTTGACCTTTGAGTATCAACATCTACTGTATATAATACCTCAGAATTAGGATTTGTATCCTTTTGTGATATATCCATACTCTCATCAGCCGGTTGATCTTCAGTTGTTGTTACCGATGGAGTATCTAGAGATGGTGGGGGTAGATTATCTATTATTTTCATGCTTGGAGGTCCACCAACCTTTCCTTTTCCCTTATCCATGTCTTTCTGATATACCTTGATTGGTTTGGGGTTTCTATATTCTTCTTGTTTTTCTTTCTCAACAAGGAATATATCCCATGCGTTAGTAGTTTCCTCTACAACCTCATTTACTCTACCAACCATAAGTGCTACATGTCGGTGTGCAGTTGAGAATACTGTCTAGTTAGCCTCTGAGATAATATCATTTATCTCCTTTGGTGAGTTAACAGGATAAACAACAAGTAGTTTCTCAATCTTTATTTTCTTGTCAAGCTCTATAATAGCTTGCCTTCTAGCTTCAAGTCTCTTAAATAGTTCTACCAGTACTTCATCTATGATTTGCATCAAAAATTTCTTGTAGATATCTAAGTGTATAATTACACTATTTTCAACTTTCTCCTTGTCATCAACTGATAATGTATTATATAGTTTGTTTATGTTTTTCAGTTGTCCATCCTTTGTTATTTCATCTAGTAGTTTGTCAATTGGAGCAATATTTTGTTGAGTCCTTTTCTTTGGTGTTAACTTTTTCTTCTTTGGAGTTATCTTCTTAGCCGTGGACCTTACTGCTTGTTGTTTTTGTCTGGTTCTTCTAGGCGAAGGTGTGGATATCAGTGAAGGTTCCCTTTTCCTTACAACTCTTTTAAATGCAGTTGGCATGTCACTTTCTGAAGAAGTTGCTACCAGTGAAAGGTGAGTTTCTGGTTGTTGTGCTTGTAACTCATCTTCAGTGATACCGGTTTGTTTAAGTACATCTTCTTTGATAGCCTTAGCCTGCCTTGAACCTCTCCTCACTATTGCTTCTACTTTCTTCACTTTCTTCTTGGATTGAATTTGATTTTCAATGGTTTCAACACTGCCAAATACTTCTTCCTTAGGTTCCTTGGGTGCTTCCAGAAGGGCTTTTGCATATGTTTCAATGATGTGATCATCTATCTCATAACCCATTTCAGTAACCCAAATTGTTCTTGGGATAACTGCCTCCTTCCAGATCTCATCCTTCTTAATCACAAAACATATGTCATCCTTATACTTATCTACAATTGTTTGTGATAATCTTACTCTAGTGTTCATCCGGGCCTTCAATGCTTGAAAGTACTCATTAATATTCTTCTCTTTGTTTTCACCCATGTTGTTCAATAAGTTAGATAATTGTTTGCCTACCAGTATGTCAAATCCAAGGTTCTTATTACCTATACCGGGCACCTGTTTGGTTATATGTAGCATTAAGCAAACAAGTAAGTTGCCAAATCTAAATGTCCCTTTCTTATCCTTCTTGATCTTTTCCAGATTGTCAATCAATTCATCCTTCAACCATTCACACATATCAAATTTTCACATTATCCTTAATCATGTCGTGAGCACTCTTTATGCATAAGATGGAAACTGAATTTAGTCTGTTTGCATGTGTTGTTTTGTAGCCTAGAATCATGCTAATGAATCTCACATTTATGTCAGTTACATCATTCACCCTTAAAGATCTTTTGTCGGATGTTGCACCTGTTAGGTTCATTACTAGGTCATTTGAGACCTTCTTTGTCTTGCTAGATCTATTACCAGTGGAGGGTAACCCTGTTACAACTTTTACTGCCTCTTTAGTTATTTTGTGAATTGAATCCTGCCAGAAAAAGTCACCATGAACCTTGCTCAACACTATCCTTATCACTTCCTTAGGGAATTCCGGAATGTAGAGAATTTTTGTGAATCCTAGGGTTTCAATTATTTTTAGTTCAGGTTTCACATTACCAGAATCATCACAAATAACAGTCTTGTACATGTTCTTAATTTCTTCATCTCCTGATTCTTCTATATGGCAATGAATATACATCCTAGGGTCTTTTGCAAAAACTACTCCTTTGGGGATTTGAGAAAAAGCACCAAAATTATCATCCTTCTTTGCTATTTTGGGAACTAATTGAAAAACAGGCCTAGGGCACTTGATTACTTCCACTACAGTAGGGTTTGCTATGAATTCAGGTACAAAAGAGGATGCCATGATTATAAATACCTTTTTTTGCCTTTGGAAAGATTGATTGTTGAATTGCTTTGCTTCTTTGCTCGAAATGCCTTAGCTCTGGAAATTTTGTGCTCTTCGAATGTTTGAATGCTCGGTGAAGTAAAATGGAGCCAAAAACACTAATTTATAATGTCAATCCACCAACTACCACATTTAATGCTTGCTGGTTAAGTACTCACTTAACATATCTACTGGTATAGAAGTAATTTTAACTTCTTACCATCAACCGAGGGAATAATAGCATATTTCTCATTTGTTTGCCAAACCCTCAAGAGAATTTTCTTTAGCTAGATGAAGACCCTCCTACTGGTGGAGTGTTACTTTCTTCTGCCGGTGGAGTGTTACTCTGTTCTACCGGTGGAGGAGTATTCCTATCAACATTTAGTTCTGATTTCCTGATCCATTGTTTTGAGAATTCCTGCTTTACTTCTTCAACCTTTTCTTTCCCTTTCAAACTAGGACCTTTGTTGTTTACCAGTGAGGACTTGCTTCTACAAAATTTAGCAATATGCCCAATTTTGTTACATGCATAACAAGTCACATTATTTCTCTGAATAGCCTTTCCATAACCTATGCCGGTTTGTGTTTTGCATTGATTAGATAAATGTCTAAATCTTCCACAAATATAACATCTCACATTCATTCTGCAATTTTCAGAATTATGACCAACTTTGTTGCATTTTGAACATTTACCGGTGGGTGTACTGGTATTCTAATAATTTCTAGATCTACATTGATTTTCTCCATGACCATACTTGTTATAGTTAAAGCATTTGCCATTAAATTTATAAGCAGTAGGTTGTCTTACCGGTTTTCCATGATCCTGTGTGTTTTCAGTACTAGAGCTTTCACCAATTTCAAAGCCAAGACCATTAGTGTCACCATTAGGTTTCTGATTCTTCAACAAGTCACCAAGTTCTTCTGAGCTTTTCTTGAATTTTTCTTTATGTTGATTTGCAACAACCAGTTCTCCTTCCAAGATACCTTTTTGTCTCATGAGTTCATTTGAGTCATTTTGTGCATGCATTAGATTTGTCTTCAACATATCATTTTCATAACTAAGTCTTGTGTTTTCATTTGCAGCATCATTCAGTCTTCTAGTCAAGTCTTCTTCATTCTTCTTTCTATCTTTAATTTCTTTACAAAATCTCATAGTCATATCCTGCATCTCACTCTTTGTTGTCATGTTTTCTTGTTTCAGCTTATTCATTAGATCACTAAGAGTTTCTTTTTCATCACTCTCATTTTGCATCTTTTCACAAAGTTCTCTTCTCTTGTTTCTTGAAATAGTAAGATTTTCTTGAAGTGCTTGAATGATATCCTGAGCAGCCTTTAGATCATCTTCAAGTTTGATATTTTTCAATTTTTCTGCATCATAGTCTAAGAGAGCTCCTTCTAGTTGCTTCATCAAGTTTTCCATCTCTACCAGTGTCAAGATCTTCCTCAAGTTGTTAGGCTTCTAAAAATAGAGGACCAAGCTCTGATACCAATTGTTAGGATTCCCACAAATACTGAGAGGGGGGGTGAATCAATATCTGACTGGTTATAAGATTTTCTTAACTTAAAACATGTAGAGCAAATTAGAACTGTGTACTGGTAAATAGAAAGTAATGCAATAAACAGAGATAGAAACAACCACATGAAAAACACACCATAACACAATATTTTAATGAGGAAACCCGATGTGGGAAAAACCTTGGTGGGATTTGTGACCCACAATATTCACTTACTGGCCAATAAGAGAATATTACTGCTACAAGAGGGGCCTACACATGCAGGAAGGCCAAGTGCCTAGAGCTCACTGACTTAAAAAATGGATTATATAAATCCAATATCTTGTACTGCTTCAAAATAGCATCTACTATGCCAGATCTAGTACCGGTTTATAGCTCTCCTTCTTACATAAACCCTTAACCTATAATTCGCATAATAGGTTTGCCTTATTTCACCTATATTTTTTCTTCCATCTATTACATATTTGTTCTACGATGATCTCTCTTATATAAGAGTTATTTTACAACTTGCCAAGTCGGCTTACAATGATTTTACAATAATAAACAAAATACATTAACAACAAAATTCCTGTCGGCTTCTGTGTCGGTATGCTTCCTTTCACTGTCGGTGCCCTTAGTCTGTGTGCCGGTGTAGAATCTAACTTTGCTTGTGTCGGTGGATTGCCTTGCCGGTGTGATAGGATTGTAAGGTTGCCATCAATGACAAAACCTTCAATCACCTACAATGTCTCATTGGAGTGTGCATTTGCCAATATATACAATCCCACATTCTAACTACTACCTTTTGGAACTTGACAAACTCTACAACTCTACACATATCTCTTAACTTCCTTATGAATTTGGGGCCAAAAGTACTGCTCACTCACCAATGCAACTGTTTTATCGATACCTAAATGTCTAGCTAAACCTCCATCCTGCTTATCTTTTATCATGCTCTCTCTCATGGAACTCTTAGGTATGCATAACTAAACTCCCTTGAATAAAATCCCATCCCAAATGAAATAATCCAACCATTTGCTCCTATCAACCATAACTGGTTCTCTACATACTTTTCAAGGTTCTGCAAAATCTAGGTCTTCATCACAAGGTCTTCAAATATTCAAAACCTAATACTATCACTCTGATCTCTATCAGAAAATATCTTATCTCTATCGAGTGTTCTCCTTTTGGTTCCAGTCTCTCGGTCTTCTTAGGAATTAAGGCAAAACATACATTCTCATATCTCAGTCCATCCATGAATTTCCTCCATCTACTAAACAGATTCTGGTATTTTTACAGACTTCACTCTTCAAAGGTTCCTCCAAAGGTAACAAGGTTTGCTTCATCCCATTGGCCACAATAGTGTATATATTCTTCCTCCCATCATGTATTGCCTGTCTATCAAACTACCAAGGTTTTCCCAACAAAAGATGAAAAATATCCATAGGCATAATATCACACAAAACTTCATCATGATAATTCCCAATTTTTCAATTTTACCAAACATTGTTCACTTACTAACAACTTATGTTCATCTTGAATCCATGCTATCTGATAGGCTTAGGGTGTTTCAATATCTCCAATTTCAACTTATTCACCATCTCTTCTGAAACAAGATTATCTAAACTACCACTATCAATAACAACTTTACAATACTTACCAGATACCTTACATCTGGTTTTGAATAGGTTTTTCCTTTGCAAGGGTTCTTCATCTCCTTTGGTATGACACAAATCTCTCCTCATCATCAACAGTTCTCCATCTTTCGGTTTATTGTCTGATTTGGTGGGGTTTTCTTCCACCACTACTTCTCTTCTGGTAACCTCTATTTTCTTACATTCAAATGCACAGTGTCCTTCTCCTCCACACTTAAAGCAGGTTCTTCTAAATGTCATCTTGTCTTGTCTTCCAAAGTTCCCATTCCGGTAACCATTTGGTTCTCTCCTCTGGTAGAAAATTCTATCATCCTTCTAGTATGAATTACCTTCTTTTCTCACTTCCTTGTCCTTGTTATGATTTGTATTGGTTCCTCTTCCTCTGGTATATCCTCTTCCTCCTTGAAATCTTCCTCTGGTAAACCTTCCACCTCTACTTCTCTATCTTTGCTCATGTCTTTTTTTCAATTTCTCTTCAGCCTTTAGTGCATATTGGTAAGCCTCTTCATCACTCTCCAATTTGATCATATTGATTTCATCTTGTATAGACATCCACAATCCATTCAAATATCTTGTAATTTTCTCAACTTCATCATCAACATGTTTGGATTTGATGTTCAACTTGTAAAATGCTTTGGTGTACTCCTTCACACTATATTCCTTATGTCTTAGATTCTACAACTTCTGGAACAAATGCACTTGATAATTTGTCGGGAAAAACTTTGATTTCAACTTAGCAATCATCCTATCCCATGTCTTAATCTTTTCTTTACCTCTTCTTTTCCTATCAACTTTCTATTGCCATATGTGCAGAATATGTTGACATGATGATATTGTGTTGTTATTGATGTCAATATGCTGAAAGAGAGAACCAATAATATGTTGAAGAGTGAACCGGTAATATGATGAAGAGTGAACAGGTTTATTGAAGTTAAGCAACTAGCAAAGTGAACTGGTATAATGATGAGAACCGATATATGTGCAAAAGGTGAAGCAGTACGTTTGTCCAAGTGAACCGATATATGTAATGTTTTCTATCAAGGTTTAATATGGTATGACTACCGGTTGGTAGTCTCAGCTTCAGGGTTTCCGGTTGAAGTGTTTCAAGCCTGTGTGATTCAATCGATGGCATTGTGTGATGAGTTAGCATTGTAATGGAGATCAAATTGTGTTGCCACATCAGCCTCGTGCACGTGAAGGATCTTGCATGAAGGAGATTGATCCTATCTACCTCGGGAATGTGCAAAGTCTATGCAAACGGTGGAGAATGCGTGATGGGTTATCACCTCCAAGAAGCGGTGAAGAAAGAATGATGGAGAATGCTTTGAGATCTATTCAAGACCATTGTATTCAAATGCAAAGTGTTCAATGGTAAGGATTGAACCGACTGAATTGCTCAACCTAAATGTTTAACGTTTAGGGTTTATGTTACTGACCTATCTATTTCCTATAAGGTCGATGTTGTGTTTCATGTTGAAGTTGTTGGCAAATGTTGTGTGTGTATCTAAGTGCAAAGATACATGATTCTTGCCAGACCATATAAGAGGGTTGATACTTGCAGAGTGTGTATGCAGAAGAAAGAAACTAAAGCGGATTTGCATTGGCATTGAAGTGCTACTACCAGATCATTGTAATACCTATTGATCTCTAACCACTTCAATAGTTGGAAAATCCATTAACAGGGTAGCTTTAACTAGCTTGCTATAAATCCTTTAACAGGGTGACTCAAAGCCATTGGGTTCATGAAATCCTCTAACAAGGTTTAACCCTTAACCGGGTGATCCCTAACAAGATCGGTTCTTAACAGAACCTGTTGTAACAGTCTTTAACCAAACAAGGCTCCTAACAGAGTAGACTTCTAAAGAGTTCAAAAACAGCTTTTGGGTATTCATCCCCATCGTGGTTTTTCCCAGTTGGGTTTCCATGTGAAAAATATGTTTGTCATGTGTGATGTCCTTTTCATGTGATGCTTTGTTGTTTTCTGTCAAGTGGTGAATCATGTTGATCTAGCATGTTATTATATTTTTGATGATAGATTACCTATTTATGCACAAGGATAATGTGGAAATGAGGGTGTAGGTTGTGTGGTAAGATAAGTGTTTCCGGTTTCTATCTTTCACAATCTCATTGTGTTTAACCAGTAGTAATTTGGTTTATGAGTGGTGTTAGTGATTGCCAGTCAAGTTCACTATTTACAATCAAACCGGTTCAGGAATTGTTTTTATATCTATACCGATTCACCCCCCCCCTCGTAGTACCGGTTTGGTACTCATTGTTCATCATTGTACTATCTATTGGTATCAGAGTGTCCTCCATGTCCTCTGTGTTGTAAGCTTAACCGCTTGAGGGAAAGATCCTATTGTAATGATGAAGAGGGAAGGTCCAAAGTTCAATAGAGATAATTTCAAAATATGGAAGGACAAAATGAAGATATACATCAGAAGCATGGGTGCTCAACACTGGAGCTATGTTGAGAACGCTTATGTTACTCCTACTGGTACTCTCACCGACGATCAAAAGAGAGAGATCCAAGAGAATGGGCAAGTCATGGAAGCCCTAATCAGTAGCTTATTTGACATTGAGTTTATTGATGTTCAGGATAAATAAAATCCCAAGGAAGTATGGGATACTCTTGAGAATATCTATGGTGGTGATGAGCATGTAAAAAAGCTAAAGAAGAAAGCCTTAGGGGAAAGTTTGAAGACATGCGAATGGTTGAAGGAGAGACCATTCAACAATATGGAATAAGAACCAAAACTGTTGTTGGAGATATCAAGAGTGCTGGTGGTAAAATGGAAGATTCCACTATTGTTAGCAAAGTTTTGAGATCCTTATTACTGGTCTATGCAATAAGGGTTGCTGCTATTTAGGAGTTGAGGTCAATAGACAAGACTAAGGTATCCCTAGACTCCATCATTGCAAAGTTGACAGCTTATGAGCTAAATAGTTTTTATGGTAGTGTTTAGAAGACTGGATCAACCTTTAGAGCATCTGTTGCACCATCTAGAAAAGGAAAAGAAGCTAGTACCAGCCGTGTACCAAGACAGAGAAGAGAAATGGATGATGAGGATATTTTGATGGAATTTGAAGCTCTTCTTTCCAAGAGACTTCCTAAGGGAACTAGTAAATATAGAGGTAAGCTTCCTTTGAAATGCTTCTCTTGTAAACGGATAGGACACATTGTTGTAAACTGTCCTAATGGTGATAGCAAGGACAAACCAGAAAAGTTTAATAAGTTCAAAGGAGGAAACCAAAGAAACTGTTTTGTAGCAATTGATGAAGGTGTCATTGATGAGGAATCAGAAGATGAAGAAAATGAGGATATTGTGTTTGCAGCAGTCAAGGAAGATGTGTCAGACAAGAAGGCTCTTGTCTCCCGCTTTGATAATTCCAATGAGTGGATTATTGATAGTGGATGTTCTCACCATATGACTAGTGACCGAAGTAAGTTTCTTTCTTTGGAAGAATATGATGGTGCTATGGTTCATTTTGGTAATGATGCACCATGTATGGTCAAAGGCAGAGGTTCCATCTCTCTGAATGGAAAGAGCAGTGTTGACAATGTGTATTGGGTAGAAGGTCTAAGGCACAACCTTTTGAGTGTTGCTCAACTAAATAATAATGGACTCACTCTGGAATTAAAAAATAGAGTGTGCAAAATCAAAGGAAAAAGTGGTGAACTGATGGCCACCGGTATGCAGACCAAAGGTAACCTATTTCAGCTAAATGCAAATATAAGTACATGTCTTATGGCTAGGTTTGATGATAGCTAGATATGGTATAGGAGACTCTACCATGTAAATTTTGATAACATTGTGAAGGCTAGTAAGATCAAGGCAGTTAGAGGATTGTCGGTGCTGAGAAAATCGGAAAATCCTTTGTGCAGAGAGTGTCAACTAGGGAAAATGTCTTCCTCAACCTTCAAAGGTAAATCTTTCATTGCAGACAATTTACTTGATCTTATGCATACTGATTTCTGTGGTCCTATGAAAACTAGGAGTGTACAGGGAGATAGGTATTTTATGATTCTTACAGATGATTTCTCAAGAATGATGTAGGTCACATTCTTGAAGGATAAGTCTGAAGCCTTTGGAAAGTTCAAATATTTCAGAGCACTGGTAGAAAAGGAAAGCGGTAGAAGAATCAAATGCCTTAGAACTGATCAACTAGGAGAATTCAACAAATATTGTGAAGAGAATGGAATCAAGAGCCAACTATCTGCCCCTAGGAATCCACAATAGAATGGCTTAGTAGAGAGGAACAACGGACTGTGGTTGAAGTGGCTAGAACTATGTTGATCCAAGGAAAGGTTTCTCACACCTTTTGGAGAGAAGCGGCGAGCACTGCATTCTACACAATGAACCAGGTACTCATCAAGAAAGGAAATGATAAGACTCCTTATGAGTACTTGGACCAGTAAGACACCAGTGGTAAGCTACTTTAGAATGTTTGGTAGTAAATGTTATATCAAGAGGAGTGAACATCAGAGTAATTTTGATGCTAAATGCAATGAGGGAATATTCCTAGGGTATTCTACAAAGAGTAAAGCTCTCAAATGTTTCAAAAATAGGACTCAGAGAATTGTTGAAAGCATCAATGTTAGGGTTGATGAAAACTCTGAGAAACCTGAGGAAACTAGTAGAGAGCATGTAGGAGATGAACTGGTAGTAACCTTCTAGGAACCGGTTGCAAATCAGCCCAGTACTAGTAATTGTGCTCCTACACCGGTGGATGCTAATGCTGATGAAGATGAGGATGAAGAAGAAAAGCAAGAGGAATCTGTTAAGAATATACCTAGGTATGTCAAACTCAATCATGATCCAAAGTAGATCATAGGAGACAAAGATGCAGGGATTCTTACAAGAAGAAAGGTTAGAGAAAGCTCATGTATGATCTCTGAATTTGAGCCTAAATCATTCAAAGAGGCACATAAAGATGAAGACTAGATCAAGGAAATGGAAGAAGAACTTAACCAGATAGAGAAGAATGGTACATGGTCTTTGGTACCCAGACCAAAGCATAAAAATGTCATTGGAACCAAATGGGTCTTCAGAAATAAGATAAATGAGGATGGCATAGTGGTAAGGAACAAGGCCAGACTAGTGTGTAAAGGATATGCCCAAGAAGAAGGGGAAGACTATGGAGAAACCTTTGCTCCAGTAGCAAGATTGGAAGGAGTTCGTATGCTTCTTGCATATGCAGCTTTTAAAGGATTCAAGGTATACCAAATGGATGTAAAATCTGCATTCCTAAATGGAATACTTGAAGAGAAGGTATATGTATAGCAACCAAATGGGTTTGGCCTATCAGAAGATAGTGACATGGTGTGTAGGCTACATAAAGCCTTGTATGGATTGAAGCAGGCACCTAGAGCATGGTATGAATGCTTGCACTCCCATCTTGTGAAGATTGGAGTTGAAAAAACAAGTGAAGATAGAAATATCTACTTGAAATCAGAAGGAGATCAAACTCTAATCTATGAAGTATTTGTTGATGACATAATCTTTGGTGGAGATGACAAGATGAGTCGTGACTTTTCAGATGAGATGAAAAAAGAGTTTGAGAAGTCACTCATAGGGGAGATTAAGTTCTTCATTGGACTACAAATTCAGCAAATGAAAGATAGAATCTTTATTACTCAGTCCAAGTATGTCAAAGAGGTGTTGAAGACCTTTGGCATGGAAGACAACAAACCAATTGGTACACCAATGGTGACCAGTTGTAAACTATCAAAAGAGGATGACTCAACATTGGTAAATGAGAAGGAATACCGATCAATGATTGGTAAGCTGCATTATGTAGTGCATAGCAGATTGGACATTGCACATGCAGTGGGTATTACCGCTCAGTTTTAGCAAAGCCCAAGAGAATCCCACTTGGTAGCAGTCAAGCGGATTCTTAGATATCTGAAGGAAACTATTGACTATGGTTATGGTATCCATACAATGATGATTTCAATCTAAAAGTGTTCACAGATGTTTATTGGGCTAGTAATGTGGATGACCAGAAGAGCACAACCGGTGGTGCATTCTTTCTTAGTGGTAGACTGGTCTCATGGATGAGTAAAAAGCAGAGTTGTATCTCTCAGTCTACAACAAAAGTGGAGTATGTTGCAGCTTTTGTGAACTGCACCCAGACTATTTGGATGAAGCATGTATTGAATGGCTTCAAAGTTCCTGTATCTGAACCGGTAAGTATATTTTGTGACAATACAAGTGCAATTAACATTTCCAAGAATCCAGTTTTACATGCTAGAACCAAGCACTTTGAACTCAAGTATCATTTCTTGAGGGAAAAGGTTCAGAACAAAGAGGTCGTATTGGAACATGTTTCCAGTAAGGAGCAGTTAGCAGACATATTCACCAAGCCTCTACCGAAGGCTACCTTTACCTATCTGAGAGGTGAATTAGGGGTGCTACCCCTTCAAGAGGTAATCTAAAAGGTTTATGCTCCACATCAGTCAGATCTTTCTTTGCCTATCTTTTCAGGGTTGATGTGTTGAAGGATGCTACTCCTTAGGGGGAGAAACATAGTGGAACAAGGAAGCTTGTGCCTCCACTTTGGCATTATTGTCAAAGGGGGAGAATATGTGAAGTGGAAAAGATATCTGCAGTATTAAGGAGAAGATGTGATGCAGAAAGAGAGATATCTTTGTATATTGCCATCAATGCCAAAGGGGGTGATTGTTGGCATATGTGCAAAATATGTTGACATGATGATATTGTGTTGTCATTGATGTTAATATGCTGAAAGAGAGAACCGATAATATGCTGAAGAGTGAACTGGTAATATGATGAAGAGTGAACAAGTTTATTGAAGTTAAGCAACTAGCAAAGTGAATCGGTATAATGATGAGAACCGATATATGTGCAAAAGGTAAAGCGGTACGTTTGTCCAAGTGAACCGATATATGGAATGTTTTCTATCAAGGTTTAATATGGTATGACTACTGGTTGGTAGTCTCAGCTTTAGCGTTTCTGATTGAAGTGTTTCGAGCCTATGTGATTCAACCGATGGCATTGTGTGATGAGTTAGCATTGTAATGGAGATCAGATCGTGTTGCCACGTCAGCCTCGTGCATGTGAAGGATCTTACATGAAGGAGATTGATCCTATCTACCTTAGGAATGTGCGAAGTCTATACAAACGGTGGAGAATGTGTGATGGGTTATCACCTCTAAGAAGTGGTGAAGAATGAACAATGGAGAATGTCTTGAGATATGTCTTAAGACCATTGTATTCAAATGCAAAGTGTTCAATGGTTAGGATTGAACCGACTAAATTGCTCAACCTAAATGTTTAGGGTTTAGGGTTTATGTTACTGACCTATCTGTTTCCTATAAGGTCGATGTTGTGTTTCATGTTGAAGTTGTTGGCAAATGTTGTGTGTGTATCTAAGTACAAAGATACATGATTCTTGCCAAAC
Source organism: Cryptomeria japonica (assembly GCF_030272615.1). Taxonomy (NCBI): domain Eukaryota; kingdom Viridiplantae; phylum Streptophyta; class Pinopsida; order Cupressales; family Cupressaceae; genus Cryptomeria; species Cryptomeria japonica. Next base: position 418,693,858 of record NC_081410.1, read on the forward strand.
CATATAAGAGGGTTGATACCTATAGAGTGTGTATGCAAAAGAAGGAACTAAAGCGGATTTGCATTGGCATTGAAGTGCTATTACCAGATCATTGTAATACCTGTTGATCTCTAACCACTTCAACAATTGGAAAATCCCTTAACAGGGTAGCTTTAACCAGCTTGCTATAAATCCTTTAATAGGGTGACTCAAAGCCATTGGGTTCATGAAATCCTCTAACAAGGTAACCTCTAACAGGGTTTAACCCTTAACCGGGTATTCTAGCCATCCCTTAACCGGGTGATCCCTAACAGGACCGGTTCTTAATAGAACCTGTTGTAACAATCTTTAACCAGACAAGGCTCCTAACAGAGCGGACTTCTAAAGAGTTCAAAAATAGCTTGTGGGTACTCATCCCCATCATGGTTTTTCCCAGTTGGGTTTCCACATGAAAAATATGTGTGTCATGTGTGATGTCCTTTTCATGTGATGCTTTGTTGTTTTCTGTCAAGTGGTGAATCATGTTGATCTAGCATGTTATTGTATTTTTGATGATAGATTACCTGTTTATGCACAAGGATAATGTGGAAATGAGGGTGTAGGTTGTGTGGTAAGATAAGTGTTTCTGGTTTGTATCTTTCACAATCTCATTTTGTTTAACCAGTAGTAATTTGGTTTATGACCGGTGTTAGTGATTGCCGGTCAAGTTCACTGTTTACAGTCAAACCGGTTCAGGAAAAGTTTTTATATCTGTACTTATTCACCCCCCCCCCTCTCAGTACCGGTTTGGTACTCATTGTTCATCATTATATTATCACTTTCAAATGCTCTCACCAAAGAGATGCACGACCTTTCAACTAGGTACAAGCATACTTCAACTTCCTCTCTTCTGCAGTGTTTTCAAAATCAAAATACTTCTCCATCTCCAAGATCTAATCCATCAATTCATCTGAATCTAACTTCCCATCATATCTCAGTGGGGTAAAATGAGGTGTAGTGTTTTCCCTACTCAAAACTCTAAAAAAACTTTCTTCATCTGTATCAACTGTCGGTAGATTCACTTGTTCTATCGAAGCTTCTTCTCCTTCATTTTTGTTCACATCCTCAATATGTCGGTCTCTTCTTTGGGATATCTCCATGACTTCTAACCAGACTGCTATTCCTCACAAAATCTCCATCATAGCATGGTTTGCTTTCCCACATTCTCCACCATTCCTAGTCCCTCTTTGTGCCATTGATTCATGCTAGTCCTCTATAATTGCAGGTCGGATCCCTAATCCACCACCCTACAACAAAATTTAGGACACGCAACCTCCTTAATAAAAATTCGCTTTGATACCACTTGAAGGAGTCACCGGTGAGGAGGGACCTCAAGGAGATCAGTCCAAACCTGTCAGTAAGAGTCCCAACAGAAACACACAGACATGATGGAGGCAATGCAAAATAGATAGTTTTTATTGCATAAATTTGATTACATCCAACCGGTAACAAGTGGGTTACAACATACCGACACACATGCCTGGTAGAATAGGTCACAACCAAGACCTTGAATCGAAAGATTTATCATCTAGGCACATTCTATCTCAGATTGATTCTAATTGATCTTTAATTGATTGCATTCTAAAGTATGATTACAAATATATATCAATCCAAAGGATCTAGTCGGCCCAAAAGGATCAAAACCCAAAGAACAAGACCTAAAGTGCAAAATGAACAAGGTTGGCCTCTGCTAAGAGATTCCTCCAGAAAATCCAAAGGATGAAACATAGAAGGATGGCCACACACCAAGAAACATCGAGATCAATGTCCAAGGCTCTACAAGCTTCAGAATGGCTTCCGGTAGATCACCATAATAGGTCTCAGGCAATCGGTAACAGAGGAACAATAGGTAACAAGAAATTTTCATGGAAACCGGTAGCAATATCTTGCCGTAAAGTGATCCAAAAGAGATGCATTTTGAAAGAAAGAAATATGATCAAGTCTTCAAGTAGAATCCAATTCCATAGGATCCGGTGAGCCAAAACTGAGACACATAGAATGGAAGACTGAAATTGCAAACAAAAACAAAACAAAGAAGAAAATGTTTTTGGTTGATGCAAGATTGCTACAAATTGGGGATGCTGTAGGGATATTATGAGACCTTTTTCATCAGATTTTCATAATGTTGAATATTTTACTAAAGTATTCAGTCCTTCATGTAAAATTTTACTATCCCAGCTAACTCTATATAAGTCTCATATTGTTCTCCTAGACATCATCTATCTTGTTGTGCATTTTGCTTACTGCCAGTTGAAATGGATAATCGAGTACAAAGATGCCCAAATCAAAGGCGACTGGTATCATCTAGAAACCAGAAGACTCCTACCAAAAAGATTAAAACATACTTATAAATACAAGTATGTTGTGGAATTTGACAATGTCTTCAATTTACTAGGAATTCATCTTATTGCAAACATTGGGCGTTGGTGTGTTTTATGGTGGAATGACTGGACACAGGACCTAGGATGATACTACAACAACTTAATGAATTTTATTGTACATAATCAGTGTCATGAATAATATATGTTAGAAAGATAATATTAGATAATGCATTGTAAAAGAAAGGACTGACACTGTCAACCATTTGGTTTGATATTCCTCCTTACAAACTAGATAATTATATTATAAGCTTAGGAATGTAATGGTTTGCATCTCAACTAGCACAAGGGTTTGTCTGTGCCATGTAGTCAGCTACATTAAGATTTGACAGTAGGATGCAACCCTATTTAAAAAAAGCCATGATGTTGACCATGTGAAGCTTGACAATAGGATGCAAAACCTATGTAAAAAGAAAGATCCTTGTAGCCACTTACGGGTGTTAAGTAGACCATTCTCACTTTTTGGGTACATAAAAAGTGATAGTAAATAAATTACTAAATAGTGGGTAAGTAGAAAAGTTTTAGAAATTATTAAATAAATTGTAAAGGGGCCTACATGAGCTTTCACATATCAGAGTATGTACTCCACTATGATAAGATTACATAGTACGTACCACTCCAATTCCACTACCCTCCAAATGTTTCTCCTACTTTTCCACCTACTTTCCTCATCTACCACTCACATCTACCAGTACAACTATCTACCACTTTCTCCATCTACCAACTACATGTGCCAGTCAAATATATTTACCAATTATACCCATTGGTCAAAATCCACCTACCCATTGGCCTCCAAATCCTATAAATAGAGGCATTATGGGCTTATTGAAGGCACCTTGAGTGATAGAGTTGGATAGAGTCTTCGGGTTATATCTTGAGTGATAGAGTTGGATAGAGTCTTAGAGTTATACCTCAAGTGATAGTGTCTAAAGTCTTGTAACAAGAGTGATAGTGTCAAGAGTCTCATAGGAGCAAGTTGGAAATATCCTCTACCCTTGCGCTTCCATGGGATCTGGGGATTATGAGAAAATGACTTGCATAGGTTATGAATTATGTCTCGTGTAATGAAGTTGTCTCTCATGTAATGTATTTTTATTAATGGAATATTGACTCTTATGTTCTGCACTTGTTTGGTATCAGAGCCTGGTTATTGTTCACATAGCCTTGGTTAATGTTCACAGGGCCATGTAATCATCCATGTGCATCAATGAAAATTTGAGTCTATTATGTTATGTTCTTTGTGAGACTCTTGGATATAAGTATTTGTGTTATGTGTTGTTTGTCATTTTGTTCAAATCTTCTTGAGAGAGCATAAAGTCTGAATGATTGAGGGCAAGTCTTGCAAGTAGCTTTGGACCCTACAAAAGTAAGACCCATTGTTGAAGCCAGGGAGGCATTGTTAAGGGTCACTATAAGCCGGGAAATTGTAGCAGTGAGAAAGGATCAAAATTTTGAGTAGGATCTAAGGCTCTTTTTAGTAATATTAGCAACAAAATGATAACATATAGAGGTATGAATGCTTCTAGTTCAAGATCCTTGTTAGGACATATCATTGTTGATAATGAATTATCTGATGATGAGAATGGATTCTCTAAGATCTCAAAGAATAGGCTATCATAGTTAAGGAATGAAAAGAAAGCTTGTACATAAAAAGATAATAGACAAACTTTGCAAGGAAATAGGAAGGAAGGCAAGTCTTGTATGGGCGATGCTGAAAATTGCTTAGATAGTTTTTCTAAGAAGAAAAGGAAAATAACATATCAGAAATATGATTGATGTGTAGAAGATTATATAAATATTTTGAAAGAAAATCTTAAAGATGTAGTATGCAAATTAGAGAGATAAATAAAGAGGAAATCTTATAGATATGAAGAAAGCTCAGAAGCTAGAAGAATGAAGAAAGAAGAATATTTGCAGAGGATAGAAGAAATTAACAAAGAAAAGATCTATACTGAAAAAGAAATGGAAAATGAAAACAAAGACTAATCTTTTGCGAAAAGAAGATGACTCTCATGTTACAAGGGCTAGGAAAATCTTGGAAAAGATAAAAGGAAAGCAAGAAAGGTCTCATGAAAAGATGTCAAATATTAAAGTGTTGTTAGCTGATACTTCTAAAATAAGAAGCTTGTCTAATGAAAAATGCTATGTAGAGAAAGAAGATTCTGATCTAGCATCTATTTGCAGTCAAAGTATATCTTTTGAGCATAATGATGCAACTTCTTCACAAACTAATGATGAATCTAATGAAGAGATTTTTGGCAAAGAAATGTTTTTAGATGAGGCTAAATAAGTAGATCATGATGAAGATCACTCTAAAGAAATTTATGATAATGATCATGATAAGAAATGTTATTCCCATGGAAAAGATGTTTGCAAGGAATCTTCTATAGATATAGAAAAAGAAGTTCTTGAAAAAGATGGTCAAAGTAATGAAAGAGTTTTTGAAAACAAAGAAAGGATAATGGGCCAATATCATCATGACTTTAATAATATAGAAAAGAAAGATATTCCTAGAATTGAATGCAAAGAAATACATATTTCTTCAAAAGTGTGTACATCTTTTGAAGAAAATATTCAAGGACAACAAGATCATCAAAGTACAAAAATAAGCCATAATCTTTGTAAAGAATTTATTTTCCCTGAAGAAAACAATGAAGAAAATAATGGTCATGATCATGCTAAATATGATTTTTCAATTTTTAAGAATCATAATCGAGGAAAATCTATAGGACACAAAGATAGATTTTTAGTACTTGTAGTAAAGAAGGAAAAGGGAAAGAAAAAACTTTGCATTTATCATAGACCATTCAAAGAAGTTGCTTAAAAGAAAATCACCTCTAAAAGTAATGACAAATCAAAACACAAAAATATCAAGACTTATTCCAACATCTCAGCTAGAAATAGAATATTCAATAGTATTAGTGTTTGTGCAAACATAGATTTATTGAATCCTATTTTAAAAGGGTTTCTTCCTCAGTTATTCAAAAGCAGGTTCAAGTTCAATATATCATCTGCCAAAAATGGAGGATGAGAAGGCTAGTGAAATGATAAAATCTAGAAAATGGCAGAAGTGGAAAGTAAAAGTTAATGGAAGCTTTAGCACACCACAAGTTGAGAACAACTTCTCTGATCAGTCCAATTTGGGTCCTACAGTATCTGATCAACACTGTACCCAATTCAATCAAAACCCTTCTTTTTGTCATGATATCCCAAAGAAACCAATAATACATGTCAAAATAGAAGGCCTAAGTCAAAGGTTCTCTTCTCTTATAGATATTGTTAGTAGAAGCCAAGAAGGAAGACTGAGAGGGGGGGGGGGTGAATCTGTCTTCACTAAAATATAAAACTTTAATCACAATAATAGATCTAACAAACTGAACCAATAAACGGATAAGAAAATTAACAACACAACACACAACACCAATATTTTTGACGTGGAAACTTGGTTAAGGGAAAAACCACAATGGGAACCTACTCACAGTAAGATGAGACTCTATAGTAGTATCTGAAAATATTACAATGGGGAATGTACATACATTCAGGCACAATGCCTAGAGCTCACTGCTCAAAAGACATTTGCCCAGAAGGCTACAACCCTTAGGGAAGTCTCACTGACTTACAATAAGATTCAGACTACAATCTGGAATAAGTGAATTAAAAGAATAGAATCTCTGAATGCTTGATTACAGTTTCGGTTAAGCACAAATGTCCTCCCTACAACACCAATCTTACCTCAAAATTAACACCGAAAGATAAATTATGTGTTCACACATACACCTCTCTCTGAATGCAGACACAACATCAACATCCAAACTACATGAATAACTCACCTATATATACAAATCATCAACCTTGATAACAAGGTCGACTAAACCTTCAACCCTCAATTACAAAATTACATCACATGATACAAATATCAACCACTAGACCAATATAATGATTTACATAGTATAACATGGACCTAATTCAAATTCCCAAATGATCAACTCCACCAAAAATCATGCCAAGATCAACTGCAACACACTACACCACTAGAAATATCACATAACACAAAAGTCAATACCGGTTTTTAAAAACCACCAAAAAATTGCACAATGATTAATGCGGATCACCAAAAAAAATAGTCACAACTAGGAAACACCAGCAAGCATGTTAGAATCATCCGAAATAGCTACACCAACACCACTTTTCAAATCTTCAACTGTCAACGTCTAGAAGCTCAAGAACACAACCAATCAACAATTGTCACAATAAAGATAACTTGTGTAACACCAAATCAAAAACCATCTGAAATGAAGGTATACAAGACCAATCAAAGCAATATCCCAAAGTCTTAGCACCAGATCTAATCACACCGAAATATGCAAGAGGAAATATCGATAGAGTCTGGTAAAACAAAGAACTACAAACCGGATCAGAAAATCTTCCCAAACACATCGGAATAAATCATGGGAATATGTTGACATCAATGACAACAACATATCCTAGTAGAAATAATGACCAACCATATCCAATAATCTCCAACAATCTTCCCTTTGGCATTGATGGCAACATATGAATGTGAAAAATAAACAATGTAAAGAAAGAAAATATCACCAGCAAACTCCCCCTAAGGTCAAGATAGATAAATCATATTTTCACATGACCTTTCTCCCCCCTTGACAACAATGCCAAAGAGAATAAATCAAATAACCAAACTTATTCTCCACCTTTGAATATGAAGCACAAATCTCTCTCCCCAAAACACAGACTACTCCAACAAAGGAGCAACACCAACACACCAATCCGAATAAAAGAATAAGGCTCTGAAATCCATCGGATCGATGCAACTCAATGCATCCAATTCTTATCAAGAGGGGTGGATACCCCTAACTTGTCTCTTAATTAGACAAATGTATTTTTCAGGCAGAGGCTTAGTGAAAATATCAGCTATCTATTCCTTTTTAGATACATACTCCAACTTCACCTTCTCCTCACTGACTTGCTCTCTCAAGTAATGATATTTGATTGATATATGCTTAGTCTTTAAATGTTGCACCAGATTCTTTGACATGTTGATAGCATTGGAATTATCATAGTATATAACAATAGGCTCATCATGAATAACTATGATATCTTTCAACATTTACTTCAGCCAAACCACTTGAGTGCAATTACTAGCAACAACAATGTACTCAGCTTCAGTAGTAGATAAGGACATTGAATCTTGTTTCTTGCTAGCCCATGACACCAACTTCTTACTCAAAAAGAATGCTCCACCGGTAGTGCTCTTTAGGTCATCTACATCACCAGACCAATCAGCATCAGTGTAGGCACACAACATGAAATCATCATTCCTCGGGTATCATAAACCATAATCCATAGTTCCCTTTAGATATCTAAATATCCTCTTAACAATAGTGACATGACTCTCTTTCAGCTCAGCTTGATATCTAGCAACCATGAACACAACATGCATAATATAAGGCCTAGTCTGAGTAAGATATGGCAGTCCACCAACCATAGATCTGTACAAATTCTAATTAGATTTTGAAGATTCATCTTTTTTAGACAATTTACAAACACTCACCATAGGAGTTCCAACCGGTTTAGAGTCATCTGATCCAAACTTCTTCAACAACTTCTTGACATACTTAGTTTGAGATATGAATATACCTTTTCCTATTTGAGAAATCTACAAACCTAAGAATAATTTCATCTCACCAATCATAGACATCTCAAATTCTTTCTGCATATCACCGACAAACTTCATGTTCAAGTTATCATCACCACCAAAGATAATATCATCAACAAAGACTTCAACAATTAGGATGTTATCATTTTTGTATATAGCTAAAAATGGTCTGAAGATAATTAATTAAATAAGCAATTATTTAATTAATACTCCTCCCCAATTTAATTAAATTCACTAAGCGATTTGATTAAATATCCCCTTTCATCTACTTATTAATAAATCTAAGGATTTATTTAATAGGTTCATTTCAATAATCCTCTTTGATTAATTAATTCCCCCCATCAAATTCATTTCTTCTAGATCCCCTAATTAATTAAAACAAATCAAATTCATGAGTTGTTGAGATTAATTAGCCTTTTCTTATTATTTGAAATTTTAAATTCAAATTCTCCTAACTTCTACCACTCCTAAACCTAACCATTCCTAAACCTAACCCATTCTACCTACCCACATGTCCCCTTTCATCCAACCTCTTCTAGAAGATTTGTGACACTTGTCACTAAGTGTTCCCTTTCATCCACTCTTCTAGAAGCCTCTTGACACTTGTCACCATAGAGATGACATATGTTCCCTTTAATCCAACCCCTTTGCCAACTTCTTCCAACTTAACCATTGATATCTTTAGATCAATCTTGACCATTGACTCTTGCCACATCACCCCTAGCCTTGGAAATCCTATAAATAGACCTCATTTTGGAGCAATATGGATCCCATCTCATCTCATTTTATGCATTGTTACTATAGGCATCTAGCTTCTAGTTTATCATTTCAAGCATTGTTATCATGTTCAAATCTTAGCTTTATTGCATCTTCATTCTAGCTTATTTTCTAGAATAATCATGAAATCATATAGCTTAATCATGCTATCATTGCTAGATCATGCATCTTCATCATTTAAATCCTCCATTTAAGTGTAGTCAAGTCACTGGAGTTTGCATACCAAGATCGGTGGTTTGATTTGAGGTTCGTAGTTCCTTTCTTCTGGTAAAGTGATCAATTTGTTTGTGAGAAGTGTCTTTAGTGCTTATCCAAGGGGTTCACCAATATTTGTGAATTGTCTTCAAAAGAAAGTTTTGATAGTTGCTCTTTGGTGATTGTTGTTTTGGTGTTGTGCTGCTAAGTGAGTAGATAAATTGAAAATTGGTTTCTTTGGTTTCACATTATTGTTATCTACTATTCCATCGTTGACAATATTTTGATTTCTATTCCAAAACTTTGGCTTATCATTGTGATTGTTGTTATTGTTGTTGTTAGGAGGATGGACTCCTTTGTATATTTTCAACTCACCCTTCTTTATCTTGGCTTCTTCCATTCTAATTCCATTATCAACCATTTTTCCAAAGCTTTAATTTCCTTGCATTTTTAAGTAATAACTCATTTGATCATTTAAGTTGTCAATAAATATGTCCATTTTTTGTACTCTGGCAATGCATGAGGATACCGTGATGTAGGCATCTCCATCATTGTAAGAATGTCATGAAGGGTTCTCCACTTTTTTGTTTAGTGTTACATAGGTCTAACATTGTTAGTTCATGTTGTATGTTGTAGGAGTATTGTGAAACAAGCTTATCCACCAACTCTGCAAATGATCTGATTCCAGGTGTAAGTTTGGAGAACCATTCCATAGCTAGTCCAGTTAAGCTTTTTAGGAATAGTCTCATTAAGTAGGTATCCTCAAGTGGAAACTCCATACTCATTGTGCAAAATTCTCATATATGATCTTGAGGGTCAATGCTTCCATCATATTTTTCATATCTTGGAGTTTCAAAACCTATAGGAAATGGTATCATGTTTAGATTTATGTCGAAAGGATAAGGACAAATTTCTTGAAGTGAGTATCGTCTAACATTTTCTCTTTGCATCTCTTGGATTTTTGTTTACATTGCTTGTAGTTGTTGTGTGAGAGTCATGATAGGATTATCAACATGATTTGTTCTTGCATGACCATGATTTTGCATTCTAGGAGGATTGGGATCTCTTCTTGTTTCATCTCTAGCTCTTCTTGTATCCTCATTGAATTGAATATTATTCAGGATTTCTACTTCATCTCTTATACGTATGTCGGCTTCTTCATTGATCCTGGTGTTATTGGGAATTGATGTGTCATTCATGCGGAGACCAAAGATGTCCTCATATTGTTTGTTATTAGGGGGAGGGTCACTTTTCTTTTGTGTCAATTTATTAACATCAAAATCTTGGGGAAGTGTAGCACCAGATTTGGCTAGCATTAGAAAGTATTTTTCTTTTTCTTCCTCCAACAATTTCTGCATAAATTTGTTGAATTAGGGATCCTTCTCTATGTCTCTGATGTTTTGTTCTATTATTTCTTCTTCAACTTGTATTTCATCTTCATGTTCCATGGTTATATTCTCTTTGAATGTTTTCAATGTTTCGATTTTAGTCTCTGCAATCCTTTGTTTCTGAGCTCTAGTTAGAACCGGCATACACGTGTGTTATTTCGCTAGTATTCGATTGTCCAAAAGGTTGTTTTGTGTTATTTCGCTAGAATTCAAGTGTCTAAAGGTTTGAAAGTTTCCCGATCTTCGGTTTAGGAGTGCAATGGTGATGATTTGATAAGAACCAAGTCCAGTAGGAACAATATATCCTACGATGTGGGACAAGGTTATCCTAACCAAACATTTCAGTTTCATGATAAAGGATGATTGATCCTGATGAGAAACTATGTTTGAATGATCAGTTTATCAAAGAGGGTGATAATGCACTTTGAGATGTTTAGATCTTGAACTTGTTAAGGGTGAGTACTTGAAAATCTTGGGGTGTTTATCTTCTAGAGTCTGATTTTGATGGGTGATAACTTGACCAAGCAAACCAAGCAGATAATCTAAGCACAGACTGACAGATAACAGGTGTTTATGTTTACTGTAAATTGATTAGGCAGAAATGACAAATCTGAGACAGACATGTAGGATACAGCTCTAGACTGACAAATGCAGAGTTTTGTACGACAGGATATGTAACTTAGAATGACACAAGATATGAGTCTGCACGACAAAGCAAAAGTTTTCATGTAAAAAGCAGAAACTCGTATGACACACTTTTCTGAACCATAAGACAAAACAACAGACTCGTACGACATAGAATGTTGTATAGCATGACAAAACATTTTATGCAAATAGGTTCGTATGACAGAGATCCTAACTCATATGACAGATAACCATACAGAGATAAAAATGTTTGTTTGTTTGAACTTTTGATAACTGAAGTTTAAAATTTTTTTGCTTATGTCTTCCAGTTTTTGGATGTCTGATTTGTCGATTTAGGGATGAATACACAACAAACACATGATATGATAAGTGTCTCTCAATCAAGCTAAACCCTAAGGAAGTTGGTTGAGAATGGAAACCTTTGCTTGCTGACTTAGGTACACACCCAATAGCTAATCAGAATATGGCCGCTGAGAATCACACAATGGATTCTCAACACCGTATTATCTGACTCCAAACGCTAATGGGGGCACAATATGGCAAGTGTATTGGGAGAGTTACTATCTCTCTTGCACAAATATTATCACCCTTTTGGAGGTGAATCGGGTAGCTTCTATTTTAACCAGCACCAGTAAGGGATCCGTTCGATGTGTCGAGGTATAAACTCAATTAAGAGGTCCCCTAGCCTTGAAAACCAAGGTTTGATATACCTGAAGGTACGGAGGAGAGCTATTCCCAAGCACTATCATTGCTTTGATTTTAATCAAAAACACATTTATTTTATAGTGGGTTGGATTACTTGGTGTTAGTCATTCCCACTTAGATCGTTCCCCTCTCACCAGCCTTAAGGGATAAGAGTTATTACTCCTCAGGAGGGTAGGCCTGCTTAAGAAATGCACTAATGAAAGAAAAAGATGAGTCTAGCTTTCTGATCACCTAAGAAAGGTGAGAGCATACTCACCTATCATCAAATACACATAAGACATGATAGTTCATTTTTTAGCCCAAATTGAATTGTGCCTAGAAAACTTTAATGAATACACAAAGTTTAGTTTAATTCCTAGGCAACCTACAAAATAGATCCATTAGTAGTCATTTGTCTTTTGAATTATGTCTTTGACAAGTGTATCTTTGTCAATCGTCCTACAGAAAAGGGTTAGGCTGCCAAAAATCTCATAAACTAGTCAGGGTAAGTGTTAGAAAATCTTAGATTAGAATCAGAAAATCCTAACTTGCAGTTTATCAAAAATCACAGATGCAAAAACTCGTACGACAAATATTTAGATCTCTGACATAAGCCAAAACCAGCTCGTGCGACATAGAATTATGGTTAGTATGAGTAAAGAATTTGCAAGAAATAGACTCGTACGACACATCTTTAGACCTAGAATGAATAAATAATTTGCAATATAAACCTAGTATGACACAGAATTAGACCTAGTACGAGTCAAAATGAGGTATCGTCCTAGGCTAAAAGAAAGTTCGTATGAGCTAAAAAGGCAACTGGTACGAATTTATGAACTAGAGCCGGATAGAGATGAAGTTTTTTGAAGATTAGGAGGCCAAAATTGATGATTCCATATCCATCATAAGCCTCTGTACATATGTAGACATCCCAGGTGGCTTCTTGCCATGGTTTGGATCATTGGACATATCATAACGAATTTGTTTCTAGGCTTGGGGCAAAATCTTGCACCTAGCTGGGGGCAAACTCTTGATCATTTTGAGATTAATCAAACAGGTAGACCAAACAGTTAGACAACTCTCATCAAGCAAAAACTAAGACATGTCCAACATTGAACATGAGATCAACCTATCAACTATCAAGCTATCACGAAGTCAATCTAAGCGCATCACACACTTTTCAGTGGATAATATCTTTTTTGATAATGATTTTAACATGATTGTTCAACTTTTAACTTTTCTATATTGCTTTTCGCTATCATGATTTCTGAGTGACTCTGGGATGTCTTTGACTAGAGGAATAAGGAAGAAACATGATATTTTTCTTGTTTGTTGTCTGAAAATTAATCATTAATATGTGCAAATTTTTCTCAGGACATGATCACTGGAGTATCATTGAAGACATTTCCGATTTGTGTATTGAAATGATTAATATTGTTTGTTTTACGCAAGCAACACTCAAGTCATCTCGGTTCAATTATACCTCGATGCTTGTGTTAACTTGCTATATCAAAATCTAGGAAATAAGTGCTTGGGTCATCATGGTTTAATTATACCATTGATGTTTTCACTCACTTCCCACATTTCAAAAGCTCAATGATGACAAAAATGTAAAATAATCCAATGACTGGTCTGGTCGTAGCTATACATTTCATTTGCATTTTAGCTTGCATTTCATTCTTGCATGGGATCATAAAAGCTCCTTTTATCCAAGGTTAAATCTATCACAAGGATCATCAAGGTATTATCACAAGTGTATACGCAATCAGGCGAATGACTCATATCTTTAGATATTATCAACCTAGCCCAAATCTTATGCTATCTCTCTCAACAGAATCAATATCAGCATATCCAAAATATTTCTACAACATGCTATCAACAAACTGTCAGTTCTTTATCTATCAACCTTATCAAATCAAATCAATCATTCAAACCTAATAGATTATGATCATGTCTTATACAGGATGAATCGTTCCTAAAACCAGATGATTTGATTCTGATTCATGTCTTATATAGGATGAATCCTTCTTGAAACCAGATGTTCTGATGATGTCTTATACAAGATGAATCCTTCCTGAAACCAGATGCTTTGATCATCGTTGTCTTATACAGGATGAATCCTTCCTGAAACTAGACTGAATCTAGATCTTATGAAATCAATCAAGATTTATCAATCTTACCATCTAAGAAATCAAGCTAATACAAGAACTCGCATTTTCATCAAACACAGTTACAAAGATGAAATCAAATCTATCGAGATACCAATTTCAGAAAAACTCCAAAGATCAATTATCTCAATTGATCTCCCGAGGGGGCATCATCATACCAGAATTTAGCAATCAAGAGTTGGGGCATCCTATCAAACCAATATCATCATCAAAATGAGATTATTCTTTGAATCAATGCATCACCACACCTCGCTTCAAAGAGGGGCAAAATGTATACACCTAAAAATGGTCTGAAGATAATTAATTAAATAAGCAATTATTTAATTAATACTCCTCCCCAATTTAATTAAATTCACTAAGCAATTTGATTAAATATCTCCTTTCATCTACTTATTAATAAATCTAAGGATTTATTTAATAGGTTCATTTCAATAATCCTCTTTGATTAATTAATTCCCCCCATCAAATTCATTTCTTCTAGATCCCCTAATTAATTAAAACAAATCAAATTCATGAGTTGTTGAGATTAATTAGCCTTTTCTTATTATTTGAATTTTTAAATTCAAACTCTCCTAACTTCTACCACTCCTAAACCTAACCCATTCTACATACCCACATGTCCCCTTTCATCCAACCTCTTCTAGAAGCTTTGTGACACTTGTCACTAAGTGTTCCCTTTCATCCACTCTCTTCTAGAAGCATCTTGACACTTGTCACCATAGAGATGACAAATGTTCCCTTTAATCCAACCCCTTTGCCAACTTCCTCCAATTTAACCACTGATATCTTCAGATCAATCTTGACCATTGATTCCTGCCACATCACCCCTAGCCTTGGAAATCCTATAAATAGACCTTATTTTGGAGCAATATGGATCCCATCTCATATCATTTTATGCATTGTTACTATAGGCATCTAGCTTCTAGTTTATCATTTCAAGCATTGTTATCATGTTCAAATCTTAGCTTAATTGCATCTTCATTCTAGCTTGTTTTCTAGAATAATCATGAAATCATATAGCTTAATCATGCTATTCTTACTACATCATGCATCTTCATCATTCAAATCCTCCATTTAAGTGTAGTCAAGTCACTGGATTTTGCATACCAAGATCTGAGATCAAAATTCATACTCACATTTACTAGGAGGCGATAGATCGCTTAGCTATGGTTTTGTCTTTCTTTGATTTAATTCACTAACCATTGCTTGTAATGATTTATTGAGTGCATTGTGTTTGCGGGTATAGGTACACTTCATAGAGAACGACAATTTTCAATCTTGAAATACATATTACTGGCAGCGACACCTTTAGTAAAACCCAATTTCAACAAGTATTTATCTAATCTAGTATACCAGGCTCTAGGAGTTTGTTTCAATCTATAAAGAGATTTCTTCAATTTGCATACCATGTCTCCATCATCTGATAGTGAAAATCCATTAGGTTGTTCAATTTAAACCTCTTCCTCTAGATGACCATTCAAAAAGGATGATTTGACATCCATTTGATATAGCTTGATATCTTTATAAGCAACATAAGCAAGCAATAGTCTAACAACTTCAAGCTTAGAAACTAGAGAAAAAGTCTCCTCATAATCAATTCCTTCTTGCTATGAATATCCTTTGTAGACCGGTCTACCTTTATTTCTGACAACTTCACCGGCTTCATTTATCTTATTTCTGAATACCCATTTAGTTCCAATAACATTCTTATCCTTAGGTCTAGGCACAAGTTCCCAAGTGTTATTCTTTTCAATCTGATCTAGTTCTTCTTCCATAGCTCTCATCCAACTTTCATCTTTACAAGCTTCAACAACATCTTTAGGTTCAACTTTAGAAATCAAACATACTTCTTCAACATCTAACCTTCTTCTAGTCATCACACCTTTATTCTTATCACCAATAATATGATTTTCAGAATGATTCAATCTTACATACCTCTGAGTCTTCTATCTGTTTTGATTCTTAGGATCCTTAACATCTTCACTGGCAACAACAACATCTGGATTAAAAGTCTCTACCAAATCATTTTTCTTAGGTTCTTCAGGTTGAACAGGATTCAAAACAACATGTTGACCATCATCATAACCGTATGCTCTGATTTCCTTCCCAAGGTTCTCATCCACCTTCACATTTTCACTTTCAACTATCTTTCTCAATCTCTATTATAGCACCAGTAGGATTTGCTCTTCGTTGAATATCCCAAGAAGATACCTTCATCACTTCTAGCATCAAAATTTTCTATATCATCATCTCTCTTTATATAATATTTGCTTCCAAATACTCTGAAATATCTTACTGTAGGAACATGACCAAACCAGAGCTAATAAGGAGTCTTACCAGTATCACCTTTGATATGAACTCTGTTGAATGTGTAAACAACAGTGCTAATAGCTTCTCTCGAGTAGATCTTCATAACATTTCCTTCAATCAGCATAGTCCTTGCAACATCCAAAATAGTTTTGTTCTTCCTCTCAACAACTCCATTTTGCTGAGGGGTTCTACGAGTAGATAATTGTCTTCTAATTCCATGCATCTCACAGAATGAGTTGAACTCATCGGAACAAAATTATCCACCTCTATCAAATCTCAGACATTTCACCTTCAATCCAAACTTGGTTTCCACCTTTTCTTTGAATATCTTGAATTTGTCCAATGCTTTTGATTTTTCCTTAAAAAAGACAACCCACATCATCCTAGAATAATTCCATCATATGTACATTGTTTTCTCTTGAAATAAATTCTTGTTTGCTTACTCAACTGACATTCCTTACATATTGGATTAGCGGGCTTAACAATCTTAGGCAGATCTCTAACAACTTGTGTAGAATAGATCTTAATTATTGAATCAAATTTACATGATGCATCCTCCTATGCCACAACCAACTCTCATCTATCTTAGCAATCAAGCATCTTTTCTCACCAGCATTCAAATGAAAAATGTCACCTTTAGTCTTAGTCCTAGATGCAATCTCTATACCGAAAGCATTCAAGATCTTGCATTTACCATCCTTGAATTGTAGATCATAACCCTTATCAACCATCTATCCAACACTCAAAAAATTATGATTCAAACCTTCAACATACAAGACATAATCAATGTTATGCTTACCATCAAAAGAAATAGAACCTCTCCCATGGATTACACAGGCTTTGTCATCTCCAAATCTAACTATTCCACCATCATACCTTTACTTGCTTACAAATTTTCTTTTATCACTGGTCATATGATGTGAACAACTACTATCAATCACCCATTCATCTTTCTTTTCAACTTTAGCAGCTAAAACTTTCTCCTTAGTATAACAATTAGTGGAATCAATAGGTACAAGTATATCTTCTTTAATGTTAATAAACACAACTTTATCTCCTTCTGATTCATCATTTGTAACACCTTCATCTGCAACATAATAACAGTTCTTTTGGTTCCTAAATTCCAGTTAAACTTATAAGTTTTATCATACTTCTCATGTTTCTCATATTTGTCATTCCTATCATGCTTATCAAACTTATCATGCCTATCATACTTAGCCATTCTCTCTAGGCATCTAGAAGCAAAATGTCCTAACATTTCAAAGGTAACTTTTCATCATACTTAGTTGTACCTTTAGGAAATCTTCGGGCAATCAGTGCTTCAAGCTCATCAAGCTCTCTTTCTTGCTCTTCAATATCTTCTCTCTCTCTCTCTCTCTCTCTCTCATATCTGGATATTCTACACTCATCACGATCATACTTATTCTTACCAGATACATACACAGATTCTCTAAATGTTGTCTTAGAATTTCCATGTGATTCTCCAAAATCACTTAGCTCAAATGCAACAAGCTTTCCAACCAACACATATCTTGTCACTATTATCACACTTTGGATCTCACCAATAGCAACAACCTTATGTTTATAAGCAGGAGGCAAAGATCTTAGCACATTAGCAACAATTTCATCTTCCTCAATGCTTCCATCAACACATCTGATACCTAGGACAAGGTCATTCACCTTGGCCATAAAAGAGTGTATGTTCTCATCATCTCCCATCTTCAATGTCTCATATTTACCTTTCAAGCTCTGCAAATTGGCAACTTTCACCTATTTTTCACCTTCATATAGGATCTCAAGCTTCTCCTAGATCTCATGTGTGGTCTGAAGTCCCATAACATTTGTCATCTCTAAATCAATTAGGGCACTAAGAAATGCTTCCTTCACTCTGATGTTATATTCTACTTCCTTAACCTCATCTAGAGTAGATGGCCCATTTTGAGGAACAACATAGGGATTCTTTGTAATCTTCCAGTAATCTTCTCGAAGATATTTCAAGTGCACCTCCATCCGATTCTTCCATATAGTATAGTTGCTTCCATTAAACCTCAAACTATCCTTCTTGAAAAAAATACCTTGAGTTACCATCTTGGATCTCCTCAAGAGATTAAGCTTCTACCGGAGGATCAAGCTCTGATACCAATTGTTAGCAACAACCAAGAAGGAAGATTGAGAGGGGGGGGAGGTGAATCAGTCTTCACCGAAATATTAAACTTTAAGCACAATAATAGATTTAACAAACTACAACAATAAGCAAATTAACAACACAACACACAACACCAAGATTTTTGATGTGGAAAACCTAGTTAAGGAAAAAACCATGGTGGGAGCCTACCCACAATAAGATGATACTCTGCAGTAGTATGTGAAAATATTACAATGGGGATTGCACATGCATTAATGCACACTTCCTAGAGCTCACTACTCAAAAGATATGTTCTTGGAAGGCTACAACCCTGAAGGAAGTCTCACTAACTTATAATGAGATTCAGACTACAATCCGAAAGAAGTGAACTGAAAGAATAACATCTTAAAATGCCTGATTACATTTCCGATTAAGAACAGATGTCTACCCTGCAACACCAATCTCACCTCAAAATAAACACCAAAAGATAAATCACTTGTTCACACATACATCTCTCTTTGATAATGCAGACACAACGTTGACATCCAAAGTACATGAATAACTCACCTATATATACAAATCATCAACCTTGATAATAAGGTCAGCTAAACCCTCAATTACAAAATTACATCACATGATATAAATATCGACCACCGGACCAATATAATGATTTACATAGTATAACATGGACCTAATTCAAATTCCCAAATGATCAACTCCACCGGAAATCACGCCAAGATCAACCACAACATACTACACCAGATAACATGAATGTCAATACCGGTTGATAAAAACCACCAAGAACTCACACAACGATCAATGCAGATCACCAAAACAAATAGGACACAACCAGGAAACACCAACAAGCACATTAGAATCATTTGGAACAACTGCACCAACACTACTTTTCAAATCTTCATCTGTCAACATCTAGAAGCTCAAGAACACAACCAATCAACAATTGTCACAAAGAAAGATAACTTGCAGAACACCAAATCACAAACCATCTAAAATGAAGATACACAAGACCGACCAAAACAATATCCCAAAGTCTCAGCACCAGATCTGATCACACCGAAATATACTGGAGGGAATAACAAAGAACTACAAAACGGATAATAAAATCTTCCCAAACACACTGGAATAAATCACAGGAATATGTTGGCATCAATGACAACAACATATCCTAGCAGCAGTAATAACCAACCATATCCAACAATCTCCAACAATAGGGTCAAAAATCAGCATTGCTAAGAGTCAGGTCCTGCCTTCTATAAATTGGAAGCCTCAAAAGATCTTAATTAAGGGGCTTGGAGTCTTGGAAACTGTGAAAGAAAAATATTGTGACATTCTTGTAAACCTAGGGGACCTTAGCCATCTTTTCTCATTTTGGAAAAATGATGATATAAAACCTAATATCCTCTTGGGTTGGGACTTTTTGAGTTAATTTCGATCTTCTTCTTTTTCTCACAGTGGGGTAATCCTGAGCAATAAGGAGATTAAATTTATCCATCCTCCTCCTGACAAAAACTTTGTTCATATGATTGAAAGATTGGATGCAGATGTTCATACAGAGACCAAGGGTCCACCAGTTTCGGCCATTCAAAGAATCAAAGAGCTTCCAGAAGAATGCCAGAGAAATATTATAGAAAAATACTTATTTCATAATTTAGCTCCTATATTTTAAGATGATGGATGAGGAGATATTGAGACAATCCCAAAAATGAAGCAGATTCATCTTATATCTCCATTATTGACATAAGGACAACTGGTTATGCTAAAGCATTTGGTAAGACAATATAAAAAAGCTCACATCATTCTTCGATGTAGAGATGTTACAAGACATTTTCTATATGGTTTCCATTGTCTACCAAACCTTTCAAATATATATATAAATAAATAAATATGTGTGTGTGTGTGTGTTTGTGTTCAAAAAGATTTTAGAAAGATTTTCTAGATGAAATGAGATTATATTTTTTATAATTTAATTAAACATTATTAAAAAAAGACATATTGAAACTCTAGTGGTATGGAATACATTTACAAATATAAACATGTCTATATTACATTCATCCATGCCACTTTAGCCACAATGGGGAAATGTTTAGAATGTGAGATCCTATGAGGGGTTTTACTTATAAATTACTTCAGATTTCTTTTTCTTATATTTATGAAATTGGATAAATAAGCTGATATTATTAATTATTAATATAGGGAAGTTTTGTTTATGTATAATTTTTAAATTTTTAATTATATTTATATTTATTATCATGATTTTTATTAATATTTTTTTATTGTTTATTTTTCTTGTTAGTAAGGTTTTTTAATGATTGTATAAAAATGGTTATAATTTTTATTTTTTTTAAATATAATCTTTTATCTTTTTGTTTCATATTTAAAGAGATGTTTTTAGTTTAAGTTTACTTGGGCATTCCTAGATCTATTTTTTAGTTTTCTAGTTATAGATTAGGTTTTTTTAAGGTTTTTTTATAAATCTATCTTTCTTGGTTTTTCATTCATTTCTTACTCTTTGCTTTTGATGAATATAGAAAATCTTTATCTCTTCTCTCATTTGTGAAAGGTGTTTATTGTTTGATCTTGTAGGTACTTGTGTTGCAAACTTCAACATGGTATTAGAGTGTGAATTCAACAATCCCTTCTCAATATTTGTATTTTTTTTTTAAAATCTGGGTCTGCTGCAGGTGAAAAAGAATCACCCCTTCATTATACCTCTCAAATTGCTACAATTCTTTGTTCTCTTGCTATGGTCCTTGTAGATCTACTTCCGAGTTTCCACCTTGCTCTATTGCTTGTTGAAATTTAGGGTTTCTTCTTTTCCTTGTTGGAAGCATTGTTTGGGAGTGTTATGCTCAAAAAGAATTACAAGATCATCAAATATGACACCTACAACTTTTTTATGGGATCTGGAGGTGGACAATTTTTTCATGTACTTTGGAGAAAAATGAACCTTGTCATTGCAATCACAAAAACCAAAATCCTAAGGATCGACTGTCATTTCATCAAAATCTAAACAAATAATTTTTTGGGTCCTTTTTTTTAGGGCATGAAATCCAAGGTAAGTTTTAGGGATGAGAAAAATCTATGCATCTTGGAGTGAAAAAGACCTCACCATCACATTCAAAGTAGCAAAAAATATATAGATTGATTGTTCATTTCCCAAAATCTGAGTTGTTGAATTTAGAACTATTTTTTATAGGCATGTATATTGAAAAAAACTACATGACTATATATATTTGTACAAACATTCATATTTGTACATTGTACACAAACCCTATTAGGTGTTTGATGCCATAGAAAAATTTGGTGAATTTTTTTTTTTTTTTTTTTGCAATGGTGGCCTTTTGAACTTTTTAGTAGGTTGTATAATGTGTGTGCAAGCATGTGTAGGTATTAGCATCATGATCACCTTACTTTTTTTCATGCCAAAATATTTTGGCAAATATTCACTGCCATTTGCTAGTGTCATCACTAATCCACTACATTCCTTCACATTGTCTCCACTAGTTCATGTCACCCACACTTAGCCTTTGTCACCTATATTGATTGTGACACCCTAGCCCACCATTGGTCCTAGCTCCCTACCTTGATCCTATTAAGAACCAAGGGCTAGTGGCCCTATCCTATAATCCAACAACAAGCGATGGTCTTTCGTGTGACCAGGGGCCAAGTGTTTTAGTCCCCTAGGTTGCCCTATAGATTAGATTAGAGCACTTTATGAAATTATCTATCTTCCACATATGGTGTTCAGTTTTTAACTCCATATCATTGGAAAAATAATTTAGAGGGTTATCTATTGGTGTTAATTATTATTTCAAATTCTTATCTTGGTGTTTTCTACAAGCTAAATTGAATTCATAGATTGATGTTTGCACTCATGGATTATATCTTACACATTTAGAGTTTGCTTTTCACAAATGAGTAGACATTGGAAAGATGATTTTTTTCTCTACCCTAATCTAAAACTTATTTTCCTATTTTTTAATAGGTACATAGAACATCGACCATCTAAAAGTGTTTTTTTCTTTTGTTGTTTCTCATTCTTGAAAGTTGTAAAATTATTTGGTTTTTCTTGTTGTGGAGGGTAGAATTTTATCTTCTAAATCCCTCATACCACCCTAGACCATGCATATTCCAAAAAACAAAAATGTAATGATGGATACCTCTTTTGTTTCATGTCTTACACCCCAAAATTATCATACTTGGAAATCTCAAATGATTATATTTCTCTTGTCAAGAGATTAATGATCAACCTTAGATGAAAGATAACTAGCATGGACCCATAATTTTGATCTATTTTAGGATAGAAACAATCTATATGAGGTTCATGTTTCACCTTGAATCTTGCACTACTCCTAGGGCTATGTGAGATCAATTTAAGGATCTTTTTAGTACTATTGATGAGTTTAAGGCACTTCAGCTTGAGATGGATTTGACTTCCTTGGTACCTAATTGCTTCTCTTCCATTGAAGATTATCTAGTGAAATTCAAATCTAACATATCACTTTTGTAGGGATGTAGAAAGGGTAATACTGACAAAGAATGTGTTTTCTTGATTCTATATAAGATTCAAGGGCCCTGTGAGGTCTTCGCTTCTACATTTCACTCCACTATGGATGCTTTGAGTCCTACATTCACTTTTCCTTCCTTTGAGGTCTTTTTTGAATGTGTAGAGAAGATTCCCTATATTTTAATTTTTTTGTTTTGGGACATCAGTGGAAGCAATAAACAATTTTATTATGGCAGGTTGAGTCTATAATGCCATAGTTTTTTTTGGAGACATATTTTTTCCCAACAGTGGTTAAGAAAAAGGAAAAGAAACACATGTCACTCTTGTATACATATTCAATATTCACAATTCTGACAATTTTTTCTTTTTGTGTTATTCATCAAATAGTCCACATGTCATCACAACATGCATTCTAAAAGTGGTTAGTTGTGTTAGTTCTATCTCTTGTTCCATTGATCATAGAATCCATGTGTCCTTACTATGCAATATTGGGAAGATCTTTAAAGGAATTATCTTTTGAACCACATCATTGGTCAAAATAAATAGATTCATAAGTGAATGGGGCCTATCAAGTATGGAGAATGTGTTGGCACCATGCATCATCAAAATCAAAGGATTATTGGTAGTGCAAAGATAATATGCTGCTATTGATCAAAATTTGAGTCTTCAATTATTTCTTTTCAAACAAAATCAGAGAGAAATTAAGTAGAATTTCTAACAATTGTAGGTCTTACATGTAATTTTTTTGTTATGATGTAACCATAAAAAAGCTATTTCGAGTAAAAGTTGAAATGATTTTTCATGATAATGGATGAACTAAGATTAAATATGAGATAAAATATCTATAAAATAGATTATTATTTTTTATTTGAAAATGCCTCAACACCTGTGCTTCTTAAGAGGGGATTTGAATATTATTTGTCTATGCAATTTCTTTCTTTATTATGATACATTGTTTCCTATGTGATTTTTTATAGTAATAATATTCATAACTTCTTAAAAATAATGTTTTATGCTCTTTTGAAAGTTTTAAATCACTATTGATATTATTAAATGGATGCATTGTGCCTTTTGATTATTGCAGCATAATATCATCTTGTAGTGTGTCACCATAGATTTATTTTGTTGATTTAGTTTTGATATTGAATTAATTCTTCTCTTTCCTCCTAAGATTTGAAAACTCAAAGAAGGGATGGCTTCTTTAAAATATAGATGCTAATTCATGAATTGAATCCCATGTTCATGAGATTTCTCATTGTTGGTATTTGGATAAAAATTGGAGAGCACATTGAGACAATAATCTAGGCCTTTAATTACCTCTATTATCAAGTTTCACTCAAAATAGGGCAACTGGACCCAATATCTCATCATATATTAAACCCAAAGGAATTTGAAGGTAGAGTACCAGAAAAAAAAAAAAAAAAAAAAAAAAAAAGCATTGGTAAGAAATAATACCAAAAACAATCAACAAAATCAATGAAGTAGAGACCCAACCTTCCCAAATTGCCCTTCGCAGACCAATTCAATCACCGGGGATTAAAACAAGCTAAGGAAATCTGATTTCTTCTTCTTCTTTTCTTTTATGATGAATTAAGAGGTTTAATCCTATATTTATAAATAATTATGCTTAGATTAATTCAATGCCTGAAGGATGCATGATTACAAAAAATAAAATTAAATAATGAGTTCTCAAATAATTACAATTCCCCTTTGCATGATTATCAATAAATGAGTTTATAAATTTTAATTTTGATAATTAAAAAAATCAACTAATGCATGATTTTGGCTTTCATGCTCAATGTTTGAAAAATAAATTATTATTTAATCTTTTATAAATTTTCGCATGATTAATTATTTTCATGCAATACCCATTGCATGTCAAATTTATAATTTCTTCAATTCCAAATATTAATTTTATGTATGTCATAATATTGAGACGGGGCTCTACAACCATTGCAAACTAAACCCTAAGCCGAGAGGCAGCAAGGGTCGGCGGTAGGAGCTGTAGGTGGGTTTGATAGAAGCCGCCAAGATCGGAGCCAAGAAAATGACCTTGCATTCTATACTAGAATGTCTACAAGCTTCTCGAATGGATGCTCTGCAAAATTTATCATAAATCGAGACGACATGTTTTGTTGATGGTGGACGCGGTTATTATCCATGGGCAAATTATTCCTCATTTTTAACTCCCTTTGAGTTCTAATTTTATAGCGGCTGGCCAAAACGACCACACAGATCATTTTCTTTGCAGACTTGATTGGGTAGTTTTTCCTTTATTAATATTTTTATTTTACGGACAGAGCTCAACAACCATTGCGAACAAAACTCTAAGCCGAGAGGTAGCGAGGGTCGGTGGCAGGAGTTGTAGGTGGCCATCATTGGAGGTTGTGAGGTAGCGAGGGTTAGTGTCGGCGATGGGAGATGCAAGCGGCCATCGCTGGAGGCTGAGAGGCAGCAAGGTCGTGCATGGTGAGAGGAAGTTGCAGGGGTTGGTGGTGGGAGCGGCAAGGTGAGCAGCCATCGTTGTAGGCTGAGAGGCAGTGAGACATTGCAAGGTGACCGGATGTTGCAGGACCCTGTTAGGGTATTCTCCAGGAAGCATTACAATAATACTAAACCCAAACCGAGAGATTGAGAGGCAGAAAGATATGAGGGGGTGGTAGAGGGAGTTGCAGGTTGGGCAACAGTGATACTGGGTAGCAGTGGAGAGACTTGCGACCTTTGCCAAACAGTGGAGATAACAAGTAATAGAGATTGCTCGTTGATTGTGAAAACATGCATTGAGTAACTCGAAGTGATGCGGCGAACCATGCAACCAGGGTTACTAGGACCTGGACTTGTGGGAGCTAGGTGAGCTTTGTGGCAGCTACATGATGGTACATCAGAGAATAGGCACTCTTTTGATGGATTCCAACAGTTTTTAGGCAGGCTACAAGATAAGGGGAGAGAAGGAAGATTCTTGCAACATCATTTTGCATGTCAGCTAGATCAAACACCACAACCCCCTTTTGACATTTGCGAGGGGACACCATCATTTTCACATCATTCTCTACCTGACTCGCAGGCTAATCCTACTAATCTTTCATCATATATGTCTTGGCCAAACAATACCCAGTTGATAAACCCCAAATTTCTTTCAACCCCAAATAATCTTCCAATAAACAACTTGCGCCAAGGAGCACCCTTCAAACCAAAACAAATTACACAGAACTGGAGAAAGAAAACCCCTTACATATTTCTTCCCATTCTACTAGCACAAAAATCAGATGTAGAAAGTAATGGGAAATGTTTAAATGATACAGCTAAAGAGGGTAGTCAGGCTCCAGTCTCACCAAAGAACACGATTGCTGCTAATACTGGAAATCAGGCAAATCTGAAGGTGTGTATAAGATTGCTTTTCCAGACCACCTTATTCAACCTCAAATAGATCTGCTACGTAGCACAACCCTCATTGGTAAACTTCATTCTACTATTTCCTTTATTTAACTTTCATTTTGGGCTAAACAAAATTGGTTGGGCTTGAAGGATATTTTTTTTATGGATAAGCAATCTCTCTTTTTTATTGCCATTTTTTATTCCAAAGAACATAGAAATTGTGCTCATAGATATAAGGGATGGTTTTGTAAGGGTTTTGGTATTATCACTTTGTCATGGGTTCCAAATTTTAGTTTGGATTCAATTCCCCCTCTTTTCATGCCTTTTTGGATTACTCTACCGGGGCTCCTGCTTGAATATCATGATCCAGATATTGTGGAAATTTTGGCTAATCAAATGGGTATTTTTATCAAGAATGACCTTATCCCATATGAACTTGCCCATTTAACCGTCAGGGTATGCTTATTGCTAAACCTCACAAAGCCACTTCCCAAGTCCATTATAATGACATCCTCCATAGGGAAATGGAATCAAGACATTTGCATACAGGGTACTAGAGATATTGATGACCGTATAGATAAATTGGGTCATTTTAATTCATAGTGTCAAGGATCGAGTATTGATATTGTTAGGGTCTGCAAGAATTTTGTGAATGATTTCCATAAATGCTCCTTTTATCAATCTACTCCATCTCCTCCTTCTACACTAAGTGGGACAACAAGTGTAGTTGACTCAACAGAGAGCTTCGTACCTCTGAATAATGTGGATAACATTGCAAGACCTTTCCAGGGTGTCCAGTTTCAGGATGGTCCTCCTCTCTCTATGTTTCCTTCTCAATCCTTTTTGGGTTCTATGACTGACATTTTACTTCCAATAGAAAAAAGAACAAAGCCTTCCAATTGGAAGAAATTTACTCAATATCAGGTTACTATTTCTGGTTTTAAGTTCTCTGCAAAATTTGGGGGGTAGATACAAGAAAGTATCTTTTAAGATCCACTGCCCTTCAATCCTAGTTGATTGGTTGTATAAGAAAATATTTTCTTCCTCTCTCTTTAGGCATCCCACTTCTTTCTTGATTTTAACTTCTGTGGGAAACTCAAATACTCAATCCCAGGAAATCTTTATATCATAGAATGCAAAGGATAACCTGATTCATAGCGCGGTGTTTAATTGCCAACCTTTCCATGTGGTTGATCGCAGTCTTCCCACTATTGGATACTCATCAGATACTCCAAATATTGAATTAATGACACATGATATCCTTATCTCTATTGCATCGAACTTGATATATGAAATTGCTCTTCAGGAATTTTCAAAAATTCAGGGTGTCCCTTCTGTTGATGTTATGCCTCTTGATCTCAATATTTCACCACCCAATTCCTCACCCCTATTAGAATCTAGTCATGTTGAACACCTTATGGTTGAAGATAATTAATATCATCCCTTCCAACCTCCCACACAGCTTGACTTCGATTTTTCTCAACATCTCTCTTTTGCTCAAACACTCTCTTCATCTCCTTTGTTATTTAAAACACCTAAAAAATGAGGTCAGAAGCCAAAGATTCTTAAAAACCAAGAAGAGATCGCAACAGGCATCTAGACTACAATTGTAGATAAGTTTTCACCCCACACAAGACCAAGAAGAACATGTTGTTCTTCTCGAATGCAATGAGGATCATATCTTGGAATGTTAGAGGTTTGAATGCCTTTGACAAGAGGGGACAAATCAAGAAGCAGTTGGATTCCTCCCAAGTAGACATCATTTTATTACAAGAAACAAAGCTTTCAGATGAAGCCTCTCAAAAGATTTTTAAAAAATGGACTTTAAGGGATTTCATACATACTCTTATAGTAGGGACTTCCGGTGGTATTCTGACTTTGTGGAATTCTAGGACAATCAAAGCAAAAACTTTGAACCAAGGGACAAATTGGCATCTTATACTTATTGAAAATTTTGATTTATCCTTTGTTCTCTTTAATATCTATGGTCCAACAGCTCCTCAAGAGAAACATTCTCTTTGGAATACTCTATCTTGAAAGATCCAACATCAGGGAGTTCAGAAAATCATCTTAGGAGGTGATTTTAATGCCATCTTGTCTCGGGATGAGAAACAGGGAGGCAATCCTACTACATCTAAGATTATTGAAGACTTTAGATCTTTTGTGTCTGACAACACCCTTTCTAACATTTCACCTTATAATGGTCAATGTACATGGACAAACCGGAGAACTTCCCTTCAAATTGCAAGTAGATTGGACAGGTTTTTCACTTCATATGAATGGATCCTTCAGAAATATACTTTCAGCTCTAAAATTCTAGCGTTCTCTAGATCTGACCATTTTACTATCTCATTATGCTTGGATAAACATGAAGCTTCTCATCATAGACCTTCTTTTAACTTTGAAATAATGTGGTTTTAGCACCCACACTTTCATGCTCTACTTCGACAATGGTGGGTAAGTGCTCCCTTCTGCAAGGAGAACAAAATGTTTCAACTTTATATGAAAATGCAGTTTGCAAAAGCAAATATCAAAGTCAGGAATAGGGAAGTATTCAAAAATATCTTTGCAGAGAAATCAAATGTAGAGAAGAAATTAAAGGATGTCAATGAACTTATCTTTTCTACTGGGATTAATCCAGAAACCTTCTCAAAGCAGAAGCATTTACAAAGTTACTGGGAAGAATTGTGCTCTAGAGAGGAGGAATATTGGAGACAAAAATCAAGGGAGCTATGGCTAAAAGAAGAGGACAAAAATGCTAAGTTCTTCGAGACATCTGCAAAGATCAAGCAAGCTACATCTACTATCTTTTCTATAAATGCCTCTTCTTCGGGGGTAAAATTAACTAATGAACAAGAAACTAGGGAAGAGGGTGAACTCTTCTATAAAAATCTTCTTGCTCCCTCCCTTCCTTTTGTTCCTAAGGAGTCCAGTGTTGAGATATTTCTAGATTCCATCCCTTGTCTGATTTCACAATGCGATAATGATTATCCGATGCAACCTTTCTCTCTTATTGAATTACAAGAGGTGGTAGTTTCAATGGCTCCTGACAAGTCTCCAAGCCCTGACAGTTTCACCATACTATTCTTTCAAAAGTGTTGGGACATTTTAAGCTTTGATCTTTTAATGGCTTTGGAGGAGTCAAGACAAAAAGATTTTATTCTCAAGAACTTCAATTTAACCCATATTTCTCTTATCCCCAAATCCAATATCCCTCAATATTTTGCATATTTTAGGCCTATCTCCTTGTGTAATAGAGCATACAAGATTTTCACAAAATCTATCTATCTCCGGTTAAAATCCTTGATACCTAAAGTACGAGGTTTTGTTCCTGGTAGGGAAACATTAGAAGGTGCGCTTGTAGCCCATGAAGTTTTGCACTCAATTAACTCTTCACAGTCTCCTGCTTTCATAGCTAAATTAGACATGTTGAAAGAATATGATAAAGTATGTTGGTCCTTTCTTTTGAAAGTGCTTAAAAAGTATGGTTTTTCAGATAAGTGGTGCAAATGGATCAAAAATTGCCTCTCTGGAGCACAATTTTCAGTTATTATTAATGGTAATCCTTCTAGTTTTTTTCAAGCCACTCAAGGAGTTCGACAAGGTGACCCACTATCACCTTTTATTTTCATTATCATGTCAGAAGCTTTTAGCAAATTGGTCAATAAGCAGTTGAGTCTAGGTCTTTGAAAGGGGGTATGCATCCCTAATACCTCAATTTCTATCACTCACACTTAATTTGCAGATGATACACTTTTATTTGGTTGTTCCAATATTCAAGAAGCAAGGCATATTAAGGAAATCAGTGCTTAGAAATCTAAATTATTCATATTCAATACTTCTGAAATGGTGTCTAACAACATTATCCAGACATTGGGCTTTCTAGTGGATTCTCTTCCATCATCGTACTTGGGTATCCCTTTCTTTATGGGAGTAGGGAAACCTTCTTTTTCAAATTTTGTGATTGACAAATTAAAAAGAAGAATTTCAGTGTGGAAAGCTAGATGGTTATCTCTGTCAGGCAGAATCTTTCTTCTCAAACTATTTTGGCTACAATTCCAAACTATTACATTTCAATCCTTCAAGCCCCGAAATCTATTGTCTCTCATATCGAGAAAATTATTTGAATTTTTATTTGGAAAGACAATATTTCAGAAGATAAAAAGATCCTGCTTGTGTCGCTCAACAAAATGACTCCAAGCAAATCTACGGGCGGAGTTGGTCTGCACGATCTTTCAAAAAGGAATAAGGCCTTTGGGGGAAAGTTGGTTTGGAATATTTATAAAAAAAACATTCTTTGTGGTGTCAAATTATGCAAGAAAATTATTTAGATACTCCTACCCCATCACGTATATTTACTATCCTTGATCCTCCATCAGAGACTGCAGTTTGGAACTTCATGATGGATTCTAGGAATGTGATTACTAGATATTTATTGTGGCAAGTACATAATGGCAAAGATGTCAACTTTTGGCATGATTCATGGAGTGGTCTCCCCCCTCTTAATCTTGAGGAATCCCTAGTAGATGCGATCCCTATATTCATTTCTCAATGGTTTTCTCACCTTCATGATTACATAGATGATCTTAAGAAGCCTTCAAATTGTGTCATTTGGAAGAAGCCAACTCTACTCCCAATTTCCCTGGGTCAAAAGGTAAAATTTTCTTTGATTCTCAAGAACCACATTATTTTTATCTCTAATGGTTTGGACAAATTGATATGGTGCCCTGCAAAGAATGGAAAGTACTCTATCAAGGAAGGGTATAAGGAAATTCATCAGATGTCTGTTCAATCCTATTCACAAAGAGCTTATAAATTCTGTTGGAACAACAATGTTCTTCCCAAGGCAGGGATGTTTTCTTGGCTTGCCCTAGATAAGAGAATACTCACTAGTGAGAGACTTGAGAAAATGAATATTGCACATCCATTTGCTTGTGTACTTTGTGGTGAGCACAGTGAAACGTTAGATCATATCCTCCTCCAATGTGATTTTGTTCATTATTGTTGGATGTTTGTGCTTGATAAGCTTTCCTTTAGCATCCCTCTTCCAAATAATGTATGGGATTTGTTCCAGTCATGGCCAGTCTTATACTCATCCTCTCTTTTTGCATGCATTTGGAAAGTGATCCCATCCACAGTAGTATGGTCACTTTGGTGGGAAAGAAATAAGCGTATTTTTAGAAAGCAAACATCTCATCTTTCTGATATTTTTAATTATATTGAAAAATCAGTATCAGAACTGGTTAATGCTCATGTTTCAAATCAATTCAATTCAAATAGGGAATTTACTTCTTGGGATGGTCAAGTTATTAATTGCTGGAAGGGAATTTCTATTCCTGTATCACCTTGTCTTCCAAGAGTGAGAACTAGTAAAATTGATGGAAATAAAGTGAAATGGTGTCCTCTGGATTCAATGCATTTCAAATTAAATTTTGATGGCTCCTCTGAAGGGAACCTAGGTGATGCAGGGATAAGAGTATGCATAAGGGATCAAACAAGGTGTGTTTTTTCTTTGAAATTTGCTTCTATTCCATCGGGTACGAACAACTTTGCAGAGGCATGTGCTTTACTTGAAGGCATTCTACTAGTTAAAAAACTGAACATCTCTTATATTCACATTGAAGGCAATTCAACTATTATTATCAACTCTTGCATAAAAAGAAATATTGACAATTGGCATAAAAGATATCTACTTGAACAAGCATGGACACTTATTGATACATTTGTAACCTTTATCATTTCTCATGTGTATGGAGAAGGGAACCAGGTTGCGGATCATTTGGCAAATATGGGAAGTTCCAAGGTGGAACTTAATATGATGGTTCAGAATTGTGATCTCGATTGTCATCCAATTCTCAAGGAAAATTTTTTGGAGGACATGGGTATAGGATAATATTACACATGGATATGCAATGGTCTTTTCATAATGATAAAAATTGGTATGTGTGGTATTATAAGTGCAGGGTCTCGTGGTTCTACTACATCTGTATGATGTGAATGGATGTCAATTTGAGCATCTAAGAAGTGTGTTGGATTGTAGGTTGAATAAATGCATAAGTGAGACAGATTGTGGACTGCTATGTAAATGTGCACAGCTATTTTGATGTTTTGGTTCGGACTTCACCTTGTTCAACATATTCTAGAAAGTATTTGATACTTGGGGATGATTTGTGGCACTCGGTATTTTGGACATTATAAGATATATTGTAGTTTTTGGCATACTAGAGATTTAAGCTTCACAACCTTTCTATGTATTGTAGAGCAAGGATCAGAGTTTTTCTTACTGGTTCTTTTCTCCGGGAGCTCTTTGAATCAGCTTTTGTAAAAGAAATATATAAATAAATAAAATATATTAAGTGGCACTACCACCTTTCTTAAAAAAATAAAATAATATTATGCATGTCAAAATACTAATTTGCATGTTATCTTTGTAAATATTTACAATTCTTAAATTTAATTATATTTTATCAATTTAATAAATTGATTACTTTTAATTTATTTGATTTATCTCTCTAATTGATCCTCTAATTTAGTGTTAAATTTATAGCTTAAATATTTAAAATAAAATATTATACCTTTATCCCTTAAATAATTATTATTATATATATACTTTATAATTTAACTACTGAATAATTATTATATTTTTAATCATTCAATTAATTACTAATATTGATGTATTGTTTTATAATTTAATTATTGTATAATCTATTATTACATTTTAATTATTAACTTCTTCAAATTTACTTTTAAATTCCCAATTTTAATTTACTAATTATTATCTAATTGGTGTTTTTGCATAGGATTCAAGTCCTTAGGTCACTACCAGTAGGCTAGAAAACCCCTCCTCGGTCATATGTCCACCTTCGACAGTTAACCTGCAACCACCTCATGCTCGGTGAAAAGTCGTCAGATCACAATATCAAAAACATATTACATCATTATTAATAACATTAAACAACATAAAACATCATCATTAAATAACAAAATTATAGCATTATACGTCATCATAAAAGTAACTAAACAACATAATACCATCTAACATCATTAATAATCTAATTAAGTCATCACGTACAAAATGTTAATAGTGTCAGTATCTGGCATATCAAAGTAAATCTAACTTGGATCTGAATTGAGTCGTGACATCCTTTCCCACTAGGAAGAGACATCGTTTGGATGTCTTATTACAAAATAAAACATGCATGAAAATAATAATCGAGTCTATCAAAGTAAATGTGGGAAATAATGCTCAATTTCCTCAGCGTTTTCCCATGTGGCACTGTCCTCTGAATATTGGTCCCACTGGACCTTATACTGCAAGATCTCTCTCTTGTGCAACTTAATAGTTTGCCTATCAATGATTCAAGTGGGCTCCACTAGCACCACCCCTGGGTCCTAAACCTGTAGTGAATGGCAATCAAGGATATGAGAAATATTGGGATGATAAGGCTTAATCAATAAAACATGAAAAACATTGTGGATCCGGGCAAGAGCTGGTGGTAGGGCAAGTCGGTAAGCAACTGGATTAACCACTTCTAAGATTTCAAAAGGTCCAACATATCTAGGTGTTAATTTGGAAGACTTCCTGAAGGAAATGGATCTCTTCTGAGGTCTCACTCTCAAAAAGACCTTATCTCTTGCTGAGAACTGTTGAAAGGTCTTGTTCTTATCTGCATAGCTCTTTTGTCTGTCAACTGCCTCCTTAAGTCTAGCCTTTATTGCTACCATATATTCTTCCATCTCCTTAAGTAATTATGGTCCAACTAAAACTTTATCTTTTACCTAGTTCCAACTGACAGGTGTCCTACACTTATGCCCATAAAGAGCCTCAAATGGTGTCATGCCTATAGAGGAATGATAGGACTTATTATATGCAAACTCAACTAAGGCAAGAAAATCCTCCCATTTGTACTACTGATCCATACAGTACATCCTCAATGGGTCTTCTACTGCCTAATTGACCCTCTTAGTCTGTCCATCCGTCTAAGGATGATAAGATGTGCTAAAGTTCAACCTTGTCCCCAAAGTTGCATTCAATTTAGTCCAAAACCGAGAAGTCATCTTTACATCCCTATCTAAAATTATTGTCTTAGGTACCCCATGTAACCGGAATATTTCCTTTACAAACTTTTGTGCCAGGGCTATAGATCCATCCTTAAGGTTACCGGGTATGAAGTGACCTACCTTAGTCAATTTGTCTACTACAACCAATATCATATCATGCTTATGTTTGGACATAGGTAGTCCCTGAATAAAATCCATACTAATCACTTGCCACTTGTAATTTGGCACTGTGCAAAAATAGCAACCCTGTCGAATGCATATGCTCAGCCTTGACTCGCTGGAATTCAAAACATTGCCTCACATAGGCTATCACATCCTTCTTAAGTCACTTCCAAAAATATAAGGTTTTCACATCCACAACCATCTTATTCACACAAGGGTGTCTAGAATAAGGTACATTATGTATCTCCTCTAAGATCAAATCCCTTAATCCTCCTTTTTTAGGAACATACATCTTCCTCATATATCTAAGAAGTTCATTTGGTTCTAAGGTGTACCCATCAAAATTATGGTCGGATGGATTAGTCTCTAAGGCATTTTTTACTACGTCATAGTGCTCATCCCCTTGAAGATTATCCAATACCTATTGTCTCAAGGTAGTCCTAGTGGTGGCTATCACTGCTAAGTGCCTTCTTCTTCTCAAAGCATCGGCCACTCTGTTTTATTTCCCCTTGATATAGTCTATCCCAAAATCATACTCACTTAAAAATTCTAACCATCTCCTTTGCCTTGCATTCAAATTTGGTTGGGTGAAGATGTAC
This sequence comes from Cryptomeria japonica, assembly GCF_030272615.1. Taxonomy (NCBI): domain Eukaryota; kingdom Viridiplantae; phylum Streptophyta; class Pinopsida; order Cupressales; family Cupressaceae; genus Cryptomeria; species Cryptomeria japonica. The sequence goes on from NC_081410.1 coordinate 418,728,945, forward strand.
CTCAACCCATGATGATCAGGCTTTAACTCAAAAGGCTTACCTAATAGGTAGTGTCTCCACATTTGGAGGGCATGGACAATAGAATCCAATTCTAAGTCATGAGGTTCATAGTTTACTTCATGTAACTTCAACTTCCTAGACTCATAAGCTACCACGTGTTCATTCTGCATTAATACTCCTCCTATTCCTTCTCCTAATACATCAATGATAACTGTGAATGGTCCATTTGGGTTGGGTATGGTGAGTATAGGTGTTGATCTTAACTTTTGTTTTAACAAGTTGAAGGCTTTCTCACATTCTTCTGTCTAATCAAATTTTCTTCCTTTTCTTTAGAGTCCAGTAATAGGGGTTGCAATCTTTGAGAACCATTCTACAAACTTCCTATAATATCTAGCTAACCCCATGAAGTTGTGGACCTCAAGAACATTTTGAGGAGTTGGCATTATGTGATTGCTTTGATCTTCTCTGGATCAACAAAGACTCAATCTTCAGAAATGATATGCCCTAGGTAATGAGTTTTCTTTTGGAAGAAACTACATTTAGACAATTTACCATAGATGTTATGTTCCCTTAACCTCTGTAAGACTATCCTCAAGTACTTCTCATTCTCCTCTATAGAACTAGATTCGATGAGGATATCATTTATGAAAAGCAGGTTGAAGTCATCCAAACAATCTCTGAAAACATTGTTCATAAGGTTCATAAAGGTTGCAGGAGCATTTGTCAGTCCAAAGGGTAACACCACGAACTCATAATGTCCATAGTGAGTTCAGAAAGATGTCTCAGGTATATTTGCACCCCTTATTCTAAGCTGGTGGTACCTAAACCTAAGATCAATTTTGGAGACTACTTTTGCACCTTTCATTTGATCAAATAACTCATCAATTTTAGGGAGTGGGTACCTATTCTTGATGGTGACCTTGTTCAGCATTCTATAATCTATGCATAAGAAGATTGTGTCATCCTTCTTCTTGACGAAGATTACAGGTGCTCTCCATGGTGATACACATGGTCTGATTAGATCCTTTTCCATTAACTCGTGTAACTGTACCTTTAACTCATATAACTCTGTGGTTGTCATTCTATATGGTGCCTTAGATTGTGGTTCAGTCCTTGTGTGTAGATCAATAGTGAATTCAAATTATCTCTTGGGAGGAAATCATGGAAATTCCTCAAGAAAGACATCTTGGAACTCTCGAAGAATAGGCATGTATCAAGTCCAGTGTTATCCTCCCTTAGATCCTTGATGTGGACTAAATAGATTTCACAACCCTTCCTTTGGGCCCTATTAAGTTGCATTGTCGAAATTTGTCTAAGTTGCAAAGGCTTCATAGCCCCTTGTATCTCCACATGGTTGCCTAAATCATCAAGACACTCCACAAGTTTATCCTCACAATTTACTATAGCCCTATTCTTGGCCAACCAATTGATTCCTAGGATGACATCATAACTTCCTAATGGAGCTACATAGAGATTTACTTCGGTTAGGAAATTGGGAAGTTGTAATTCACTGCATGCCAAACATCTATCTACCCTCTTCTTTATTGGATTTCCATATTGAACATTCCAAGGTCTAGACATATAAATAGGCTTAATATTTAACTTAGATACAATTCAAGGATCCACAAAGCATTCAATAGCACCTATATCTATAAGAATGGAAACTGCATGACCAAAAAAAAATACCATCAAACATGATAGGTGAGGCTTGGAAGTCTTCTTGATGGTTTTCAACTATGACATGAATCTAGTATTGTGGTTGTCTTTTCCTTTCTTTCTCCATTGTGTGTTGATCACACTAGTTATCATAATTCTTCCCTCCATAGATGAAACATCCACCTTTAGGTCCCATCTTATACTTTGGCTTATCCTTCCCATTGTTATTTTTGTCATTGTACCTGTTATTTCCATAATTGTTGTTTCCTCTATTGTTGAAGTTCTTATTGAAGTTTTGACCAGGATATTATCCTCGGTATTGTTCATCTTCAGGTTCCTGATATGTTGAGTTCCACCCTTCAAATTTTTATCCTAAAACTTTCTCTTCTTGAACTCTGAGTTTTTGTTGTTTTTAGCTTCATATATTTGTATTAACTTTTGTTCCTGCATAGTTTCTTTCTCAAAATTTGTTGACATGGTTCTAGGACTATGCATTTCCACTTCTGCTCCTATTTGAGGTTTCAGCCCTAAGATGAACTTACGGATTCTAAAGTTCTCATTTATCTGGTATTGTGGCACATACTTCAATAAGTGTGGAAACTTTTCCCAATATTGAGTCATTGTCATGTTTCCTTGACTTAGTTTCTGAAACTCCTTTATCTTATTGTTGAAGAAGTGTTGTGGGAGCCACTTGCTTCAGAAAAAATGAAGGAAAAGATCCCAAGTAAATTCTTTGGGTTGAAAGTTATGTTGTGCTCTCTCATTGTCCCACCAAGTAGCGGCTTCACCTGAAAGTTGGTAAGCAGCCCATATAGCTCTAGCCTCATCAGATAAGTCTCTAAGTTGAAAGTATTTCTCCATCTCTATGATCCATGCCTCTGCATCGTCACGTATGGTTTTCCCATCAAATTTTGGTGGGGTCACTTTCTTGAGGTCCCTGCCTAGTTCTTTTGATATCTTTCCTCTACTAGGCTCCACTTCCACCCTAGGTTGCCTCACTTCTTCTCTCCTAGGTTCTTTGTTAGCAGGTTGTTCATTGGCAGCTAGCTCAATCCTAGGATTCCCATTAAGAACCCTCTACATATCATGTTCCATACTATTCATTCAGGCTTCCTGAGGGTTGAGGAGTTCAAATATCTAATCCAACCCCTCATTAGGGTTATTTCTAGGTCCACTACTGCTAGCTTTGTTCCTTGTTTGCACCATGTTGTCCTATTAGATATCTTGAAAGTCAACAAACTAAGTCTTAGCATAAAAGGCTCAAGGTCCTAGTGTTTAAACCCTAGGCTCTGATACCAAGATGTAAGGACACACTTGTCCTAACCCTACTTAAACCATCCTTTAACTCATAGTTACAATCAAAATTAATTTAACCATTAATGCACATGCGAAGTTTATGTTAACTGACATGCAAATAATAGATAAGTGAACTGAACATTCATGCATCTCATGACTAACATGCCAAAAACTAAATATGAATGTAGAAAAGTAACAAAAGTAAAGTGTGCATGAAGATTAAATAATATGCAAAACCCATAATTATTTACGAGGATTGAGTTAAGTGCATGCATAAGTAGAAATAAATCATGTGAATGTGTTATTATGAAATAAATTAACATGCAAAATGCATAATTAAATCAACTAATGGAAAATTAAATACGACCATGCATGCATGTGGAAATAAAAACTAATCTATGGAAAGTAAAGCATGCATGTTTGGGGGCTAGTATGTTAGTAGCTTTTCTATTTGTTGGTATAAATAATTATTCATCATGGATATTATTACACCTTACTTAAGTTTACTTAGGAAATGCAATTCATAGTAGTTTGGGTATGAGACACTTGGGTGTTTGTGCCACATTGGGATAGTGTGTGTAGGAGAATTTCCACATTTTATGGTGTTGATCTTGTTACTGATCTATCATATCCACTTATTGTGGAGTGATAATTCCACCTTTGGTGGGTGATCCAACTCATGTGGAAAATTTTATTGTTTCTCCTACCTACCACACCTATTTCCTACCTACCCTTGTTTCTTATTGAGCCACATGTCATGTTTGTGTGCTCACATATCCATATTGCCTTGCCTATATATGCAGGCTCATATTCATTGTATGTAACATCTAATAATCTATTGATGAGAATACAGTTTATTCTTGTCCTATATTTTGTCTCTCTATTTGTACATTTCATTGAGCTCTTGATCTTGGCAAAAACCCCCACTCTTCTTTCTTTTGTTAGTTACATTGCATGGCAACTTCTTGTCACATTACATCATGTGACCTTGTAGGTCTTTTTGCATATGTTTTACATGTGACCATTTTGGTCTTTTACAATAAGATAAAATATACATCATATGATAATTACATAAAATTTATCTAGAATCTCTAATTTTCTCTATCTCTGGATGTTTCATCTTCGTTTGTCTTGTATAAACTCCTCTTGCAAACCGGATGATGGACATATGACCCAGGTATTTTATCTGCCCAACCAAACAAAATATAAGCTTGTTGGTGCTCTCGATAAGCTCCCATCCCTCACAACGGAGTACCCTAGCAAGACGATACCAAGTGGCATTAAAGGAACCTGTGCATTCAAGTATAACTAACAACCCATCCTAGTTGAACTAACTACATGTGTTATGATAGGGATAAAAATAAATAACTATGATGGTCACCATTACCCTATTGGGGAGGTGAAGAAATTACCCTTCCCTGGTTAGCCCATAAACAAGCACCCTGTTCCATAAGCATCCCTCATAGAGAAAAAAATTAACACTCCCTGGATTAATATTAGAATATTATATATATACATATATATATACATATATATATATAGATACATATATAGATACATATATATATATATATACATATATATATATACATATATATAGATATATATATATATATATATATATATATATATATATATATTTCTTACTTATTTCAATTTCCTTTCCATATAAAAATTCTACTTCTCAAGTCAATCTTCAAATTAGAAATTTAAAAATTCCTAATATATAATATCTATTTGTTGTTATTCTATTTTACCAATTCCCTATTTTATTTTTTAGATATTCATAAATAAATAAAACTCTTTAAATCTAATTTTTAAAAGAATATTGTTTAACCTTTATGTAATTCCCACCAAAATACCCTAGAGAAATACACTATCTTTCATGCAAAATAGATAAAAATGTTGTTTTTAAACATCTATGCATGCATCCAATACAATAACTTCTCATATGCAATAACATTCATTATCTTAATAGTATTAAATCAACAAGAGCATGAACACCAATAAATATGCAAGCATGAATAAACACAACTACATTAATAACATCTAACTTCTCTAGGGTATCTCAACATCACTACTTAAAGTAAACACTTAACAAATCCTAATCATGATAACATCAATTAATGAATACTCTAACCATCCCATTAAGTTCATTTTAAAGCACCAATACCAAATGTTCCTAATCCTATCCATTAACTCTACCTAATCAATAATCCATCTCATTTACATTTACCACATGATTAAACCATAGCAATATGATCTAATTACATCATCATGATCATAACACTAAATGCACATCCACAAATCATTGTCAACATTTTCATTAATATATCATTCCCAAGATACACATGATACATCTATGTTCACCTAACTTCAACTACTAATTACATGAATACGATGTCTTTTACAAGAATGAGCATAGTTCTCAAATACAATTACATTTACATCTCTAATGAATCATATACAATATTCTGCTATGAATATCCATCCACAAACTGAAGAGATAAGATCCACATCCAAGAAAGGCAAACACTGAAGAATTGTTAGACAACTCAATTAACCAAAGGACAATTGAGGGTGGGGTGAATAAGCTGTCACCAGATTATAGAACTTTAAGCATTTAAATCCTTATTACCAGAACACATAAATTTAATACTGGAATTCATAAAATAAATACCGGAATCACTGATAAAGTATTTAAACATAAACATAAATCACAAAATAGTTACCATCCATCCATAACACATGACACCAAGATTTGTACATGGAAAACCCGGTAAAGGGAAAAACCACAGTGGGAAGCCTACCCACAGTCAGATAATACTTATGTAGTAAGTATGTGATTACAATATGAGGGGCCTATATATGCAGGAAGGCCAACAGCCTAGAGCGCATTGCTCATCACAAAAATGAGTGTAGTGGTTTTTCATCTTGCAAAGGTTCTTCTGTGAGTTGATCAGCTATAACCTATCCCTTGATATCTTTTCTATCTACATACTCTATATCAAACTCACTCAGATTCATAACCCACTTGGCTAGTTTTCCTATCCATGTTGCTTTGCTGAGGAGATACTTTAATGGATCTATTTTTGCTATAAGTTTGGTCGAATGACTAAGCATATAGTGTCTCAATTTTTGTGTTGCAAAAACAACCGCTAGACATGCCTTTTCAATTGTTGTATAATTCAACTCGTAGTTGACTAGTGTTTTGTTGATATAATATATTGCTCATTCCTTTCCATTCTGGTCCTGTTGTGCTAATATAGCAGTAGTGGCTTTCCTTCCATAGTGACATCAAGATTGGGGGATTTTCCAGGTATCGGTTGATCTTATTTAAGGCTTTTGCACATGTGTCATCCCAATGATACTGTACATTCTTGTGTAGTAACTTTATGAACGAATGACTTCTATTAGTGAGTTGTGAGACAAAGCTCCTTATAGATTACAATTTTCTTATAATGACCGCAGCTGACTGATGTTCTTTGGTGGAGGCATTTTCATGATGGCTTTTACCTTTTTTGGATCCACTTCTATTCCTTTCACTAAAACTATATAACCAATCAATTTTCCAAATGTCAGGGTGAATGCAAACTTTTTAGGATTGAGCCAAAGACTGAACTTCTCCAATCTTGTGAAAATTTTATCCAATATGGGCAAGTGATCTTTCCTCTTTAAGGCTTTTCCTAGAATATCATCTACATACTCTTCCATTATAATATGTGTCATATCATGAAAGATGGTTGTCATTTATCTTTGATAGGTAGCCCCTGCATTCTTGAGTTTGAAGGGCATGACATTCTAGCAAAAAGTACCCCAAGAGCACGTGAAAGTTGTCTTATCTTGATATTCAGTGGCTATTTTTATTTTATTATATCCAGAGACTTTGTCCATTAAAGAGAATATTTCATGTCTTATTGTCTGATCCACTATCATGTTTATATTTCGTAAAGGAAAGTCATCTTTTGGAGAAGCTTTATTCAGGTCTCTGAAGTCTATACATATGTGAATAGTTTTGTTAGGCTTTTATACTTGTACAATATTAGAAATCCACTCGACATAGTCAATTTCTTTGATAAATCCAACATCAAGAAATTTCTTCAGCTCATCTTTTACTAGTAATGCAATATGTGCATGCATCTTCCTCAATTTTTGTTTCATTGGTTTCACATCTGGCGCTATGGATAAGTTAAAGTGACGCATGATAAGATCTAGATCTAACCCAGGCATGCCTGCGTAGGACCAAGAAAAATTAATTTGCTTCTCTACGAAGAACTTGATGTGGTCCTGATTCTCTTGTTCAGATAGTGATGCAGCCAAATGAACAACTTTGGGAGTTTTCTTTGTTCCAATATTGATTGGCACTTTTGGTTCAATTAATACTGACGATTTTTCCTGATAGTGTTGGGGGAGAGTATCAAGTCTCTCATCCTCATGCGTGTTCTTTCTTTTTACTCTTTTACGATCTAATGTTGTCAGAGTATGGTTTTCACCATTAGACCTTATTTCTGATTTATTTATTTCAATTTTGTGATTGAAAGAGTTGATACTCCCTTGATTTCAAGCTGTGTTATCAAGTTCTCTGGTGGAATTGATCATAGGTTCAATTTCATTAAGGTACAAAGCAATGGCATGGTCATGGGGAAAGGTTTCAAGTTTTGCGGGTCCGGTTTGTTCTCAATCAATAAGTTTGGGATTCTTTAAGGGTAGAGGATCATTAGGCTCAACGATGGTGAGAGTCGTAATATTAGTATCATCAAAGGTGGGAATATTATCATCCAGGTCAATAATGTTACTCTCCTAAATATTATCTAGAGCGTTATAAATTTGATCACCTTCACTAGAGTCATCATCGTAAATTTGCAATTTGAATTCAAAAGGTCTTTGTCTCAATATTTGTCCCTCGCAAAATATAGGTGTGTATGTATGAACCACATCAATATCAATGTCACAAGTTGTTAGAGAGCTCAGATAACTAGAGGACAACTAAGAGGGGGGGTGAATCAGTTGTCACCGAATTATAGAACTTTAAGCATTTAAATCCTTATTACCGAAACACATAAACTTAACACCGGAATCTATAAACCAAATACCAGAATGATTGATAAAGCATTTAAACATATACATAAATCACAGAATAGTTACCATCCATCCATAACACGTGACACCAAGATTTGTACATAGAAAACTTGGTAAAGGGAAAAACCACGATGGGAAGCCTACCCATAGTCAGATAATACTTCTATAGTAAGTATGTGATTACAATATGAGGGTTATACATATACAGGAAGGCCAACATCCTAGAGTTCACTACTCATCACAAAAAGGAGCCTCACTGACTACATAAACATCAGACTACAATCTAGAAAGAAGAGTGAAAAACAAGTATAACATCTCCTATGCATGTGTACAGTTCCAGTTAAGCTCAATACCAAAGGCCTTAAACCTCTCTTACAAACTCAATTCAATCACCTATGATTGACCAAACCTTCTATATATTATTACAACATTATTCGCACACAGATTATCCCATAACCTTGACCTATAAAACCATGATCTACAAAGAGATCTTACATCATATTTATACCAACTTGGGACCTAAACAGTTAGGTCGGCCACCTAAAAGATAATACAATAAATTCATAACATAAACCCATAATCCAGTGATCAACCAACTCATCTTAGGCCAAAAGCAATGTAAACCAATCATTAAATCCCATCGGTAATGCATTAGGAACATCCTCCAACACGTTGCAGAAATCAGTGCATAACCTAGATAACACCAGACCCAAAATAGGTCGCCATAAACCAAATCCAACACCACTGATGAACTAGAACATAAACATGATAACCAATAGCATCCTGAAATCCATCTAGAAGCCGCACAAACACCACTTATCACATGCATCAAAAGATCTTCAATAAAGTTATGTCAGGAAAACCCTTACCGGTGACCAAAAGGCTTACTAGAACAAATGATAGCTCCTCAGTCATCAAATCCTAAACCAATCGATCATGATACACATCTGAATAGCATGAATGACAGATCCAAACCAAATCCACAAACCAAAGCATATCGGATCCTGTCAGATCAATATCATAATCAACCACTCTACCAGAACCAATCAGAATCTGGTAAACAACCAAAACAATCGATGTTGCCATCAATGAAAAAACATCAATGCAACACCTAATCAATTCCAAATTGTGAGCAATCTCCCCCTTTGACATTGATGATAACACTAGATGTGAGAAACATCCAAGTGCCAAGAAATGCCAAACAGGTCTCCGCCAATGGAAGACAACCAACAATCTCCCACAAAATGATATAGAAATGAAGTTCTTAACCAAACTCCCTTTGACTGATATTCTATTAATCTCTATTTTTCATATATCACTCCCCCTTTGACATCAATGCCAAATATCTGGCATAAAACATCAAAGAAAAATCATAAATCCTCTGAATCATACAGTTGAATACTCCCCCTGAGTAGTAGCACCACCACATCAATCTGGAATGAGTAATAACTATAATAATGCATACCGGACTGATGTCAATCAGCATCACTTGGGTCTCTATTTGAGGGGCAGAAACCCCCAACCTGTCTCTGAAGTACTCAAATGATTCTTCAGGAAAAGGTTTAGTGAAATGGTTTGCAATCCTCTCTTTAATGTTCACATAAACTAGTCTAACTTCATTTGCTTCCACCTTCTCCTTCAAAAAGTTATACTTGATAGATATGTGTTTTGTCTTAGAATGAAATACTGGATTCCTTGATATATCAATAGCAATAGAGTTATCATAGTGAATAACTACCGGTTCATTACAATCCACCTTTATATCCTTCAATATTTGCTTCATCCATAGAACTTGTGTACAATTAGTAGTAGCAACAACATATTCATCTTTAGTAGTAGATAAATAAGTGCATGACTGCTTCTTGTTGATCCATGAAACAAGTTTCTTTCCAAGAAAGAAAGCTCCAATGAATGTGCTCTTTCGGTCACCAACATCTCCAGCCCAATCTGCATCTGTATATGCACGTAATGTAAAGACATAATTTTTAGGATACCACAAACCATATTCAGTTGTTCCCTACAAATACCTGAAAATCCTTTTCACCGTACTCTCATGATTTTCTTTAGAATCACTCTGATATCTTGATACAATACAAACTGCATTCATTATATCCGGTGTAGTTTGAGTCAGATATAACAAACCACCAATCATATATTTGTACCTAGTAGGATTTACCGATGTAGATGCATCTTTCTTTTATTTCACTTGTAACCATAGGAGTACTAACCAGTTTACAATTTTCCATATCAAATTTCTTCAACAACTCTCTAGCATACTTAGTTTGATAGATGAAAATACCTTTATCAGTTTGAGTAATCTACAAACCTAAGTAAAATCTCATCTCCCCAATCATAGACATCTCAAATTCATTCTTCATATTGTTAGAGAATTCCATACACAAATTATCTTCACCTCCAAAAATGATATCATCAACAAAGACCTCAATAATCAATATGTCATCATCAGTGATCTTATAATATAAATTACTGTCAGCATTACCTTTAGTGAAATCAAGCTTCAAAAGATATTTATCCAGTCTTGCATACCAAGCTCTAGGGGCTTGTTTAAATCCATATAAATCTTTCCTTAACTTGCAAACCATGTTTTTGTCATCTGGAAGTGAAAATCCATCAAGTTACTCAATATAAACTTCCTCTTCAAGATATCCATTCAAAAATGCACACTTAACATCCATCTGATAAACCTTGTAATTCTTATGAGAAACATAAGCAAGAAATAATCTCATAGCTTCAATCCTAGCTATCGGTGTAAAGGTTTCATCATAATCAATTCCTTCCTTCTGAGAATATCCTTTACAAACCAATCTAGCTTTATTCCTCACAACTTGTCCATCCTCATTCAATTTATTCCTGAAAACCCATTTAGTTCCAATAACATTCTTATTTATAGGTCGGGGAACTAAAGTCCATGTGTTATTCTTTTCTATCTGATCTAATTCTTCTTCCATAGCTTTCATCAAATATTCATCTTTACAAGCCTCAATTACTAATGCTGGTTCAAATTGAGAAATAAAACATACCTCATCAGCTGCCAACCTTCTTCTTGTCATCACTCCTTTTCTTTTGTCTCCAATGATCTGATATTCAGAATGATTCAACCTTGCATACCTAGGAGTATTTTGATTTCTTGTTCCTCTATCTTGATCTTCTGTTACTGTTGAATTTTTTGATATTGCCGGAGTAACTGGTTCAACATTTTGTTTTGGTATAGTTGCTACTAGTTCAATTATGATCATTTCCACTGTCGGTTCTCTCTCATAAGTTCTGATTTGACTTCTATTCTTCTCATCCATTTTGACATTTGTGCTCTCCACAATTCTCTGCAATATTTTCTTATAACATCTATATGATTTGGTTGCATTAAAATAACTAAGAAATATTCCTTCATCACATCTAGGATAAAACTTTCCAATGGAATCATCTCTTTTGATATAGCATTTACTACCAAAGATTCTCAAATACTTAACGATTGGTGTATGACCAAACCATAACTCATAAGGTGTCTTACCGATATCTCCTTTGATATGAAATATGTTGAATGTGTATATTGTCATGCTTACAACTTCTCTCCAGTAGATATGAGGTAGATTAGCTTACATCATCATGGTTCTAGTTGCATCCAAGATAGTTCTATTCTTTCTTTCCATAACTCCATTTTGTTGAGGTGTCTGAGGTGCAAACAACTATCTCCTTATCCCATTCTTCTCGTAATAGCTGTTAAATTCACCAGATGTGAATTCTCCACCCTAATCTAACCTTAAGCATTTAATATTCAATCATGTCTTTGTCTCAACTTTAGCTTTAAATATTTTGAGCTTTGCAAATGCTTCAGACTTCTCCCTTAGAAAAGTAACCCACATCATTCTAGAATTATCATCAATGATTAGCATGAAATATCTATCAAACTGAAAACTTTTGATTCTAGCAGGACCACACAAATTAGTATGAATAAGATCAAGAACATCATTAGATTTGTCTTGTATATTCATAAAAGAAATCCTGACTTGTTTTCCCATTTTACATTCCTTGCATACCAAATTATAGGGCTTTACAATCTTAGGTATTACTCTAACTACCTTAGTAGAAGTGATCTTCACAATGCAATCAAAATTCACATGACACAACCTCTTATTCCATAGCCAACTCTCATCAATTTGTGCAATCAAACATGTCTCATCACTGGAGTTCAAATGAAAGATATTAACTTTAGTTTGTGTACCAGTTGTAATTTCCAAACCAAATCTATTAATAATCTTGCATTTTTCATCCTTGAACTATAACTAAAATCCCTTATCCACCAATTGTCCTACACTCAAAATATTATGCATTAAACCTTCAATATAATAAACATTATCAGTGTTATTCTTACCATCCAGTGATATTATTCCTTTTCCCTTGATCATGCATGTTTTGTCATCTCCAAATCTAACTAGACAACCATCAAATTCTTGCATAGATAAGAAATTCCTTTTATCTCCAGTCATATGATGTGAACATCCACTGTCAATTACCCATTCATCCTTGTCTTCAATTTTAGCAGCAAGGGCCTTCTCTTTAGGTATCAGATCATCTTCCTTGATAGCCAAAAATACCCATTCCTTTCCATTGTCGGATCCACTAGTTGAATCTTGTGTCGTTTCATCATCGGAATCAGTCACACCTTCCTCATCCGCATAGTAGCATTATTTATCTTTGTTTTTTTTGTACTTATGCTTGTTCTGATAATCATGGTTAGGACTAAAAGATCTTCTAATTCTTTCTTCAAATCTTAAATTCCTTTCAAGACATCTAGATGCAAAATGACCTATCTTATTACATGCAAAGCATTTAAAAGGTGATTTTCCTTCATACTTACTTCCTCACGGTCCTTTAGGTACTCTTCTAGAAAATAAGGCTTCAATTTATTCAAACTCTTCATCTTCTATCTTTATATCCTCTAGTTCCTTCGCATATAAATCTTTCCAATCACTCTTGCCGGTAGATGATGTAGATGAATGAAAACAGGTTCAGATTTAACAGCTCCAGAAGGTCCAAATTCCTCAAGCTCAAAAGAAGATAATTTTTCAACCAAGGTATCCCTATTAATAGAGGTGTTTTCCATAGTTCTAAGCTAATTAATTGCAATAGCCTTCATCTTATAAGCCAATGCCAAAGCTCTCAGTACATTAGAAACTATTTCATCTTCACTCAAAGATCCACCACAACATTGAATTCCAAAAATAATCTCATTAACTCTCTTCATAAAAGTAATAATTGTTTCATCTTCTTCCATCTTCATATTCTCATACCTTACCTGGTAACCATCAAGTTTAGCAATTTTAATAGTAGGAGTCTCCAATTTGTCCCATATAGCCTTTGTAGTTGATTTGTCAGTTAGTCCCATAATTTATTAATCAGAAAGTGCACACAAAAGGGCTTCTCTAGCTCTATAATCATTCTCAACCTCTGTATCCAGACCAGCCAGAGGAGGATTGCTTTCGGATTAAATTATGTAATACCATTCTCAGTGATCTCCCAAATATCCTTTCCAAGATATCTCAAATGAGTCTCCATCTGAATCTTCCATACCCTGTAATTTGTCCATCAAGCCTAGGAATTTCTCTCCAGAAAACAACAACAGATGAACTAGATGAACTTGAACTGCTAGATGCCATCGGATCTTCCTCAAGTGGTTAAGCTTCTATAGAGAAGACCAAGCTCTAATACCAATTGTTAGATAGCTCAGATAACCAGAGGACAACTGAGAGGGGGGTGAATCAGTTGTCACCGGATTATAGAACTTTAGGCATTTAAATCCTTATTATCAGAACACATAAACTTAATACCGAAATGCATAAACCAAATACTAGAATGACTGATAAAGCATTTAAACATAAACATAAATCACAGAATAGTTACCATCCATCCATAACACATGACACCAAGATTTGTATGGGGAAAACCATGGTGGGAATCCTACCCACAGTGAGTATGTGATTACAATATGAGGGGCCTACACATGCAGGAAGGCCAACAACCTAGAGTGCACTTCTCATCACAAAAAGGATCCTCACTGACCATATAAACATTGGACTATAATCTGGAAAGAAGAGTGAACTACATGTATATCATCTCCTATGCCACTGAGAGGGGGTGAATCAATGGTTCCTAAATTCTTCTCCTTTTTAAAACAACCTTGTAATAATGGTTATTATCTTAAGCACTTAAACAGTCAAACCAGTAAGACAAATGAGGATACCAAAAGAGAAAAATACACAAATGCAACCCATAACACTAGATGTACGAGGAAAACCCAATATGGGAAAAACCTCGATGAGAAATGCTACTGGAGACTACTACTCTAATCTAGCCTCACAAATGAAACAATAAATTACAAATATTTATGGCACCAAGCTCCAACTTGGTGATGTATATTCAAATAAAATTTTGATACAGTTATAGCTTTTGATTGCAAATGAGTTCTGCAACACTTGATCAAATAGATTTATGTCGGTTAACAATCTTCTCTTCTTCACTGGATCTCACACTATCAGTTATCAGATTACTCTCTCCAATTCTTGACCTTTCTTCTTTCTCTCTTAGCCTCACAACCCACTATCTCACACCTTGATGCCTTCTTAATCAATCACACCTCACTGGTTAGCTTAACGGTTAGACCTGCAACAATTTACCAATACTATGTCTCTACCGGTCAAACCCTCTCATCGGTTTGCCTGCTAACTCACTCTGCAACTTTTTTAGAATAAATTCTAAGGAATATGATCCTTCTCTGTGATCAATCTCTCTTCGCTCTTCTTCTTCATATCAAGCATCAATCATTTTTGTCTTGAGATCACATATTTATAATCTTGGATTCCCGCTAAAAACCACATTCAAACAATGTCATGTTAGGTTTTGCCTTCTCCAACTCAAACCAAATCTAATTTGATTTGATCTGCTTTTATAGGGCTATGATCTTTATGAAATCGATCAATAACAATAGAGCTTCACATTCCAATATGCGTTTTCTAAATCTGGAGGTCTACACCATGCTTTTGTGCTTTTCTTTGTCATGCACCATTAATGGCTTTGCTATTTCCTTCAAAAAATGGGTACAAAGATTAAATCTTCTTGCAGGATCAGTTCAGTCATTTGCTAGCTTCCCTTCCTCGAGCCGCAATCCTCTGGCATCTTCTGTGACTTATGGGTTCTTTATAAAAGTTGACCTGCTTGCTAACTTGTGCAATATCACCACCTAGCATCCAGTTGACATGTTTGTCGACATCCACCTCTTCTTGGTTCTCTATGTTGGTTTGACATTATTTGTTGACCAAGGTTGACTACCGGCTTAGTTCACCTTACCGGTATGACCATCAAACATCCTATGTACCAACAACATACATCCTCTTGATAATTCATCTTGTCTTTCGGTATGTCTTCATGTCATCCTCTTTGTTCTACTCATCAGGTGTTGTTGTGATTCTTTTAACATTCTGCCTCTTCATTACAAAAAAATAGCCAACCTTCATCCCGGTGTGTACCTTACTAGTAAGCTTGCTTTACTAGAAGATGACACAATTCAAGTGTATCAGTAGCCTTCCTTTTGTTTTCTCACTCACATGTGCATTTCCATTATATTTATTTCTCTTCTTATATCGATCACCACTTCTTAGTTACCGGTGACCTTGTCAAACCAGTTGACATCAGTGACAACTTAACGCCAATAATGCCAACAATATCCCTCTTTGGCATTGATGTCAACTTATTGCAAGACACTTCATACCGGAAGATTTCTCCCCCTTCGACATAATGACAAAGGGTATTGTACACTCCCCCTTTGATCCATACCTAGCTCCCCCTTAGGCTAATACCAGTGATTGCAACTAGTACTGAGATGTGGTTCAAGAGTTATAGATGTTGCTATGAACTCCCCCTAAACCATATAAATCCTTTCTTTCTCAAGTGCATAAGGCAAGTGACACGACTCCCAACTTGTGTCTTAAGTTCTCAAAAGTGCTTACCGGCAATGGTTTGGTGAAAATGTCTGCTACTTGTTCTTTTGTAGGGACATAGTCCATCTTTACTTCCTGTCCTTCAACCTTCTCTCTAAGAAAATGATACTTGATGGCTATATAATTACTCTTGGAATGCATCACCAAATTATTTGATATGTTGATGGCACTCGAATTATCACACCAGATGAGAATAGGATTAGTGATGTCCATCTGTATGTCTTTGAGGGTTTTCTTCATCTAAAGTACCTGAGAGAAGCATGTAGCAGTAGCAATGTATTCTGCTTCAACAGTTGATAAGAAGATTGAATCCTGCTTCTTACTATGCCATGAGACCAACTTGTCACCTAGGAAGAATGCACCACCACTTATGCTATTTTGGTCATCAATGCAACCTGCCTAATCAGCATCAGTGTATTCTTCCAAGATGAATTCCCCTTGTTTAGGGTACCACAATCCATAATTGAGTGTTCCTTGTAGGTACCTAAATATTTTGCATACAACATTCATAAGTGACTACTTTTGTGCAACTTGAAATATGGCTTCCATGCACACTGCCAGCACTATATCCGGTCTAAGAGTAGTTAGATACAATAGAATACCTATCAAGGATCTATACAATATTTAATCCACCACCGGTGATTCATCATTCTTTCTTAACTTGTTTCTAGTTACCATGGGGGTACTTACCAGTTTGCAATCCTCCATTTGAAATTTATTCAACATATCCTTTCCATACTTGGTTTGTGAGATAAAGATTCCCTTATCTTGTTGTAATATCTATAAACCAAGGAAGTATGTCAATTCACCAAGCATTGAAATCTCAAATTCTAACTGCATCTGATCAGCAAATTCTTTGCAAAGGGTGTCCTTATTCTCTCCAAAAATAATTTCATCTACATACACAACCACAATCATCATGTGGTTTCCATCTTTCTTTATGCATAAATTATTGTTAGCACTCCCCTTTTTGAATCCTTTCTCCTTCAGGTATTGATCTAATCTTGAATATCATGCTCTAGGAGCTTGCTTTAATCCATACAGGGCCTTCTTCAACCGACACACAAAAGTTTCATCATCATGTAGCAGAAACCCTTCTGATTGCTCCATGTACACTTCTTCTTCCAAATTTCCATTTAGGAAGTCAACTTTTACAGCCATCTCATATAATTTATAACATTTGTAGGCAGAAAAGGCTAGAAACATTATAATTGCTTCTAATCTAGCTATCGGTGCAAATGTTTCTTCAAAGTCAATGCCCTCTACTTGAGAGTATTCCTTGCACACAAGTCTAGCTTTATGCCTAACAATTTTAAATTCTTCATTCATCTTATTCTGGTAGACCCATTTAATGCCAATGATGTTCTTGTCTTCCGGTCTAGGGACTAATTCCCAAGTCTTTTTATTCTCAATCTGTTGTAGTTCTTCTTCCATGGCATCCATCCATTCCTGTCTTTTGATGGCCTCATTGAATTTTTTAGGTTCTACTTCAATCATGAGGCAGAAGTTGACTTGTTCATCATTTTGGGCAAGTCTTCTTCTAGTCTTCACACCATCACTCTTATTTCCTATAATTTCCTCTTCCCAGTAATTCAATTGTACATACCGGTTAGGAGCCTTTTTGGATGCTTCTTCTGGTTCATTATCTATCTGAGCTTCCTCACCTTCATCATCATAATCATCATACCGATTTACCTATGATTGACTTCCTTTGTGCATGTCCTCTTCAACTTTTACATGCACACTCAATGACTCTTCTTAGTCTTTTATTGTAGCATTTACCTTGTTGTTGGATGAGTAACCAAGGAAGATTCCTTCATCACTCTTGGAATCAAAACTACCTGGACTATCCATGTCTCTCTTGATAAAGCATTTGCTTCCAAATACTTTAAAGTATTTGACTGATGGCTTCCAGTCATACCACAACTCATAAGGTATCATTTTGTTGTTTGTTCTTAGTTGAATTCGGTTCAAGGTATATGCAGCAGTATGAACAACTTCCTTCCAATATATGTCTGGCAAACTGGCCTCATTTAACAAGGTTTTGGCCATCTCCTTGATTGTCCTTTTCTTCCTTTCTACCACACCATTTTGTTGTGGTGTCCTAGGGGTTGAGTATTGCCTTCTAATTTCATATTTTTCATAGTAATCTTCAAACTCATTTGATGTGAACTCTCCACCCCGATATGATCTTAGACATTTTATCTTGCACCCACTTTCCTTCTCCACCATCTTCCTAAAGATCTTGAATATGTGGAATGCTTGTGACTTATCTTGCAGGAAAGTGACCCATGTCATTCTTGAGTAGTCATCAATGAAGAGCATAAAATATCTTTCATCGACAAAAGCTCTCATCCTAGTTAGACCACACAGATCTGTATGTACAATTTCAATTGGTCTTGAGGTATTGTTCTCTTTCATCTTGAAGCTCACCTTAGTCTACTTCCCTTTCACACATTCATCACAAAATGTGCTTACCAGTTTGATGATGAGTGGAATATTACTTACACACCCCTTTTTGCTTTCTACAACTAAGTTATTAGAGTTTATGTGACCTAATCTTTGGTGCCACGACTAGCTTTCATCAACTTGTCCCATCATGCATTGGGACTCATAGCATTCCTTCATATTGTAAACATTGCCATCTATTCTCTTTCCTTCTACCACAACCTGACTGGTACTCTCTTTCTTTATCTGGCAGTTGATAGAGTCAAAGGTGAATTTATAACCTTTGTCACACATTTGACTTGCATTGAGCAGATTGTGCTTTAGGCCTTCCACATAATATACATCATGTTCCTTCAATTTTCCATCAATATTTAGAGTACCTTTTTCCTTTATTTTGATGGATGAGTTGTCTCTGAATCTTATTGAACCACCAGTCCAATCTTCAAGCTTGATAAATTTATTTTTTATCACCATTCATGTGGTTGGAACAACCACTACCTACAACCCATAGATTTTTTCTTTCAGGGTGTAAGGCAGTCTGCACTATCAGACTTGATTCTGCCTTGTCCTTTTCTTTCTCAACCCATACTGGTTTGGTTTCCTTCTTCTTGTCAGCTGCTATTTTGTGCTCTGGTTCAACTATCGGTTCTTGATCAGGATTTGTCTTCTTCTGCTTGATCTTCCTATTTTTACAAAAAATTTCTATATTTCCACACTCTTGACAGTTATAGCATTTCACATTTTCATTTAAAGATGAATCTTTAAAATTATTGTGGGACATTGGTTTATTCTTCCTACATTCAAAACTCCTATGACCAAATCCATTGCACTGATAACAAACAACATTCATATCCTAGAGTGCATTAAAAGGATTTCTACTTTCATAACTCATAGAGGGCTTATTGATTAATCTACAGTCAGCTATTCTATGCCCAAATTTATTACATTGGTAACAATAATCATGAAAGTTTGAAACATATCGGTTAGGTTTCTTTGGTCCTGCAAATGACTGCCTCATCGGGGGTCTTCCCTTCATGTTCTTGACTCTGATGAATCCTTCATGGTCATCTCTTGCATTTCTCCTTGGATCTGCATGTCGGTACAATAATTGTGGCCTCTGGTTCATTACTTGTGTATACCGGTTTGTGTGGCAATTTCTAACAGCATCTGCATATGTCTTCTTACCAGTATCTTATTGTGAATGTCTTCTTCTCTTCACCTTCATTTGAAGTAGTGAACTATATCTCCTTACTGGATGTGTCTTTTTAACTTTGACCTTCTTCAAATCCTAATCAACTGGTATCTTTGGATTGCTTATGTTTGCTCAACATTTTGTCTAAGGCTTTGGTGTTGCCTTCATATTTGCTTCTCACTTGTATTTCTTCCTTACTTTCTTCAAGTTCCTTTTTGAGCTTCACTATATCTGCTTTTAGATCTTGATGCTCCTTTTCCTTCTTTGGCATATCACAGGATGTAACTTCACATATCCTCTTGGTTTCTTCCAACTGAAGTTTCAAGTCAGATATAACTTGATTGGTCTCATCCAAGGATTGCTTCAAGAGACCTTGTTCATCTACAACAACAAGCTTAAACTTCTTGAGTTCTCTTCTTGTTTTACTAAGCTCCTCAAGAGAACTTATAAGCTCACCTTCTAGATCCACTTCAGCCTCAATGTCTTCTTCTTCCTCATCTTCACCAACCGGTTCATCAAGTGCCATAAAGAGATTAACTTCTCTTTCATTCTCTTGGTATTCATCTTCTGATGCACTTTCTTCATCTATGGCATCATCCTGAATAGTATATAGGTTGTTCTACTTCTAGTAGCCTCTTCTTCTTTTCCAGTAAACATTTCTTTCTTTATCTTACCAGCAGATCTACTAAACCCTCTGGACTTGTCTCCACCAATTTCATTATAAGGACATTTTGCAACAAAGTGTCCAACTTTACCACAGTTGAAACATTTGAGTGGTATATTTCCTTTATACTTGTCGGATCCTCTTTTGAGCTTTCTAACAAATTTCGCTACCTCTACATCAGAGTCTTTACTGGATCCTTTATGAGCAACCACTTCTTTTCCCTTCTTGGTGGAATTGAACGCTACCTCTTTCCTTGAGGATGTATCACTAGTTGCTCATTTCATAGGATGTCACTGAGCCAAAAATCTCATCCATTGTGAAGGTCTTCAGATCCTTGGCTTCTTCTATGGCAGACACCTTAGTATCATACTTAGGTGTGAGAGATCTAAGTACCTTCTTGATAAGAATCTCATCTTCAATTTCTTCTCCAAGTCCTCTGATGGTGTTCACAGTTTCATCAAATTTGTGAAGGTAGTCTGTAATCTTTTCTTCATCCTTCATCCTGATGCCTTCAAGTTGGCCCCTTAGTTTTTGTAGATTGGCTTCTTTGACTTTTGCATCTCCTTCAAATAACCTCTGTATTTTATCCCAAGTCTCCTTGGTGGATGCACAATGCATGACCTTGACAAACTCATTACCAGACAACCCGCTCAAGATAGCATGTTTAGCCTTTGCATTGTTCTCATACTCCTTGGAATTCAGATTAGTGGGAGGAACATTACGGATAGCATACCCATTCTTAACAGACATTCACAAATCAAAATGAAGGGAGTAAATATAGGTCTCCATTCTTCTACTCCATAAGGCATAGTTAGATCCATCAAACATGGGATCTTTTTAGGAGGCAGACTCATTTCTTGCCATTGTGTTCTAGGTCCAGAATCTACTCAATCTTTAATCAATCGGGAACCTAGGATCTGATACCAATTATTGAACACAATGTACCACTAAGAGGAGGGTGAATAAGTGGTTCCTAAATTCTTCTCCTTTTTAAAACAACATTAGAATATCGGTTAATATCCTAAGCACTTAAACAATCAAACTAGTAAGACAAATGAGGATACCAAAAGAGACAAACACACAAATGCAACCCACAACACCAGATGTATGAGGAAAACCCAATATGGGAAAAACCTCACTGATAAATGTTGTTGGAGACTACTGCTCCAATCCAACCTCACAAGTGAAACAATGAATTAAAAATATTTAGGGCACCAACCCAAGGAGAACCAACCCTTTCACCAAGCTCAAACCTGGTGATGTATATTCAAATACAATTTTGATACAGTTATAGCTTCTGGTTGCAAATGAGTTTTGTAACACTTGATAAAATAGATTTATGTCAGTTAACAGTCTTCTCTCTTCTCCACTGGATCTCACACTATCGGTTATCAGATTACTCTCTCCAATTATTTACCTCTCCTTTTTCTCTCTTATCCTCACAACCCACTATCTCACACATGGATTCCTTCTTAATCAATCACAACTCACTGGTTAGCTTAACTGTTAGAACTACAACAGTTTACTGGTACTTTGTCTCTACCAGTTAAACCCTCTTACCAGTTTGCCTGCTAACTCACTTTGCAAATGTCTTAGAATAAGTTCTAAGGAAGATGATCCTTCTCTATGCTCAAGCTCTCTTCACTCTCCTTCTTCACATCAAGCATCAATCATTTCTGTCTCGATCTCACATATTTATAATATTGGATTCCCGCCAAAAACTGTATTCAAACAATGTTGTATTAGATTTTGCCTTCTCCAACTCGAACCAAATCTGATTTGATTCGATCTTCTTTTCCAGGGATATGATCTTCATGACATCAATCAACAAAAATAGAGCTTTGCATTCCAATGTGCATTTTCTAAATCTGGAGGTCTGCACCATGCTTTTCTACTTTTCTTTGTCATATGCCATTAATGGATTTGTTGTTTCCTTCAGCAAGCGGGTACAAAGATCAAATATTCTTGCAGGATCACTTCAGTCATTTGCCATCTTGCCTTCCTCGAACCGTAATCCTCTAGCATCTTCTATGACTTGTGGGTTCTTCATAAAAGTTGATTTGCTTGCTGACTTATTACGTCGATGCACACTTTGTCAACTTGTGCAATATCACCACCTAGCATCCAGTTGTCATGTTTGTCGACATCCACCTCTTCTTGGATCTCTATGTCAGGTTGACATTCTTTTTTGACCAAGGTTGACTACCAACTCAGTTCACCTTACCGGTATGACCGTCAAACATCCTTTGTACCAATAGCACATCCTCTTGATAATTCATCTTTCCTTCTAGTATGTCTCCATGCCATCCTCTATGTTCTCTCACCGGGTGTTGTTGTGATTCTTTTAACATTCTACCTCTTCATCACAAACAAACATCCAACCTTCATCCCAGTTTGTACCTTCTGATAAGCCTTCTTTATCGATAGATGACACAATTCATGTGTATCGGTAGCCTTCCTTTTGTCTGCTCACTCACATGTGCATTGCCATTATATATCTTTCTCTTCTTATATCGGTCACCACTTCTTACTTACCGGTGACCTTGCCAAACCAGTTGACATCAATGACAACTTAATGCCAATAATGCCAACAATGATATCTCCCGAGTCTTCAAATCCCAAACCAACTAATCACAATACACATTTGAATAGCATAAATGATAGATCCAAACCAATTCCACAAACCAAAGCATACCAGATCTTTCTGGATCAATATCATAATCAACCACTCTACCGGAACCAACCGGAAACCGGTAAACAACCAAAACAATTGGTGTTTCCATCAATGACAAAACATCAATGCAACACATAATCAATTCCAAATTGCCAACACAAGTTTCCTCATAATAAGAATCATATCCTCACTCATTTGAATCAAATTCATTGTCTTCTTGTAATCTATGAATTTATTCATATATATCAACAATGATTACCCCTTGTGCAACTGATGGAGTAATTTATTCTTATTTTTTTGTTGGGATAACCTCTTCTAATGTGATTGATGAAACAAAAAATTTTGATGATGGGAGGGTTTTTTCTTGTGACATGACTGTTATTTCTTCAGATCAGGGAGTTGTGTTTACTCCTTCGATGTAGCCTAGTCCAATCTTGTCTTTATCACTTCTGAAAGAGGGTATAATAGGTTCCACCATGCCTTCTCTTTTCCCTAGAGTCTCGATCCCCTTATATCCCATTTTCTGCATAATGAGGAATCCCTTTCCATATTGCTACATAGGTATTGTGATATTTTGTACTTCTTTTTGTTGAGTTTTGTCTCCATCCCTATATAACCATAGCAGGATGTCCTTGTTGTCATCTTCCTCTGATAGTGTTGTTTCCTTGACAAATGTACCATTATAGATTGAGTGGGGTTTTGATGCTTGTTATCCTGATGTGGGGGGACTTCCATTTGATTGAGGTGAGAATGAAAATTGTGCTAGAGCCAATGAGTGTTCCATAGAGTATTCCCCTACCCCTTTGTCCTTCAATCTTAGCTTCTTTTCAAAATTGGCCAAAGTAGCCACTATATGACTATCTATATTGGAAGTACCAGATGTGGAAGCCTCTTGTGCACTTTCTTGATTTGAGGAATCAGTCGTAAGAGCTTCTCTATTGTGTGGGACAACAACATCTATCGTGGGTTTGAGTGTGTTGTAATATTTAAAAGCGTTTGAATCCCCTCGAATAAAAACCTCTTGTCCATTGTAGGGAAACTTCAAACACTGATGGTAGGTAGATGACATTGCTTGCATCTCATGTATCCATGGTCTACCCAAAAGTATATTGTAGGACAAATTCAAGTCTAAGCCTTCACATATTGTGAACTTTTGTATAGGACCCACTTTGATAGGTAGCACTACCAACCCTTTTCAGGATCTTTCTTCATCATCATACGCCTTTATGGTGATCTTTCTTTTTGGGTCCATGACATCTTTTGAATACCCTAATGCCTTGACTAGGATCAATGTATAGATGTTTAGGCAAGCCCCTCCATCTATAAAGACACGTTTTACATGGTTTTTATGGATCATGACCTCAATGTGAAGTGAGATATTGTGGGAGTGAGTTAAAGACATATCATCTTCATCTAAAAAGGATAGAATGTGAGGTGCAATTAAGTGTCCCACCATGGCTTAGAACTATGCTACATCCAAATTGTTTGGTACAGTGGGTTTGACTAGAGATTTTTTCAAGATCTCTTTGTGAGTAGGGGAAAGTTTTAACAACTCTAGTATAGATATCTATGTAGGAGTCTTTTGTATTTGGTCCACTATATTGTATTGATTGGAAGTGGGCAGTGTTGATGGTGATACACCCTTTAAGGTTATATTGCCTTGACTCCTTGTGACTACATTGGTAGATTCATTCTCTCTCTTCTCCTTTAAGACAATGACATTAAATTTTGACTCATATTCCTCGAGGTGATTTATCATGTTATCATAAGCATGAGTATAATTTGCATGCTTTCCTTTGTCATCTTTGGATGATTCACCTTTGTCATAGTTGATAAGAGGGTTATGAAATGTTGTGTGTTGATCATTAGACTTGTGTCTATCAATAGTTATAATGTCATTATCTATCAAGTCTTGTACAATATGTTTTAATTGTTGGATGTTGCTAAAAAGATTGTTGGAATAGTGTGTTATCATTGATGTCAACATATTCTCCTGTGTATTCTAGTGTTGCAGTCAAATTGAATGAGTTGGTTTATCCTATGTGTTGCAGATGACCTGATACAGATTAAGGAGTTTCTGGTATGTTGTCTTTATATGGTTCATTTCCATTTGCAGAGGTCTGCATGATGTCTTGATCAATTTATGAGATCTAGTATTGAGGATGTTTATCCATTGTTTGTGTTATTTGATATTCTGGTTTATGCTTTGTATTGCTTTGGAATTGCTATATCTTTAGTTGTGGATGTATGGGATGTGTTTTGGACATTGATGCGTGTCCTTAGATCGTTTGGTTCATGATTTAGAAATCCACAAGAAAATCCTTCAGGTTGACAGTCAGTTATGATGGTGTTCTTGAGCTCTGGTAAAGAGATGATGATGATTATTGTAATCCGATTTATTACAGTTTTTGTTGTGCAATTCACATTGCTTGTGAATATCTCTAGATTGTTTTCTATGTGTATTGGTGGTCCGCATTGATTATTGTGTGTTATTGAATATTTTCTTTGTCCGGTGATGTTCTTCATGTTATGCAACATTGTTGGTGATTGTAGTGTGTTGCAGCTGATTGAGACATAATTGTTGGAGGTGTTGTGTGGTTGTGGTATTGATTTGGGTCCAGACTATGTCTTAGCTGACATCATTTTGGTCCGCATATATTGTTTTAGCATGTGAGGTCATTATCTTTTTATTTGTGTTGAGGGTTTGGCCAACCTTTATTTCATGGGTTGATGACTTGTATAAATGAATATAATAATCATCGAAAGATATTATGCTATGTGTGAATATTGTATCAATCATTCAGTAGCAAGGAAGTTATGTGAAGCGTGCAAAGAAATGTGTTGCAGAGAAGACTTGACAGTGAGCTTAATCAGAACTGTACTCAGGAATATGGAGATGTTATTTTCATAGTTCATGTAATCTGGATTGTTGTCCAAATATTTTGGTAAGTCAGTAAGACTTCATGTAAGGCAGTGAACCTTCATGTAAGGCAGTGAGCCTTCCCTAAAGGTTGTAGCCTTTCTAGGTTTCCTATTTTGAGTGGTGAACTCTAGGCAGTGTACCTAAATGTATGTGCATTCCCCATTGTAATATTTACATTTACTCCTAACATGGTATTATCTCATTGTGGGTAGGTTCCCACCATTTTTTTTCCCTTAATCGGGTTTTCCATGTCAAAAATCTTGGTGTTATGTGTGTTATTGATGTGGCATTGTTTCATGCTTAGAATGTTAATTATTAAATCTGATTTGTGGTTTATGTTACACTGATTTTTTGAGAAAACCGATTCACCACCCTCCCCCCCCCCCCCCCCCCGACCCCCCCTCAGTTTGTTGCATTGTTGCCACCAATTGGTATTAGAGCTAGATCCTCTAGAAGAATATTGACTGCTTGAGGAGATATGGGATGGCAACCTTTTCTTTCAAGAAGGATAGTTTGAGATTTGATGGAATGAACTACACTCTCCAGAAAAGTCAGATGCAATTTCATTTGAGATGCATTGGAGAAGAGTACTAGAAGATTACTAAGAATATATATAATGTTCCTCAAAATTGTCTTACTACTCTGGATGAGATAAAGGAAGAAAAATACAATATTAGAGATAATGAAGCATTGTTGATTGCCTTGTCAGATTCTGAAATGACTAATGTGATGGACTTAGAGACTTCTCATGAGATATGGGTAAAATTGGAGACATTGCATGAAGGTGATAGTCATGTGAAGATTGCTAAGTTGTATAGCTTGAAGGGCATATATGAGAACTTGAAGATGAGTGAAGATGAGAACATTACTTCTTTTTTGCAGAAAGTGAATGAGCTTGTGTGTGGAATCAGATGTGTTAGTGAAGTATTAGAAGAATCTAAGATTGTTGCTAAAGTTTTGAGATCCTTTCCTCCTGCTTAAAAACATAAAGTTTGTACTATTGATGAGATTCAGACAGTGACAAATGTGACAAGAGACGTGTTGATTGGTAAACTTGTTTCTTTTCAGCTAAGTGAGTTTGGAGACTCTCTTCCTAAGAATGAATCTGTATTCAAAGCTATTATTTTCAGGAACAAGAGATATGATCTGGGAGAAAGTTCTACAAGAGTGTCTAGATATGAAAAAGAGATGAAAGAGATGGAAGATGAAGAAAGAGAGCTTGAGGATCTTGAAGCACTTATTGCCAGAAGATTGCCTAAAGATGCCAGTAAGTATAAAGGAAAGTTACCTCTTTAACATTTTTCACGTAATAAGATGGGACATTTTGCATCAAGGTGTCTGGAAAGAGATAGACATCCTAAGAAGCCATTTAAGTCATATAAGACTAAATATCAGAAAAAAGTGTTATTATGTTGTGGATGAAGGTGTGACAAATGATGAGTTGGATAAGGGAAATTAAGGAGATGAATTTGTGTTCATTTCTATCAAGGAAGATGATCCTGTAACTACATATTCTACAAGCTTCATTAATGAGGAGAAAGATTTAGCTGCTAAAATTGAGGAGATGGATGAATGGGTAATTTAAAGTGATTTCTCTCATCATATGACAAGTGATAAGAGTAAATTTGTAAATTTGGAAAGGTATGATGGTGGTATAGTAAGATTTGTTGATAACAAAGCTTGTGTAATCCTTGGTAGAGGTTATATTTCTCTGGTAAGCACAATACTAATGATGTGTTGTATGTTGAAGGTTTAAAGCATAATCTTTTGAGTGTTGATCAGATGGTTGATAAGGGATATAACCTGCAATTCAATAATGGCAAATGTGAGATCTTGAGTAGCTCCAAAACTGAAATTGCATTAGGTACAAAGACTAAAGGTAATATCTTTCACTTGAATGCAAGTGGTAAAATTTGTTTGATTGCTCAGATTGATGAAAGTTGGTTCTAGCATAGAAGAACGTGTCATTTAAATTTTGACTGCATGGTGAATATAAGTTCTACTCAAGCAGTAATACATCTACCAAAGTTAATAAAGCCTTCCTATCCAGCATGTAAGGAATGTCGATTAGGGAAACAAACAAGAGTTACTCATAAGAGAAAATAGTATAATTATAATGAGTTGTTGGATCTTGTGCATATTGATCTATGTGGTCCTTTTAAAGTAAGAAGCTTGTAGGGTGATAGGTATTTTATGTTGTTGATTGATGATTATTCACGGATGATGTGGGTTACCTTCTTAAGGGAGAAGCCTGAAGAAATTGAGAAGCTCAAAATTTTGAAGCTAGAGTTGAAACTAAGATTGGATTGAAACTGAAGTGTCTGAGATCTGATAGAGGTGGAGAATTAACTTCTAGTGAGTTTAATGCATATTGTGAAGAGCATGGAGTTAAGAGACAGTTATATGCTCCTCGGACACCACAACAAAATGGTGTTATAGACAGTATGAATAGAACAGTTCAAGAAGTTGTCAGAACCATGATGATTGAAGGAAATGTTATGCATGTGTTTTGGAGAGAAGTTGTGAGTACTGTAGTATACACTCTTAACCGCGTAAATGTCAAAGGTGATACTAGTAAGAGTCCTTATGAGCTATGGTTTGGTCATGCTCCTATAGTTAGATATTTCAGAATTTTTGGTAGTAAATGATATATCAAAAGAGATGAATATATTGGAAAGTTTGATGCTAGATGTGATGAAGGAATCTTTCTTGGTTATTCTACTAGAAGTAAGGCCTGTCGGTTTATAATAAAATATTAAGAAAGATTGTTCAAAGTGCTAATGTGAAGGTTGATGAAGATAATATAAGATATATTAGATCTTATGGATATTATTCTAATGATTAGGATACTAGTTCAGATAAAGGAAAGCAAGTACATGAAACCCAAAGTCAAGTTTAGATTGCTCCGAAAAAGCCTAAGAATGAAGGTGTGGATGGTAGTGTAGAAGAAAGAGTTCAAGAGCCTGAAATTCAAGAAAATCCAAAAACTCCCAGGTATGTTGTTGTTGGCATTGCATGAAGATTTCATTGATGAAGTATAGTGTTTTAATTCATGTCAATAGGAACCGGTAATGAAGTTGTATAGAAACTGGTAATGAAGATGTATTGCAACCAGTAATGAAGTAGTAATGAGATCGGTAGTACAACAGTGAAGGAAACCGGTATTATTGAAGCAAAGTGATCAACCGGTAATCCTAACCCATTGATAAGAAGAACCCTAACCGATGGATCTTGGAGAATCGGTTGTGATGATCCATGACTGAATGGTGATCGGAGATGAAGATGACACATATGTATGTTGCACGTGATGAGTTTTGAAGTGGATTTCACGCGTAGAGATAACCGTTTATCTTGGGAATGATCATTTACATAACATGAAGTGAAAAACGTGTGATGAGCTATAGGATCCAATGTACGGTGATCCAAGAGAGGTTGAAGTTGTCTAGAATAATGTGTAGTTTATTGCTATGTAATCAGAAGATCAAGGTTGAACCGATATGTTTGTAATCTCTATGAGATTTGTAGGTTTTGTGTTGTGTTACCGACCTATTTTATTTGCTTATAAGGTCAATGATTTGTTTCAATATTGTGTTGCCAAATTTGGTTAAGTGTGATTGTTGCCAAACTAGAAGGTGTGTCTGCAGAATGTTGTGAAGGCAAATAGGAGCTGAAAAGGATTTGATTAAGCAAGGTAGTGTTATTACCAGCTCAACAAAGAACCTGTTGTTCTCTAATAATTACAACAGTTAAATCCCCTAACTGGGTAAGCTTTAACAGGATTCTTGTTGAAATCCTCTAGCCAAGTGATCCATTAGATTGGATTTGAAATCCTCCACTGAGGTTACCTTTAATAGGGTATTGTAGTCAATCCCTTAACTAGGTGGTCCTTAACCGCATCTCTTCTTAACAGGACATTATTGTTTAAGCTTCTAACAAGGCTTGTCTCCTAAAAGGATGAACTTCAAAAGAGTTTAGAATACTTGTGGGTATTCATCCCCACTGTGGCTTTCCCATTTGGGTTTCCATATGAAAAATCATTGTGTCAAGTGGTGAATGATTTAGTGGATGTGTTTTTTATATGGTTGATTTGAATGACTCGTAAATCCACTTAGATATGTTTAGATGATCGAAAATGATTTGAAATGAGCTATTAATGATATTAGTAAAGTGGTTTAATGTTTTGGTTAAATGGTATTTGAGTTTCAAATATGTTACATTGTATCATTGATAATTTGGTCAATCGGTAAAGTTTGACAGTACAGTTGTAGTTTTTTATACAGTGACTAAACCAATTAGTTTAGCAAGTTGTTTCTGAGTTGGAATTTAAGTTTGGTGAAAGTTTAGATTATTTTCTATCTATTGATTCACCCCCCCTCTCAGTAGTTGATCAGATCCTTATAATTTACTCATCTTATCAATTGGTATCAGAATGTTCCAGGTTCTCTTGTGTTTAAGCCTAATAGCTTGAGGAAAATATCTAGGAGAACATGATGAAGAAAGAAGGTTTGAAGTTCAATAGGGAAAACTGTTGGTATTTTGGTATGGTTTTGTCATTGATGTCAACACCTACTAAATACACCTACTTTGGAGATCCAGTAACAGTCACTGGCAATTAGTAAACAGTTCAAAACAGTCATCGGTATATGGTTAACCGGTAGGATATAATGTTCACCGGTACCTGCATTGACATAGAAGACACCTGGTAATGTCGAAGACATCATGTGGACACCTTTCTTTGAAGTAATAATCATTGACATATTCTTATTTGCATATTTGCTTTTACCGGCAAATAGGTCCAGGTTATCTAGGGTTACACCGGTAGGTTTATCTTTTCCAGATCAGCATGGCACACTATGGAGATGATTTATTATTGTTGTAAATACATTAAGCCGACATGTTCATTCGGTTATTGCATCAGATATTATATTATTTGTAAATGTTTTATTGTAATATCTTGTAGAGCCAACCTACTAAAATTGGTCTTAGGGTATGGTATAAATGTAAGATCTTATTTGTAAGATCATGTGTGGAATGTGAAAAAGAATTAAGTGAAGGTATATACGAGATCAAGCAGAGGCATACACGAAGACATCATTTGAAGGTGAAGTTAGGTTTTTGTAGAAGCATATCAGCATTACACCGGTACTGAATCCAGCATATGAAGATGCTATTTTGTGCAGTACATTCTCATTGGATTTAACCATCCAACCGTAGTCAATGTGACTCCCATTTGTGTTTGAGCAGTGAGCTCTAGGTTGTTGGCCTTTCTGCATGTGCAGACCCCTTTTGTACACTTACTATCTGCAGTAGTAACATCTGATTGTGGGTAAGGTTTCCCACCGTGGTTTTTCCCCTTACAAGGTTTCCACGTACAAATATTTGTGTCGTGTGTTGTGGATGACTTCATGTTTATGTTTCATGCATTAATTCTTACCAGTATAGCAATTTTCTATTAACAGTATTTACCGGCATACTTAAATGTCTTACCGGTACTAAGCATTGAGTTGGTTAATAAGATTTTGGTTTGAATTTATTAGACAACTGATTCACACCCCCCCCCTCTCAGTTGTCCCCGGGACCTACAATTGGTATCAAAGCCTAGTTCTCTTTTTGCAAAAGTTTAACAACTTGAGGAGATCCAATGTCTACCAATTATTTCAGAAAGGATAGTCCTAAACTTGATGGAACCAACTATGGAATATGGAAAATCAGAATGGAGACACATCTGAATTGCATTGGTAAAGACATCTGGGAAGTTACTAAGAATGGTTATACTATTGCTGTAGCTGGTCAGCCTACTCCTATTACTTTAGCTAAAGATGAAGAAAATGATTACAAAGCAAGAGAAGCACTCTTGAGTGCATTATTAGATCAACAAATTATGGGGTTATCAGATAGATCTACTGCAAAAGCTATTTGGGATCATTTGGAAACACTGAATGAAGGGGATTCCACAGTCAAAATTGCAAAACTTGAAAGCTTCAGAGTCAAGTATGAACATCTGAAAATGGAAGAAGATGAAAGAATTTCTACTTTTATGGAAAGAGTAAATGAAATTCTTTTAGGTATCAAATGTTGTGGAGGAACCTTGAGTGAAGATGAGATTGTTTCAAAAATCTTAAGAGGTTTGCCATCGGCATATAAAATGAAGGTTACTGCTATTAATGAGTTGAGAGCAATGCCTAATACATCAGTAACTAGGGATACATTGATTGGAAAACTTTCAGCTTTTGAAATTGAGGAATTTGGTCCTGTTGCTACTATAAAAACTGATTTGGCCTTCAAAGAATCAACATCATCTGCTCCATCTTTTGATAAATCAATCTGGAGAGCCTTTTATGCAAAAGAACTTGAAGAAACCAGGAAGGAGAATGAAGAGCTTGAAGAACTTGAAGCACTATTTGCAAGAAAAATGCCAAAAGGTCCAATTGGAAGTAAGTATGAAGGTAAAGCACCCTTTAAATGTTTCAACTACAATAAGACTGGTCATATGGCTTCAAGATGCTCTGATAGACATGCTAGACTAAGAGAAGAAGCTAGAAGGACATACAAACCTAATCCTGAATATCAGAGATACAGATTTAAGAAAAACAAAGATAAATCTTGTTACATTGCTGATGAAGGTGTGACTGATGATTCTGATGAAGATTCAGCAGACAACGGATGGGTCTTTGTTGCTATAACAGAAGATCAACTGGTACCTATTGCTCAACCGGTAGAACAAGCCCTAGCAGCTAAAGTGGAATCAAAGGATGAATGGATTATTGACTTAGGATGCTCACATCACATGACTGGAGACAAAGGTAAATTCTTGAACTTTCAAGAATACAATGGAGGTTTAGTAAGATTCGGAGATGACAAAGCCTGTTCAATCAAAGGTAAGGGTTCAATATCTCTTAATGGTAAACATAACACTGACAATGTTTACTATGTTGAAGGATTAAAAGATAATCTTTTAAGTGTTGGTCAATTAGTTGAGAAAGGTTTTCAGTTACAATTTAAAAATGGAAAATGCAAAATCATGAATAGAACTGGTTTGGAAATTGCAACCGGTAATCAGACTAGAGGTAATATCTTTCATTTGAATAATAGTGAAAAGGCATGCTTAATTGCTCATATAGATGAAAGTTGGCTATGGCATAAAAGACTATGTCATGTAAATTTTGATTGCATGGTAAAAATTAGTACTTCTAAGGCAGTTAGAGATCTACCTAAAATTGTGAAACCTCAGAATACAATTTGCAAGGAATGTCAATTTGGAAAACAAGTTAGAGCTAGTTTCAAAAGTATTCCAGAAAAATCCAATAATGCTCTTGATTTAATTCACACTGATTTATGTGGTCTGACTAGAACTAAAAGCTTACAAGGTGATAGATATTTTATGCTAATTATTGATGATTATTCTAGAATGTGCTGGGTTACTTTTCTTAGAGAAAAATCAGAAGCACTTGGGAAGTTCAAACTATTCAAAGCGATGGTTGAAAATGAAACCGGTAAGAAAATTAAATATTTAAGATCAGATCACGGAGGAGAATTCAGCACCTCAGACACCACAACAACAGAATGGAGTTGTTGAAAGAAAAAATAGAACTATTTTGGATGCAGCAAGAAGTATGTTATCAGAAGCAAATCTACCACATGTGTACTGGAGAGAGGCAGTAAGCACTATTGTCTATACATTCAACAAAGTTCACATCAAAGGTGAAACCGGTAAGACCCCTCATGAACTATGGTTTGGTAATACTCCTACTCTTAAGTATTTCAGAATTTTTGGAAGTAAATGTTATATTAGAAGAGATGAGTATATTGGCAAGTTTGATCCTAGAAGTGATGAAGGAATATTTCTTGGTTATTCATCTAAGAGTAAAGCTTATAGATGTTTTAATAAAAGACTACAAAAAATTGTTGAGAGTACAAATGTAAAAATTGATGAACAATTCAGAGGAACTTCAAGGTATATAGACTTTGAACTGGTAACATAAATTATGACAAATGAACCAACAGAAAATCCACCGGTATAGAATGATGATCTAGTTACTCCGGTATCATCAGAGGATACCACAGTAATTGAAGAACAACAATAGACTAAGACACCTAGGTATGTAAGACTGAATCATTCTGAAGATCAGATAATTGGAAGCAAATTTAAAGGAGTCATGACAAGAGGAAGATTGGCAAATGAAGAGGTATGTCTTATTTCTCAAATTGAACCATTATCTATCAATGAGGCATGTGAAGATAAATTTTGGATTAAAGCTATGGAAGAAGAATTAGGACAAATTGAGAAAAATAATACTTGGACATTAGTTCCTCGGCCTGAAAATAAAAATGTAATTGGAACCAAATGGGTATTTAGAAACAAACTCAATGAAGATGGTAAGGTTGTCAGGAATAAAGCAAGACTAGTGTGTAAGGGATATTCGCAGAAAGAAGGAGTTGATTACAATGAAACCTTTGCACCGGTAGCCAGAATTGAGGCAGTTAGATTATTCTTGGCCTTTGCAGCTCACAAGGATTACAAAGTTTATCAAATGGATATTAAATGTGCATTTTTGAATGCAAATCTTGAAGAAGAAGTTTATATTGAACAACCTGATGGATTTTCTTTGACAGATAACAATGATATGGTTTGCAAATTAAGAAAAGCTCTGTATGGACTAAAACAAGCTCCAAGAGCCTGGTATGCAAGATTGGATAAGTATCTTTTAAAAATTGGTTTTACTAAAGGAAATGCAGATAGCAATTTATATTACAAAGTAACTAATGATGACATCTTGATTATAAGAATATTTGTTGATGATATAATCTTTGGAGGAGAAGATGGATTATGCAAATAATTTTCTCTTAAAATGCAGCATGAATTTGAAATGTCTATGATTGGAGAAATAAAATTCTTTTTAGGACTGTAGATTTTACAGACTGATAAAGGCATATTTTTGAATCAATCTAAGTACTTGAAAGAACTACTTAAGAAATTTGGGATGGAAAACTCTAAACTGGTAAGCACACCTATGACTACAAATGACAAATTATCTCAAAGGGATGAATCTACACCTATCAATCCAACTAGATACAAATCTATGATAGCAAATTTACTGTATTTGACACAAACCAGACTTGATATTATGAATGCAGTATGTATAGTTTCTAGATTTCAGAGTAATCCTAGGGAAAATCATGAATCAGCAGTAAAAAGGATTTTCTAGTACTTACAAGGCACAACAAATCTTGGATTATGGTATCCTAAAGATGAAAATTTTGATCTATATGCATACACAGATGCAAATTGGGCATGAGATGTGGATGATAGAAAAAGCACCACTAGAGGAGCATTCTTTCTTGGAAAGAGATTAGTTTCTTGGCTAAGTAAGAAACAAAGTTGTATATCTTTATCAACAGCAGAATCAGAATATGTTGCAGCAGCAACAAACTGTACACAGGTACTTTGGCTTAAGCAAATGTTGAAAGACATAAAAGTAAAATGCAAGGAACCTATTGCTATATATTGTGATAACATTGCAGCAATTGATATATCTAAGAATCCAGTATTACATTCTAAAACAAAACATGTTTCTATCAAACTAAATTTTCTAAGGGAAAGAGTTGAAAAAAAAGAAATAAAACTGGTTTATGTGAATACTAAAGAACAACTTGCAGATATTTTTACAAAACCTTTGCCTAAGGAAACCTTTGAGTATCTCAGAGATCAGCTTAGAGTCTTACCTCCACCGATAGAGACTTAGACAGTTGATGATTGTCATCAACCGGTAGAATTAAATGGACAAATCTTTCATTCCAGTATTTGATGAGGAAGCTACTTCTCAGGGGGAGTAGTTGGTATATTGAATTGGTTGGTATTTTGTATGAACTTGACTTTTTGTGACTTTGGCATTTGATGTCAAAGGGGGAGAGATATATGGAAAAACATTAAGGAAAGATATATTGAAAAATGCATTATCTTTTTGAGGAGAGATTGGTATGAGAATTTGGTATAATTACTCCCAGGGGGAGAATTGGTTTTTGTACTTGGCATTTTTGTTTTGGCACTTTGATGGTTTTTCCATCTTGTGTTGCCATCAATGCCAAAGGGGGAGATTGTTGGTATTTTGGTATGGTTTTGTCATTGATGTCAACACCTACTAAATACACCTACTTTGGAGATCCAACAACATTCACCGACAATCAGTAAACAGTTCAAAACAGTCACTGGTATATGGTTAAGCGGCAGGATATAATGTTCACCGGTACCTGCATTGACATAGAAGACACCTGGTAATGTCGAAGACATCATGTGGACACCTTTCTTTGAAGTAATAATCATTGACATATTCTTATTTGCATATTTGCTTTTATCGGCAAATAGGTCCAGGTTATCTAGGGTTACACCGACAAGTTTATCTTTTCCAGATCAGCATGGCACGCTATGGAGATGATTTATTATTGTTGTAAATGCATTAAGCCGACATGTTCATTCAGTTATTGCATCGGATATTATATTATTTGTAAATGTTTTATTTTTAATATCTTGTAGAGCCGACCTACTAAAATTGGTCTTAGGGTATGGTATAAATGTAAGATCTTATTTGTAAGATCATGTGTGGAATGTGAAAAAGAATTAAGTGAAGGTATATGCGAGATCAAGCAGAGGCATACACAAAGACATCATTTGAAGGTGAAGTTAGGTTTTTGTAGAAGCATATCAGCATTACACCGGTACTAAATTTAGCATATGAAGATGCTATTTTGTGCAGTACATTCTCATTGGATTTAACCATCCAACCATAGTCAGTGTGACTCCCACTTGTGT
The DNA here is from genome assembly GCF_030272615.1 of Cryptomeria japonica. Classification (NCBI taxonomy): domain Eukaryota; kingdom Viridiplantae; phylum Streptophyta; class Pinopsida; order Cupressales; family Cupressaceae; genus Cryptomeria; species Cryptomeria japonica. Next base: position 418,765,696 of record NC_081410.1, read on the forward strand.
TTGAGAAATGAGCTCTAGGCTATTGGCCTTTCTGCATGTGCAGACCCCTTTTGTACACTTACTATCTGCAGTAGTAACATCTGATTGTGGGTAAGGTTTCCCACCGTGGTTTTTCCCCTTATAGGGTTTCCACGTACAAATATTTGTGTCTTGTGTTGTGGATGACTTCATGTTTATGTTTCATGCATTAATTCTTACCGGTATAGCAATTTTTTGTTAACACTGTTTACCGGCATACTTAACTGTCTTACTGGTACTAAGCATTGAGTTGGTTAATAAGATTTTGGTTTGAATTTATTAGACAACTGATTGAACCCCCCCCTCTTAGTTGTCCCTGAGACCTACAAAAACTACAGAATATAGAGTGATAGGATGAAGATCTATATCAAGAGCTTAGGAAGTCAGTATTGGGAACATGTTGTCACTAAATATAACTTGCCTAGTGGGATTTTGACAGATGATCAAAAGAAGGAGCAACAGGAGAACAATCAAGCATTGGAGGCTATCATCAGTTCCTTGTCTGATTTAGAATATGTTGATATCCATGGATTGGAGGCTACATATGAAGTTTGGAAGAAACTGGAAGAAATCTATAGTGGTGATGAGCATGTTAAGATTGCCAAAGAAGAGAGTCTATGAGGAAAATTTGATGATATGTGGATGGCTGAAGGAGAAAATATTCAATAGTATGGTCAGAGGATCAAGGAGATAGTCAGAGAAATCAAAACTGTTGGAGGTACAGTGGAGGATACCACTGTGGTTAGCAAGGTATTGAGAACCCTTCTACCAGTCTACGCTATCCGAGTTGCTGCCATTCAAGAACTCAAATCTATTGATAAAACAAAGGTAACTCTTGACTCTATCATTGGTAAACTGACTCTATTTGAATTAAATGGTTTTGATGGCAGTATTTAGAGATCAGAATCTGCATTTAGAGACTTATTCTCAACCCCATCGGTAAGGAAAAGCAGAGAAGTAAGCTACAATCATGAGTCTAGATCCAGCAAAGAGGTAGATGATGAAGATAGTATGATTGAGCTTGAAGCATTGTTGGCCAAGTGGTTACCCAAAGGTACTAGTAATTATAGAGGTAAATTACCACTGAAATGTTTTGCATGTAACCGGATTGGACATATTGCTGCTAACTGTCCTAATGGAGATAATGAGAAAAAATGTGAGAAGTATAGGAAGCATAAAGACAAAGGTAAAAGAGATTGTCTCATTGCAGTGGATGGAGGAATTATAGATGAAGAATGTGAGGAAGATGCGAATGAGGATATTGTCTTTGTTGCTATTAAAGAAGAGATATCAGATCAAGAGGCATTGGTCTCTCACATGGATAGTTCAAATAACTAGATTATAGATAGTAGTTGCTCACACCACATGATTGGTGACCGGAGTAAGTTTCTTACTTTGAGGAAATTTGATGGAGATGTTATTAGATTTGGGAATGACTTTCCCTGCATGGTGAAAGGAAAATGATCCATATCTCTGAATGGTAAAAGCAGTGCAGATGATGTCTACTGGGTTGAAGGTCTGAAATGCAATCTTTTGAGTGTTTCTCAACTCAATGACAAAGCTTACCCAATAGAATTCAAGAATGGAGTGTGCGAGATTTATCGAAGCAAATGTGAACTGATTGCAACCGGCAAACATACCAAAGGTAACTTGTTTCATTTAAAATCTAAAGTCAATAGTTGTTTAATTGCAAAATTAGAAGATAGTTGGCTTTGGCATCGAAGATTATGTCATGTAAATTTTGATAACATTGTAAGAGTTAGTAAGTCCAAATCAGTAAATGGTTTGCCACAGTTGGACAAACCGATGAATGCTTTGTGCAAGGAGTGTCAGTTAGGTAAAATGGCATCCTCAACCTTCAAAAGCAAATATTTCTCAGTTGAAAATTTGCTAGATCTGGTTCATATCAACCTTTGTGGACCGATGAGGACTAGGAGTATTCAAGGTGATCGGTACTTCATGATATTTACCGATGATTACTCAAGGATGATGTGGGTCACATTCTTGAAAGACAAGATAGAAGCATTTAGAAAGCTTAAGGAATTCAAAGCCTTAGTTGAAAATGAAAGTGGAAAGAAGATAAAGTGCTTAGGAACTGATCAAGGTGGTGAATTTACTTCAGAGGAATTCACTAGATAGTGTGAAGACAATGGAATTAGAAGGAGATAAGATACTTGTAACCATTATCTTTGGAGGAAATGATTGCCTATGTAAGAAATTTACCGAAGAGATGCAGAATGAGTTTGAGATGTCTATGATAGGTGAAATGAATTTTTTTGGGGGATTGTAAATTACTCAGTTGGATAAAGGTATTTTCATATCTCAATCCAAGTATGTGAAGGAATTGTTGAAGAAATTTGGTTTTGAGGACTCTAAACCAGTTGGTACACCTATGGTGACCAGATATAAGTTGACAAAGCATGATGATTCTCTGAAAGCTAATCAGACTAGATATATATCTATGATTGGTGGAATGTGGTATTTGACTCATACTACACCTAACATAATGAATGTTTTGTGTCATGTTGCTAGATTTCAAGCTGATCCTAAGGAATCTCATGTTACTGCTATAAAAATAATATTCAGATATTTGAAAGGGAAAGTTGATTTTTGTTTGTCATATCCTAAGAATAATGACTTTACCTTGAGTGTTTTTATAGATGTTGATTGGGTAGGTGATGTTGATGATCAGAAAATTATTACAGGTGGTGAATTCTTTTTGGGTAAGAAGTTGGTTTCTCGGGAAAGGAAGAAGCAGAATTCTATTTCCTTATCTAATGTAGAGGTTGAATACATTGCTCCTGCTAGCAATTGTACTCGAGTAATTTGGATGAAGCAAACGTTGAGGGATATAGGAATTATTTATGATGAACCTATTGCTATATATTGTGATAATTCAAGTGCTATCAATAATTCAAAGAATTTGGTGTTGCATTCCAAAACAAGGCATATATCAATCACGTTTCATTTCTTAAGAGAGAAGGTGATTGAGAAAGAAGTCGAACTAAAGTATGTATCTACAAAGGAATAGATTGCCTATATCTTTACAAAGACTTTTCCAAAAGATAATTTTGAGTAACTCAGAGAGAAGTTAGGGGTGATTTCCCCTCTTGATGAGAACTATGTTGGCATGTTTGGCATAACTAATACAGATGGAGAATGATGACTGAACCGGTATAAAACTATTTGAGATGACATTGTGATTAAGAGATTGAGATTGCATGATGAATGAATTTGATCAGTTATTTGTGTTGTCATTAATGGTAAATAATGTTTATTCATGTCTACTGATGTTTACTTATGTTGTATTGTGTCATCTAAATCGTATGATCCACCGAAGAGAACTTACCAATAAATAATCAAGAAACTAAGAATTAGGACCTTAGCTGGTAAATGATGAAATATTTTGATTGTATCTAGCGATTGGTGATGATTGAGGCTTTGTGATTTTGAATGAGAGTTTTTATCATTGTAACATGTATCTGACCAGAACCACATCATGTTGTGATAGCCGGAAGTTATGTTTATATTTTTTGTTGAGTTTTTATCAGGGTTTAAGAAGGGTTTAAGGACCAGTAAATAATTCTCTTGATGGGTAATGATTTTTGGTTTGGCGGTGATCTACATGAAGTTTGCATGTTTATGATAACATGACACAAACTGCATGAAGTGTTTGAAAGATGTTTTGACGCATTTGAAGAATGAATTTCTTGGGAATGTGCAAAGTGCTTAGTGGAATGAGCTCAAGGATTGACTTTGTATCAGATCGACTTGCTGTGACAATTTATGATCATTCAATGGTTGATATTGATTTTTAATTGATTGTAATGATCCATAAGATGATCTATAATGAGTTATAAAGATATGTGATGATCTATGTCATAAGTCTTAAGGTTTTGATGTCGACCTAGTTGAAAAATTTATTTATGCTGGCAAGGTTGATGTTTTGGAGTGTCGATTGTTTTTGAGAAGTGTGTGAAGTCGAACCAAGGTGTGATAAGATCTCCTAGAGTGTTGCAGACTTAGAGCTTAATTGGATCTGATCAAGCGAGTAATTGAGTGCTATATGCAAATCATTCATGGTTGTTCTTTAACAATTACAACAGCTAAAATCCCTTAACCAAGTAAGTCCTAAAAGGCCTCACATTGTAAAATCCCCTAACATGGTGACTCAATATCTGAGTTCTAAATCCTCTTGCGAGGTTGATCCTAATAGATCAAAGCTCCTAACGGGGCTGAGGTGAATCCCTTAACCGGGTGACTCCTAACAAGGTCTTCTCCTAACAAGGCATCATTGTAAGCTTCTAATCAAGCTTGGCTCCTAATAGGGTGCATTCCAAAAGAGTACAAAATATTTGTGGGTACCAATTCCCACCATGGTTTTTCCCTATTTGGGTTTCCACATGAAAATCATGGTGTTCATATGGTAAATGTTTTTGATGTGATGTTATGCTTTACTTTTAGTTTATGCATGTTTAATGAACACATAATGTGCAACATTGATATATCAGTTTAGCAGATGTTTATCAACAAATACCGATATTGGTAAATGACTCTAATGTTGGTCTATGTTTGATTTGGTGAAATTTTTATGAGTCTAAGTTTCTAATTTTAAATTATTTTTAATACTGATTCACCCCCCTCTTAGTATTAACCGGATCCTCTAATATTAACAATTGGTATCAGAGCATTGGTCCTTTGTGTGCAGATAGCCTAACAGCATGAGGGAAAGATCCTATGAAAGATGATGAAGAAGGAGGGTCCCAAGTTTACCAAGGACAACTATCAAATATGGAACGATTTAATGAAGATTTATACTAAAAGAATGGGTTCACAGTATTGGAATCATGTGGTAACTAAGTATGTTGCTCCTACTACCAGCCCCTTGACACCGGATGAACTAAAAGAACATCAAGAAAATATTTAGGCCTTGAAGCAATTATAAATACTTTGTGTGACTCTGAGTATATACATGTTCATGGATTAGAGACTGCAAATGAGGTATGGGAGAAATTAAATCTAATTTATGGAGGAGATGAGCATGTACAAAGGGAAAAGGAAGAAAGTTTAAGTGGAATATTTGATGATATAAAAATGGTTGATGGTGAGAACATAGCACAATATGGTCAAAGGATTAAGGAAGTCGTTGGTGGTATAAAGAGTGTTGGAGGTTGTTGGCATATGATGAAGCGGTGACAAAGTATGTTGTCATTGATGTCAATATGTGCTCAAGCAGGTACACCGGTATGAATTCTGGAAGCGGTTTTGGTCAACCGGGATGGAGTGGACCAATGTCGGGGTTCACTAAGTGTTACTACCGGTTGGTAGTCTCTGTTTAGTTTTAGGGTTTCTAGTATGATCTGTGTGGTGCAACCGATGGTGTTTTGTGAACATTAAGAATAAGGATCAGGATGCCACGTCAGCTATGTGCATGTGAAGGATTTCCTTGAGGATTTTGCACGTGGATATCGAATGCATTGAATGCCTACCTCGGGAATGTGTGATTTTCTGAGTGGTGTATGAAGAGCGTGTGATAGGTTACCATTCTCTAGATGCGGTGAAGATCAAACAATGCAAAGTGACTTGTGATCTGTTTAAGATTGTTTTATTCTATGCAAAGTGTCTGGACTGACAGGATTGGACTGCTTGAATTTGTAAACCTAAAATACTTAGGGTTTAGGGTTTATGTTACCGACCTAATTCTTGTCTTTAAGGTCGATGAGTTTTGATATTGTTGTTGTTGGCAAATGTTGTTTTTGTGTCTGCATGTTGAGATTCTTGCCAAACAAGAGTGTAAAACCTACAGAGTGTGATTGCAGAGGAGAGGAGATGAAAATGATCTGCCTTAGCAAGTAGTGTTGTTATCAAATCAAAAGCTTTACCTATTGACTTCTAATCGTTTCAGCAGAAGCAAAATCCCTTGACCAGGTAGCTTTAATAGGCTTTTTGTAAATCCTTTAACCAGGTGAATCAAGTTCATTGAGTTCTTTAAATCCTCTAGCAAGGTAACCTTTAACAGGGTTTCAACCTTTAACAGGGTATATAGCCATCCCTTAACTGGGTGATCTTTAACAAGATCGATTCCTAGTAGAATCTTATTGTAAAGTATTTAACCAAACTAGGCTCCTAATAGAGCGAACTTCAAAAGAGTTCAATCAAAACAAGCTTGTGGGTATTCATCCCCACAGTGGTTTTTCACATTTGGGTTTCCACATGAAAAATCTATGGGTTATGAGATGTGCATTTTTCATGTGATGATTCAGTATTCTTTGTTTAAGTGATTATGAATGCAGAGCTAATGGTTATGGTATTATTGATACACCACATGCATATGTATATGGGTGAAGTAGTTATCAAGTGTTGAATGATATTTGAAGTATTCAGTTTTACCGGTTTAAGTTGTTTGAAGTCTTATTGTGTTTAATAGGTATTGCCATGGCTAAGTTCAGTAATGAAGACAACCGGTTAGCATTGTTTTACCTTGATAAGTTGTGGAGAAGTTTTTGTATGTACTGATTCACCCCCCCTCTCAGTACCAGTTAGGGTATTTGTTGTTCATCATTATTCATCAGAGGTAATATTGAAGATGATATTGTTGTTAGTAAAATGCTTAGATCTCTTTTATCACAATATTCTATCAGAGTTTCTGCTATTCGATAACTGAGATCTATTTCAAAATATAAAGTCATTGTTGATTCTCTAATTGGAAACTTAACTGCATTTGAGCTAAATAGTTTTGATAATAGTATTTCTAAGCCTTCTAAATCTACTTTTAAGGCTTTTGTAACCGGTATAGCATCAAGGAAAGGAAAATATATTTGTCATAATCATGACTGTAGGTCTAGTCATGGCAGTAGTAGAGGTGATGGTGATGATGAAGTCATATAATGGAACTTGAGGCATTACTAGCTAAAAGGTTCCCTAGAGGAATGGGTAAATTACCCTTGAAGTGTTTCTCTTGTAGCAAAATTGGACACATAGCTGCTAACTGCCCTTACACTAATAAGAAAGAGAAGTTTGGGAGATTCAAAGGAAAGGGCAAGAAACATTGTTATGTTGCAGTGGATGAAGGTGTGACCAATGATGAATCAGAAGAAGATGACAATGAAGAGATATTGTTTGTTGTTATGAAGGAGGATCTGACTGATGAGAAGGCATTGGTGTCTCACTTGGACAGTAGTGATCAATGGATAATAGATAGTGGCTGCTCACATGACATGACCGATGACAAAAGTAAGTTCTTATCCCTTGAAGAGTTTGATGGAGGTATTGTAAGGTTTGGTAATAACTCTCCCTGTATGGTTAAAGGTAAAGGATCAATTTCATTAAATGGGAAGAGTAATGCAGATGATGTCTTTTGGGTTGATGGACTAAAACATAACCTCTTTAGTGTTGGATAGCTTAATGATAAGGGATATCTACTTGAATTCAAAAAGGGAGTGTGCAGGGTTCTTGGAAATAATGGAGAATTGATTGCTACTAGAAAGAAGACTATAGGTAATTTGTTTCATTTGAATACGAATGTAAATGATTGTTTGGTGGCAGATATTGAAGATAGCTGGTTATGGCACAAGAGATTTTGTCATGTCAAAATTTGACAATTTGATTAAAGTAAGTAAGTCAAGTATTGTGAGAGGTTTGCCCCAGCTTGTGAAACCAGACAATGTGTTATGCAAGGATTCTCAGATGGGTAAGATGACCTATGTATCTTTTAAGAGTAAGTCTTTCTCTTCAGAGAATATTCTTGATTTGGTTCATACTGATCTTTGTGGTCCTATGAGGACTAAGAGTTGTTTTGCTGATAAGTATTTTATGATCTTTACTGATGATTTTTCCAAAATGATGTGGACAACTTTTCTGAGAGAAAATTTTGAGGCATTCAGTAAATTTAAAGCATTTAAAGATCTTGTTGAGAAATATACCAGGAAGAATCTAAAATGTTTAAGATTTGACTGAGGAGGCGAATTTACTTCTGATGAGTTTGTGAAGTTTTGTGATGAACAGGGAATTAAGGGGCAGGTGTTATCTCCTAGAACTCCACAATAGAATGGGATAGCAAAGAGAATGAATAGAACAGTTATTGAAGTTGCTATAACCATGATGATTCAAGTTGAAGTATCGAAGATGTTTTGGAGAGAAGCAGTTAGCACTGTTGTTTATACTTTGAACCGAGTACTTGTGAAGAAAGGTAATAACAAAACACCTTATGAATTATGGCATGGAAAGACTCCTAGTGTAAGTTATTTCAAAAATATTGGGAGTAAATGTTTTATTAAGAGAGCTGATTACATTGAAAAGTTTAATGCTAAGTGTGATGAAGGCATTTTTCTTGGTTACTCTACAAAAAGTAAAGTATTTAAATGTTATAACAAGAGAACTAATAAAATCATTGAGAGTGCTAATGTGAAGATAGATGAACTCTCTGAGAAATCTAATAAGACCAGCAAATCTGAGCCTGAGAAGGATGAAGAAACACTTGTGTTTATAGAACCGGAAGTACAAAAGACTGATGAGAAAAATGTTGCAGAAATAGGTGCTCAACCGGTAAATGTAGAGAGTGATGAAGAAGATGAAGAACATGAAGAAAGAAGAACAACACCAGAACCATTAATACCAAAGTATGTCAGGCTAAATCACTGAAAAGAACAAATAATTAGAGATAAAAATGTTGGAGTACAAACAAGGAGGAAAATTATAGAAAGTTCCTATCTTATTTCTACTATTGACCTGAAAATAGTACGAGAGGCATTAAAGGATGATGACTAGATTAATGCAATAAATGAGGAGATGGATCAAATAGAGAAGAACAAAACATGGATACTTGTTCCCAGACCAAAAGACAAGAATGTGCTTGGAACTAAATGGGTCTTTAGAAACAAGTTAAATGAAGAAGGCAAGGTTGTGAGAAATAAAGCAAGATTGGTTTGCAAAGGCTATGCACAAGTAGAAGGAGAAGATTATGGTGAAACCTTTGCACCTATGGCAAGATTGGAAGGAGTAAGAATGCTACTTTCTTATGCTACATTTAAAGGATTTAAAGTCTATCAGATGGATGTTAAATCAGCTTTTCTTAATGGCATCCTTGAAAGAAGTGTACATGGAACAACCGGATAGATTTTCTTTTTCTAAAGACAAAGATGTGGTTTGCAAATTACATAAGGCATTGTATGGATTGAAAAAGGAAATGAGAGCATGGTTTGAAAGATTGCATGCACACTTGATCAAGATAGGATACCAGCTTACCAGTGAGGACAATAACATATATCTAAAGACTGATGGAGACAGAGTATTGATAGCTGAAGTATTTGTGGATGACATAATTTTTGGTGGTAATGATGATTTATGTATGGATTTCGCTGAGGGGATGAAGAAGGAATTTGAGATGTCTCTTTGGTGAAATTAAATTTTTCATTGGGTTGCAGGTCCAGCAATTGGATGGTGGAATATTTATCTGTCAGAGTAAGTATGTTAAAGAGGTGTTGAAAATATTTGGCATGGACGATTGTAAACTGGTTGGTATTTCGATGGTGATAGGTTGTAATTTTTCTAAACAAGCTGATTCACCATCTGTTGATGCGAAAGAATATAGGTCTATGATTGGTAAGTTGTATTATGATGTTCATAGTAGACCTGATATTGCACATGTTGTTGGATTAGTTGCTAGATTTCAAAAGTATCCCAAGGAGACTCACTTGGTAGCAGTGAAAAGGATATTCTGGTACCTCAAAGGCATAGTAAATTATGTCTTATGGTATCCTTATAAAGGAGATTTTTCTTTGAATGTATTTACTAATGTTGATTGGACAGGCAATGTTGATGTTCGGAAAAGCACCACCGATGGAGCTTTTCTTCTTGGAGGTAGATTGGATGCTTGGACAAGTAAGAAGAAAACATGTGTTGCTTAGTCAATGGCAGAGGTAGATTATGTTGCAGCATCAATTAATTGCACACAGGCAATCTGGATAAGACATGTGCTTGAAGGATTCAAATTTGATATGTCTAAACTGCTAACTATTTACTGTGATGATACTAGTGCAATTAATATTTCAAAAAATATTGTGTTACATGCAAGAACAAAGCACATAGAATTGAAAAATTATTTTCTAAGGGAAAGAGTACAGGAAAAACAAGTTAGAATGGAGTATGTGACAATCAAAGAGCAACTAGTAGACATTTTCACTAAACCATTATCAAAGACAACCTTTGAATATCTCTAAGGTAAATTAGGGGTCAGACCCCTACACAAGAAAAACTAGGATGCAGGAGACGCATCAATCCAGTAGGCTTAATGATTATTTTTCACTTTGGATTGATGAGATGCAGACTACTCCGCAGGGGGGAGCAACTTAGATGAGTTTGCAGACATGTTGAAGACAACAGCAATAGATTTGATGACCGATGATGCTTATGCACCTTTGGCATTGTTGTCAAAGGGAGCGAAGAAATATGATTTTTCATGGCATGGGAGAAGAAATATATTAGTCTAAGGAGGAGAAGTTGTGTAAGATGTGTAACAGAAAGGGGGAGAATAAATGAAGATAAAGTGTAACCGGAAGATGAGGTGCAGTAGAGAAGAGAAGAGTTACATAAAAGGTTCAGAATAGAGCAGAACAGTATGAGTGGAGTATGTTGATGTTTAGTGTTTCCATTAATGCCAAAGGGGGAGAATGTTGGCATGTTTGGCATAACTGATACAGATGGAGAATGATGATTGAACTAGTATAAGACTGTTTGAGATGACATTGTGATGAAGAGATTGAGATTGCATGATGAATGAATTTGATCAGTTATTTGTCTTGTCATTGATTTTAAATAATGTTTATTTATGTCTAATAATGTTTACTTATGTTGTATTGTGTCATCTAAATCTTTTGATCTACCAGAGAAATCTTACCGGTAAAGAATCAAGAAACTGATAATTAGGAGCTTAACCGAGAAACGAGGAAATATTTTGATTGTATCTAGCGATTGATGGTGATTGAGGTTTTGTGATTTTGAATGTGAGTTTTTATCATTATAACATGTATCTAATCAGAATTGCATCATGTTGTGACAACCAGATGTTATATTTATAATTTTTATTCAGTTTTTGCCAGGGTTTAAGAAGGGTTTAAGGATCGGTAAAGAATTCTCTTGACCAGTAATGATTTTTGGTTTGGTGGTGATCTACATCAAGTTCACATGTTGATGATAACATGGAACAAACCACGTGAAGTGTTTGAAAGATGTTTTGACACGTTTGGAGAGTGAATTTCTTGGGACTATGCAAAGTGCTTAGAGGAATGAGCTCAAGGTTTGACTTTGTATTAGATCGACTTGTTGTGATGACTTATGATCATTCAATGGTTGATATTGATTTGTAATTGATTGTAATGATCCATATGATGATCTGTAATGAGTTGTAAAGATATGTGATGATCTATATTGTAAGTCTTAGGGTTTTGATGTCGACCTAGTTGAAAAAGTTATTTATGTCGGTAAGATTGATGTTTTGGAGTGTCAGTTATTTTTTAGAAGTGTGTGAAACTAAACCAGGGTGTGAGAAGATCTTCCAGAGTGTTGCAAACTTAGAGCTTAATTGGATCTGATCAAGAAAGCAGTTGAGTGTTATACACAGATCATTCACTGTTGTTCTCTAACAATTACAACAGCTAAAATCCCTCAACCAGGTAGGTCCTAACAGGTATCACATTGTAAAAACCCCTAACAGGGTGACTCAATATCTAAGTTCTAAATCCTCTTGTGAGGTTTATCCTAAAAGATCAAAGCTCCTAACCGGGTTGAGGTAAATCTCTTAACAGGATGACTCCTAACAGGGTCTACTCCTAATAGGGCATCATTGTAAGCTTCTAACTAGGCTTGGATAAAAACACGACACATTCTGAAAGAGTGCAAAATATTTGTGGGTACCAATTCCCATTTTGGTTTTACCCTACTTGGGTTTCCACATGAAAATCATGGTGTTCATATGGTGAATGTTTTTGATGTGATATTATGCTTTACTTTCAATTTATGCATGGTTAATGAACAATTTTATCAACAGATACCAGTACTGGTAATGACTCTAATGTTTGTCTATGTTTGATTTGGGGAAAGTTTTATGAGTCTAAGTTTCCGATTTCAATTTATTGTTAATACTGATTCACCCCCCCCACTCTTAGCATTAACTAGATCCTCTAAGATTAGCAAACAAAGATGCATGGATTTGCATTAGTCTGGTGTACTTCATAGAGATATTTTATGATCTGGATTGATGATTGAGGTTGCTACTCAAGGGGAGCAGTCAGTGTCAGTGTTGGATCATATGTACAAATTTGTGAAGATAATTCAGAGGGGGAGATAATTATGATTCCAGAGTCTTTGTCATTGAGTTCAAAGGAGGAGAGAAGCATGTGAAAACCCCTGAAGCATTTTGAGATTTGAGTTGTTTGTCAAAGGGGGAGTTGATCCTTGTGATTTTGAGGGAGGTTGTTATGAGTTGATTTCTTTCTTTGCATTGATTGTTTTTCACATTCATATGTAACCATCAATGCCAAAGGGGGATATTTTTGGATGTTGCTAAGAAGATTGCCAGAATAGTGCGTTGTCATTGATGTCAACATATTCTCTTGTGTATTCTAGTGTTGCAATCAGATTAAATGTGTTGGTTTAGCTTGTGTGTTGCATATGAGTTGATGCGGATTAAAGGGTTTCTAGTACATTGTCCGTAGATGGTTCATTGTCTTTTGCATAGGTCTGCATGATGTCTTGATCAAGTTGTGAGATCAGGTATTGAGGATGTTTATCAGTTGTTCATTTTATTTAGTATTCTAGTTTATGCTCTGTATTGCTATAAAAATTTTATATCTTTAGTTGCGGATGTATGGGATGTGTTGTGGATATTGATGTGTGTCCTCAGTTCGATTGGTTCATGATTCAGAAATCCACAAGAAAATCCTTTAGGTTGGCAATCAGTTATGATGGTTTTCTTGAGCTCTGATAAAGAGATGATGATGATTCTAGTAATTTGAGTTATTGTGGTTGTTTTGGTGCAATTCAAGCTACTTGTGAATATCTCTAGATCATTTTCTATGCGTATTGATGGTCTGCATTGACTATTGTGCATCTTATTGAATATTTTCTTTGTTCGATGATCTTCTTCATGTTATGCAACATTCTTGGTGGTTGTAGTGTGTTGCGGATGATTGAGGCATAATTGTTGGAGGTTATGTGTGGTTTCAGTATTGATTTGGGTCCAGACTATATCTTAGCCAATATCATTTTGGTTCGCATATATTGTTGTAGCGTGTGAGGTCATTATCTTGTTATTTGTGTTGAGGGTTTGGCCAACCCGTATTTCATGGGTTGATGACTTGTATAAATGAATATAATAATCATCAAAAGAGATCATGCTATGTGTTAATATTGTATCAATCATTCAGTAGAAGGGAAGTTGTGTGAAGCGTGTGAAGAAATGTATTGCAGAGAAGATTTGACAGTGAGATTAACCGGAACTATACTCAGGAATATGGAGATGCTATTTTCATAGTTCATGTAAAGTAGATTGTTGTCCAAATGTTTTGGTAAGTCAGTAAGACTTCCTCTAAGGAAGTGAGCCTTCCCTAAAGGTTTTAGTCTTTCTACGTTTCTTATTTTGAGTAGTGAACTCTAGGCAGTGTGCCTGAATGTACGTGCATTCCCCACTGTAATATTTACATCTACTCCTAACAGGGTATTATCTTATTGTGGCTAGGTTCCTACCATTGTTTTTCCCTTAACCATATTTTACACATCAAAAATATTGGTGTTATGTGTGCTATTGACGTGGCATTGTTTCATGCTTTAACTCTTAATTATCAGATCTGATTTGTGGTTTAAGTTGCAGTGAGTTTTTGAGCAAACTGATTCACCCACCCCCCCCCTCTTGATTTGTTGCATTGTTTCCAGCATTAATCTAATGTAATTGTTAGTCTCATTCCCCCTATTCCTATGAAACTCACAATAATGGGCATCATTCCACCAAGAGGGCTTAATTTATTTTTTAAAATGTATTGCTTCTAATAATGTGATAAGTTTTTTAGCAAGAAGAGTTTTGAATGCAGATTCGAGAGGTTCTCCTAATGATGTGAACTTCTTTCACTGTTTAGGTGTTGATGGTTTGGGTTGATTATTATTTCATTTGTTGCTTTGATTGTTTGTGAAAGTGTTGGTTCACAAATTGAAACAAGGTTTCTTAGGTGCAACATAGTGGGTATCAACAACTCCATCATTGACCACATTCTTATTCCTCATCCAAAACTTTGGTTTCCCATTGTTGGAGTTATTGTTATTTGAGGAACCTTTGTTATCCTTGTTTAATTTGAGTTCTCCCTTCTCAACCATTTCTTATTTGATTTGGATTATATTTTCAATTAATTTATCAAATGAAGGAGGACATTGTATCTTCAACTGATAAATCATCTCACTAACCAAATTGTTTATAAAGATAGCCATCTTTTCTTTTTTTGGTACACTACATGGGTATTTTAAAAACAATCTCCTCCATCTTTGTAGAAAAGTGAGGAATGGTTATGTTGGCATTGTGTTTTCATTGATGGCAACTTGTATGGGATGACTACCAATATGAGAGATGTATGCGCAACATAGTCATGGAGAAGTACAGGATAGGATATCTTTGATATCACCTTGTGTTGCAGAACACTTGTAAGGTAAGGAAAGGATGTCAACTGATAAGTGTTGTGTTAACATGATGGGAAAGGCGTTTGAGTTGTTATTTGTGATGAAGAGGCAAAATGTTACCTTAATCACATCAACACCAGAGGTGAAGAATGTACAAGTCACCGATATGCTGTGAGGTTGTTGTTAGGTCCTAGGAAGGACAATTGAGAGGGGGGGTGAATCAGTTGTGAACCATTTGTCAATAAATTGTAATCCAAATGCAGGTTATTCCAATTTAACCTTAATGTAGGTAAACCAAACTTAAGTGCCAATAAAATATAAAGATTTTGACGTGGAAACCTGGTAAGGGAAAAACCACAGTGGGAAACCTTACCCATAATCAGATGATACTACTGTATATGGTGAAAATGGATAACAATAATAACAATATTGAAAGGCTAAATGAATCCAACCACAAAACCCTAGCCTAACAATCAACAAAGATCCACCATAACATATGAAGATAACCTAAGACAATGCAAAATAACTCAAAATCACAAAGATTATACCATCACATGTCCAATAGGGTTTTGATCTCCATTCTTCCTATCTCCATTGATCTTGCTTGATATATTTGCTCTCAGATTTTTATATGCACAAGAGCTCAACAAAGAACGGAATGTGGTTGCAAGTAGGATCGTAGTGTAGTCAATTGCATAAAAGATCATTAGCATGTGTCATTAGGGTCTGACAATGAAGAAAGCATCTCCTTAAATAGAAGACACAATAGGAAATGGAGGGTTAAGATTGAGAGGTGTAAAAAGGAGGTCGGCTAGGATTAGAGGGTAAGTAAAGGAAATAATAAAATAATGAAAGGGGTAGGTAGTGTATGAATTAAGAGATGAATGACATGTGTCATGGGTAGAAAAAGCTAATGAATTAATTAAATAAATAAAGATTTATTTAATTAATAGAAGAAATAGGACAATTAAATAAATAAAATATTTATTTAATTTAGGAAAGGGATAATTTAAATAAATAAATGTATTTATTTAAATGAGAAATAAGGCTAGAAGAGGATAAATGAATTAATTAAATAAATAAAAATTTATTTAATTAATAGAAGAATTAGGCTTAGATAATTAAATAAATAAAATATTTATTTAATTAGACATGACAATTTTGAGTGTCTACATTTTGCCCCTCTTTGAGACAATGCGGCTTGTCACGTTGTTTCAAAGAAGATAAGATGAACTGATACAGAGTTGCCCTAGAATGGGAATGATATGCCCCCTCGAGAGATTGGATGAAAATGTCTGAAAAAAATGCAGACAATCTCTCGATAAGAAAGACGAGATAGAATGGACTGACCGGATAAAGTGACAAAGTCACAGGAAGAAGAATACTGACTCGGGAAATGAGGGCGAGGGCTAGGGTAGGCTATAAGATAGACCACGGGCAAAAGACATCCTCATTGTCATCCACACCCTTACAAGATCACAGTGCAGAGCGAGAAAAGAGCAGTAGCAGTCAGCAGCGATGGCTTTGGTTCATAGATTTGACCGCATT
This sequence comes from Cryptomeria japonica, assembly GCF_030272615.1. Taxonomy (NCBI): domain Eukaryota; kingdom Viridiplantae; phylum Streptophyta; class Pinopsida; order Cupressales; family Cupressaceae; genus Cryptomeria; species Cryptomeria japonica. Next base: position 418,781,920 of record NC_081410.1, read on the forward strand.
TGCCGATTCCATTGACCAGCAGAGGCAGGAGAGCCGGTAAGTACTGCAAAATCTCCTCATACTTTCACGCATTTCAAGTTTTGTCATTAATGCATGCTAGGTAGCAATAAATGCGCTAGGAATAGGATAGTTAAAAAATGCAAATAACGCACAACCGCGTCTGTGTCAGGGCCAGGCGCGTCTGTGTCGGACAGGCGCATCTGTGTCGGGTCCAGGCGCGTCTATGCCTGGGACCGCGTTTATGTTGAATGCGGACGCGTTTGAGAATTGTAGGGGCGTTTATGTCATGTAGGGACGTCTATGTTCCCTGGCCGCGTTTGTGAATGGTATAGGCACGTATGTGTTCAGGAAGCGCGTCTGTGTTGCAGAAGCGCGTATGTGCAGTCTATAAGCGCGTTTAGGAGTGTAAAGCGCGTTTGTGTGTCAAAATGCATGGTTTTGGTCTTTGAGGTCAAATCGACAGTTCTGTGATGAACATACGCTGTCGATTGGATAAGCTGCTGAGAGGATACACTCAAGCAGGCCCTCTAGGAAGACTAGGATAGATCAAGGCACTTTGTGATGAACAGGGAGCACCAAGATAAAGTACTTTGTGATGAACAGGGAGTACTAAAATATGAGCAGCACTTTGTGATGAACAGGGAGTGCAAATGTGAGTAACACTTTGTGATGAACAGGGAGTGTCACACACGTAGTACTTTGTGATGAACAGTGAGTACCACTAGGATAAATAGCAACACTTTGTGATGAACAGTGAGTGTCACTAGGATAGATAACCATCTGCATTTAGATAGCAAGTAGCATTTTGTGATAAACAGTGAATGCCATGATAACTGACATGATTGATTGTTTTGACTGCAGGAGTATTTGTCTATGTTGGAGTCACGGGAGAGATTCCCATCGACTCAGAGGTTGCGACCAGAGTTGTCGATTTAGGACATGATTTCTATTGAGGAGATGGGTCTCACACATGTGCTATATGTGCCTGAGTTTCGGGCAAACATGGGTTTGCTGACTGCACTGGCGGAGAGATGGCACTCCGAGACTTGCACGTTCCATTTTCCTATGGGGGAGATGACAGTGACGCTGGAGGATGTCTACCGGATTTTGCATATTCCGATCGATGGAGAGTTGATTCCATACGATCGAGACGGAGACAGAGAGGCACTGAGACGGGTATTTCAGGATCCCGGGTTGGAGATGAGAGCAGGTCACGTGGCATGGGATACCATGACCGCGATAGGGCTAGCGTTGCCGGCTGTTATTGGAGGAGCCATCAGTGGTTTCTTATATCCAGACAGGGCTACACGGGGATTGGCAGTTGGCTGGGGAAGAGCATTGGAGACACTGATGACAGAGCACACCAGATATGCATGGGGGCCATGTGTCCTGGCACATTTATACTATGAGCTACATCAGTTTGTTTACCACGGATCAGTGGGCTTGGGCTGCGGAGTGACTCTCCTACAGGTGTGGGCATATGAGCACCTTCCTATCACATGACCTATCCACTTCAGAGGCAGAGGGCATGGACGGAGTTTTGTGCATTTATATGATATGATTACATCACAGCCTCGGATTGGTCGATTGGAGCATTGGAGACGCGTCATAGATGAAATTGATATGGTTATCTGGAGGCCGTACCTCGGGTGCGAGGAGTGGGATGACAACGCAGTGGAGCTACCCTATGCATTCAGGAGCAGGTATCTTATTGGGCGGACGCCCTATATTCTGGAGAGGTAGCTTGTTGACAGGGTATGTAGACAGTTCGACCGGATCTAGAGGATGCCGCGAGGCTCGGGCATGTATGCCCGTACAGTCAGAGATCAGGTATAGTTCGGGACACTTCTATCATATGATCAGGCTATGACACAGATGGCCGAGATGATGCCATTACCATGGGACATGTGGCCGGAGGTAGAGGATGCAGGGATGGACGTAGAGTATTCTGCATATTGGGCAGAGCATCCATTTCTGAGGTTGACAGATCCGGGAGAGCTACCGGAGGGAGAGGTGGGAGGGGATGATGATGATGATGGTGGAGGAGATGGAGGCAGGGGCCGACGGAGGCGGAGGGGAGTAGTGGGGGAGAGGCGAGTAGCACCTCGGAGGGAGGGAGGATAGGAGAGAGCAGCCCAGGTGGTGAGGGGTCGAGGTGGATTGCCCCTACATGTACCAGCAGCACAGGGTCCTAGAGCACAGGGACCGAGACAGGTGCAGGGACAGGGACAGGTGCAGAGACAGGTACCTATTCAGGCACCTAGACAGGTACAGGGGGAGGCACAGGTGCAGGCACCTACAGAGGAGGAGCCACAGGCAGAGGCTGAGGGTGGTGATCCTGAGGAGGATGAGCTGCTAGGGCTGAGAGAGATCTGTCAGGGCCAGGCAGACGAGATTGTGGATTTGGAGCGGGAGAGGGATCGCCTCAGGATCAGGCTTAGGGACACAGAGCGGGAGAGAGACCAGGCCATCCAGTGATATACTGAGGCCGAGACAGCTCTGAGGGCAGGGAGGCAGGCAACAGAGGATGCAGGGGCAAGCTACGCATATGTGTTGCGAGCCGGAGAGGAGATCGCCTACTGGAGGGATCTGTACTATGGTGTCGTGCCAGCAGATCAGCGGGCGAGGAGCTTCCATAGATCATCGCGCACAGCGACGGCTACAAGAGGGAGTCGTAGGAGGCAGGCATCCAGCGGTGGGGTCATGAGTTCTCCACCACCACCAGACAGGCAGGGGGATCCTGGAGCGAGACCATCTAGAGCTCAGACTCCGTCGAGGCCAGGTGGCTCCGAGGGAGGGAGTTCATCATAGCCATAGAGGGCTCCCCTTTGTATCAGTATATGTACTATTTTTGTATTGTAGACACCTGTGGGTGATTTTGTAGCCATATGATTCTTTTGACATCATTGTATCATGACACATTTTGATTATATATGAGATGATCCATTTTTTTGCGGCAGCTATATGCATGTGTACCTTATGTGATGAGATGTTCTTAGGTGATGCATGTTTTATGATATGGATGCTTATATGATGTAATGCAATATATTTTTGTTCTTTTATGTTGTATATGTGATGCATGATGCAAATGTGAATGTATGTAATGCAAATGAATATAATAATGCAAATGATTATTTACATAATGAAAATGTGAGATGTACTAACATGTGTTGTATGCAGGATGTGATGCAATTGTGATATCTATATGTATGTATGAAATGCTTATATGTGGTGATGTAGGTGTAACTATATGAAATGCAAATGTTTTGGTGTGTCATTATACTCAGTCATGTGATAGCAGGCTACGCGGACTCGAGAAGGACAATGGAAGTCAATCAAGAAAGGGGGATGGAAGATAGAAGATATGAACGTGAAAGAGCTTCTTGTGCGGTATCATCATTGAGCTTATTATGGCAAGTAGGTTATGACAATCGAAGCATATGTTTGACCCAGAAAGTCATTGTACCTGTTTGCATGGAGATAAGACAGTCACAAACAAGGAATGCCCCAGTTCATACTAGACTCACAATGTCCTCATATCCTTGGACAAGTCATAGCATTACTAAGAGACAATCCACAGACAGCAAATGCAAATAGGTGACGATACCCCATCCTCACCTTTCTGGTCAAAGACATCCTGGAGATAAAATCTCTAGTCAAAGACATCCTGGAAAAGCTAAAAGACATGTCACCAAAAAGATAAAATCAAAAGAAAACCAAGACTCAACACCAACATCCACTATAGTCCTCAAGTTTAGTGTCTCTTGTCACTTGTATAAGTCTTATTTGATTATGGTCACAATGTTTACTTTCACAAAAAGGATAGATAGCACTGAACCATATGTTGTCTGAGTCTGTTGAAAGATTTGATTTTTGTTGAAGCTCATTGTTGCTGTTGTGTCTCATTTGAAACTGACTGAATCCATGAAACTGATACTTTATTGCAGAGAAGATGAAACTTTATTGCGGATCTGTGATGCAAATGTTGCTTTATTGCGGATTGTGCGCGGATAGACTGAAGGAAGCTGGAAGAAAATGTACTCCTCGAAACATGTGATGTTCTTAGTTCCACACCCATTACTAGACGTAGGATTTTGCCTTAGTCACAAAGAGGATCCGATTTATTATGGATGGAAAGGGAGTAAAAAGGGAGGGTTATGGATGGCTAACCAATCTTAGGTAGATCAATAACAAGCCATGATGGGAATAGGTAAGTTTATTATGGATGAATAGGTTGTGAGTGTGTGCAAAGTGAAAGGATGAAAGAGAATCCTGAAGGAGGGAGGAGCAAAGTCTCTACGCATGGCGCTGGTGACCCAGTTTTCACCATGGTACTTGCCCAGGGCGCCACTGAAGTGGTTTTCACCGTTGGACGAAATTATTTCTCTTTACTTTTTTGATTTTTCAATTTTTTTGTGTCACAAGGTGCCTGTTTGCCAGGTTTTCACCAAGTAACGATTTTTTTGTTTTATAATTTTTATTTTTTTTTGTATTTTTTGAATTAGGATACTCTGATGAGCTATGTGTAGAACCGGCAAAGGTGCATGCTGTTGATAGGATCCTCCAAAGATTCCCCTTCTGTAGTTGAGAGCTGATATGCCCCAGATCCATATACCGCTGTGATGATGTAAGGACCAAGCCAGTTTGGTTCGAACTTTCCCTTTTTATCTCTGTCTTGCTAATTCTTGGGGTTCTCTCTGAGTACTAAGTCACCTACCTCAAATGTGCGAGGCTTAACTTTGTGATTGTAACTGTGACTCATTCGTTGTTGGTAAGCCTTGAGATGGTTAAAAGCAGTGTGCCTTCATTCCTCCAGCAGTTCTAGTTCTTGTAAGCGAGAGACCCTGTAGTCTTCATCGTTGATTATGTTTCTCAAGGAGACCCGTAGAGAAGGTAGCTCGACCTCAATAGGCAAGATGGCTTCAGCGCCATAGACAAGCAAGTAGGGTGTAGCTCCTATAGGTGTGCGGACACTTGTGCGATAGGCCCAAAGTGCAGGATTGAGTTGGATATGCCAGTTACGGCCAGCGTCATCGACTGTCTTTTTAAGGATTTTGAGAATTGTTTTATTAGACGCCTCAACTTGGCCATTACCTTGGAGGTAATATGGTGTGGAGAAACGGTGGGCAATATGGAAGCGCTCACAGAGTTCACGAACATCCTGATTTTTGAAAGGACGCCCGTTATCAGTAATAATGGAAGTAGGAATCCCGTATCGGCAAACGATGTAGTTCAAGATGAAGGTAGTGATTTGTTTCCCAGTAACTTGTGTGAGAGGCACGGCTTCAATCCACTTTGTAAAATACTCTGTGGCTGTAATAATGAATTTATGTCCATTGGAAGAAGGAGGGTGAATCTTGCCTATGAGATCGAGTCCCCACTGACAAAAGGGCCAAGGAGATGCAAGTGGTTGTAGTTCTTGTGCTGGTGCATGTATGAGGTCTCCATGAATTTGACACTTCTTACACTTCTTGACAAACTGATATGCATCTTTTTCCATAGTAGGCCAGTAGTATCCAATCCTGATGAGTTTCTTGGCCAAGGTAGGACCACTAGTATGCGGACCACATATCCCTTCATGCACTTCTCGTAACGCAATCTGAGCTTCGTCACTCTCTAAACATCTAAGAAGGGTGCCATCTAGACCTCGTCGGTATAGGATATCTGCTAAAATGACGTATCGAGAGGATTGGCGAATGAAAGTGCGGCGTTGATTATTTGATAGATCGGGAGGTAAGATATTGTCGCGAAGGTATGTGAATATGGGACCATATAACTGGGATTCAGGACCAACAACACATATCATTTCCGTAGGAGTGATTTCATATGAGGGAATCAACAGGTTGTCTACCAGGAATTCATAGCAGGTCTCATTTTGTGGTAGATCAATGAGCGAAACAATTGTAGCCATGGCATCTGCAGCGCGATTCTGTTCTCTTGGTATCTGCTCAAACTCTATCTTTGCAAAGTGCTGTTTCAGCTCATCTACCAGTTGTTTGTAAGGCATTAGCTTTTCATCTTTTGTTTGATAATCATCAGTTGCTTGACAGATGACAAGTTGAGAATCCCCAAAAACATGAAGTTCTTGGATCTTCCATTGAACTGCAATTCTTAACCCGGTTGTTAATGCCTCGTATTCCGCTATATTGTTAGTGCACGGAAATGATAAGCGGTATGACTTTGGTATAGAATCACCTTGGGGAGTTATAAAGAGTATACCCGCTCCTGCCCCGTGCTGTGTATATGAGTCGTCAAAATATAATTGCCATGGCTTTGCAGGTGATATTGTTAGAATGGACATCTGGAAATTCTGACTGTAGAGGAGCATCATCTATCATGGGAGCATTTGCCAGTTGATCTGCAATTGCTTGTCCTTTTATAGCTTTTCTGTCCACGTACTCGATGTCAAATTCACTCAAAATCATTACCCACTTGGCCAGCCGCCCAGTAAGTGTGGCTTTGTTGAGAAGATATTTTAGTGGATTGATTCTGGCAATCAACTTAGTCTTGTGAGTGAGCATATAATGTCGTAACTTTTGTGAAGCAAAGACCATAGCGAGACATGCACGCTCGATTGGTGTGTAGTTTAGCTCATATCCCACCAATGTGCGACTGATATAATAGACTGCTTTTTCCTTGCCGTCAGGTATGTGTTGTGCTAGGAGTGCCCCCAGTGCTGTCGGAGTAGCCGATATGTAAAGTAGCAATGGTTGATCTGGAATTGGTGACATCAAAACTGGCGGGTTCAAAAGATAGTCTTTGAGCACCTGAAAAGCCTGTTGACAGTTCTCATCCCATTTGAACTTGATGTTTTTGTGTAGCAGGTGCTGGAAAGGGTTACACTTATCTGCAAGTTGTGCTATGAATCTTCGTATGGACTGGAGTCTCCCTTGTAAAGATCGAAGTTGACTGATATTCTTGGGTGGTGGCATGTCCAAGATAGCCTTGACCTTCGCTGGATTAGCTTCTATTCCTCTTTTAGACACAATGAATCCTAGGAGCTTCCCGGAGGTTACTCCAAAGATGCATTTCTTTGGATTTAGTCTTACCTTATATTTTTCCAGCCGATCAAAGACAACTGAAAGGATGTTCAAGTGTGTATCTCTATCTATTGATTTTCCCAAAAGATCGTCAACATAATCTTCCACGGTTATGTGCATGAGATCATGAAAGATAGTAGTCATCGCTCTTTGATAAGTAGCGCCTGCATTTTTCAACCCAAAAGGCATGACATTCCAACAGAAGGTTCCCCATGGACAAGTGAATGATGTTTTATGTTGATCTTCAGGTGCAATCCTGATTTGATTATATCCAGAAAATCCATCCATTAAAGATAGCATTTCATGACCTGCTGTGAGATCAACGATCAAGTCAATGTTTGGTAATGGGAAATCATCCTTTGGACAAGCCTTGTTGATATCTCTGAAGTCTGTACATATCCTTATGCTGTGATCCGGTTTACTAACGGGTACTAGATTGGAAATCCATTCGGGATAATCAATTGGGCGTATGAATCCGACATCCAGTAATTTCTCCAGCTCTGCCTTGACTAGCAATGCCACTTGTGGATGCATTTTCCTTAATTTCTGCTTTACTGGTTTTGCCCCCGGTTTGACTGTCAAATGATGCATAACCAAATCCGGATCTAGTCCAGGCATATCAGCGTATGACCATGCGAAGTTGATTTGTCATCCCTTAAAGAAGCTCATGAATTTTGTCCTCTCGGCCTCTGTCAATGATTGAGCCAAAAATATGTTGTGTGGGACCTCTACTGTACCAATGTTTGTCTTTATAGTCTCCTCTACCAACATAGATGATTTTTCCTCGTATGATGCTGGGAGAATGTCGAGCCTTCCATCTTCGGGCACCTCAGAGAGGTTTTCACCCTCAGATACGTCCTTTCTTTTTATTTTTTTGGAGTCAGATAGCGCCACGGTGTGGTTTTCGCCATAAGACCCTTGTTTTGTTTTTATTTTCACATTTTTGCGACTAGAAGGCCCGACACCCTCACCAAAGTATGCTATGTTGTTGAGCTCTATGGCGTATCCTGCTTTGTGGTCTCCAGGGGGAAGATCATCTCGAATGCCAAGATAGTCGACAATAGCTTCGTCATTTTGAAATGTATCAAATTGTGCTGGTCCTTCATGATCCCAGTCAATGAGTTGAGGATGAACAAGGGGAAGGTCATTAGTGTTTTCAGAGTTTGCTGGACGAAGAGTGAAGATGTGGTTATATTCAGGTATGTCAAGGTAATCGTCGAGGTCATCGATGGCACTCTCCTCATCAGTTTCGATCGTGAGTGAATCCAAATTGTCATCACTAGTAGAGCCTTCTGGGACAGGTGTCCTCATCCTATGTAATTTTGACCTAGGACCTTGAAATGAAGCTTGTGCGGGATCCTTATGGGTTGGTTCTTGACCAACTCTGAACTTTTTGTAAAATTCCTCCTCCTCTATAGGTTCATCTGGCTCTTTGAATGTCTCGGTGAGCTCATAGTCACTGGAGGATTTGTCTGAACCCCACTCCCACTCATTAGAATCTGTGGAAGGATAATCCTCTTGTTGAACTTCGGCAACTTTGATTCGCCATACCTCTTTTGTTCTTTTATTATGTAGTCTGGGATTCAGAAAACCAAGCCCCTTGGAGCATTCCCTTCTTGTAGTTAGCTCAGGTTGTAAGGGCTCCATGAAACCTTCTTTGCGTAGTCCGAGAGGGCTTTTTCCATCATACCTGAATCTTTGCAAAATTTTGAAGCCTTTGCCATAGTTCTCACAGGGTATAATAATCTGATCATGTGTGTCCTCTTCAACGTCCTTATAGAGCATTTTATATAAATTTTCTTCTTCTAGTTCACCCCATTTTTTAAAGATGGTAGGATCCCATTTGAGCATCATGATGGAGATTTGCTTGTTAGGATGTGGCCTCCCATATTCCTTGGGAGAGGTCATGACTTCTCGTAAAAACATTGTTTGATTCAAAGTGTATTCTCCCATGCCTTTGTCTTGAAACTTGGCTCTAAGTTCACCTTGTTTGGATGTCAAGGGCTTTAATGACTCAGGATCAATATATGCTGAAGAAGGAGTAGCCTCACGATTGCTGGGGATGATAGTCTCAGTATGTGATCTCAAGTTATTACAATATATGAATGGATTTGGATCACCATTGACGGTCACTTCAACTCCATTGTGAGGAAACTTAATGCACTGATGGTATGTTGATGGGACTGCCCTCATTTCATGAATCCAAGGACGTCCTAGCAATATGTTGTATGTGAGATCAAGATCTAGGACTTGACAAACCACATCCTTTGTGACTGGCCCTATTCTTAGCGGTAAGGTGACTGTGCCCTTGGACGAGCGCTCTTCATCATCATAAGCCTTGATGGTGATTTGGTTTGTAGCATTCACAGCCTTGTCAGAATATCCCAATTGTCTTATGGTACTCAAGGTACAAATATTAAGACCTGCTCCTCCATCTATCAGGACTCGCTTTATTCGGTGTTTATGTATGAAAGCTTCAACGTGTAGAGGTGGATTATGTGGCTGACTTATGGAGGCGTCATCGGCTTCTGTGAATGTGAGGGAGTGTGGAATAGATAGGTATCCCACCATGGCTTGAAACTGGTCCACGTTCAGATCAGTAGGAACGGTAGTGTCTCTCAAGATTTTGTCAAGGATAGCTTTATGTGCAGGAGATATATGTAAGAGCTCAAGAATAGAGATGAGTGTAGGTGTCTTCCCTAGTTGTTCTACAAGGTCGTACTCAGGCTTGGTTGATGAAAGATTGGTATTCTTAGTGGAGGTACTTGGCAATGTAATCTTACCTCGACGGGTTGTAACATGACATTCAGAGGTAGATTCGGACGAAGATCCCACACCTTTTAGGACAATCTTGGGTCTCTGAGAAGGATTCTCAGGATTTTTGTTCTTGATAGTAATATTAGAGATATGATTGTCCATTGAGATGTGATTGATAGTAGAATCATAATTGTAAGGTGCTCTAGTGTAATTGGCTTGATCATCTGTGACTTTGGCTTTTCCTTTGTCATGTTTTGGGAATGGTTCCTTAAACATCTCATGCTCTTGATTAGATGAATGTCCCTCAATCTCAATGTCGCCTCTATCAATGAGATCTTGTACAATGTTTTTCAATCGATGGCAATTACTTGTCTTATGACCCTTGCTCTTATGAAACTCACAAAATTCATCATCATTCCACCAATTTGGTTTCACCTTTGGTTCATATGGAGGAAAATCTAGAACTGTGATTACTTTGTTTGCCACAAGCTTTTTGAATACTGATTCAAGTGGTTCCCCCAATGGAGTGTACTTCCTTTGAGGTTTTGAAGTTGTTTGGTTGTTCACCTGATTGTTGGTAGAACTTGATCCAGAAAACATGAACTTTGGTCTCACTGTATTTGCATCGACAACACCATCATTAACTGTGTTCTTGTTCTTGTTCCAAAATTTTGGTTTGTCCTTTCCTTTAAAGTCCTCTTTGTTTTCTTTGAATAGTTTGATAACTCCTTGTTCAATTAAGACCTTTTCTGTTGCTAGGCCCTTTTCAATAACGTCCTTGAATGTAGACAAACAAGCTTTTCTGAGATCATAGCCAATAGCCTTATTAACATTTTGAGTGAACATTTCTACCATTTGTTTCTGCGAGATTTCACAAGAGCATCTGCTAGCTAAGTTTCTCCATCTCTGTAAAAATTTTGCGAAAGATTCTCCTTCCTTTTGTTTCGTATTGCACAAGGTAGTAACTGAGACATCTGTTTCTATATTGTAAGAGAAATGCTGAATGAATGCCTCTGCTAAGTCACCCCATGACTTAATACCGGGAGGTAATTGAGAAAACCATTCCATAGCCTGATCGCCTAAGCTTTGTGGAAACAACCTCATCAAGTATGTTTCTTCTGCCGCTACCTCAATGCAGGCTGTGAAGAATTGTCTTATGTGTGCCTTGGGGTCTCCTCTCCCTCTATATTTGTCAAATTTTGGCATCACAAAGTGTGCAGGAAATGGGGGCATTGGGATGCTCTTATCAAAGGGATAAGGACATATATCTCTCATAGTGTATGTTGGTTTTGATGTACTCATGTCCTCCATCTTCTTTTGTAGATCTCTAATTTGTTGTTCCAAATTACTTTTAGGTGGAGATCGACTTCTTGTAGCATACCCCATGTTTGAGACACCCATTTGAGGAGGAGCTTGTTGCATGTATGGATGATATTGATCATAAACATGTTCGTATGGAGGAGGTCTATATTGTTGCGACATGTATGGAGCATTTGGCATAACTTCATGTTGAGGGACCCCATATCTATTTTGTGTGTATAAACCATATTCAATAGGCCTTTCATTTTCCATTGTGTTGCCCCCAATTTTGACATGAGGTCTCCTTGTGTCAAAATTTTGAGGATGTCCTTGAGTATCCACTTGTTTTGATTGATTCATACCTTGAGCATGTGATTGAGCATAAGGCCTCCATGATGGTCCTTGAGTGTAAGTATCATATGTTTGAGCTTGTGTATGTGGGATTGCTGGTTTTTGAAGCAAAATTGATGGTGACTCAGGCATCATATTATTCGGTCCTCTATTTCCTCCACTATTTGGTCTCCTTTGATCCATGTTGGGTTGAATTTGTTGTGAGGGTCGACTTTCCATAAGTTGAGATAAGTCAAAATCATGCGGTATTTTAGCTCCACTTTGTGCCATCATGTGTAAAAAGTACTGTCGATCTTTCCTCATTATCTCTTCAACCAATCTATTGAAATGGGGATTCATTATGGATTCTTCTATGTCTGCTGATAGTATTGAAGAGTTGTCCACTGTGTCATTGTGTGTATCATTGTTGTTTATAGTGTTTGCGCTTTCCACATTTGGATTGTGTCTATAAACATTCATGTCTGGTAATGTCGTGTGCTCAGGATTGTAGAATAGATCATTGTCATACTCATAAGAACTCATGTTTACCGATTCTTGAGCTTCTTTAGCTATTCTCCTAGATTTTTGAAGGCGGGTTTCAACCATGAACTAGGTGTTAGACCAAGATGTGAGAGACTAGATGAAAAATGACGAGAGTAGGGAAGACCAAGAGTTGTATGGAGTGTAAGTGAATCTTGAGGTGTACTTGCAATGTCCAAAGTGTAAGACCAAGTATGTAAGTAGTAGAGTAGGTGTGACTTCCAAAGAGAGGATAGTTTCTCTTGATGAGGTAAGCTGACCTTGACTCTAAGTAAGACCAAATGAGACCCAAAGGTAAGAAACCTTGATGAGGGACCACTTAGCAAAGTGTAGTTGTATGTAGTGTGTTGACAAAGTATGATGAGGACAAGCAAGTGACCTTTTGACTCAAGTTTAGACAAGTATGAATGTAAAATGAGATGTGAAGCAATGATGGACTGTGTGAAACCTTAGAACAGGTTGAATGCTAGATGAAACCTGAAGAGACAACCTAAGAAGCTCAAGTATGCCGAAATTGATTTTTTTTTGTTTGCTTGACTGTTAAAGTTTTCAAATCCTGACACAGACGCCTCTGTATACTTCACAGACGCGATTCCCAGACACAGACGCCTCTCTGTTTGACACAGACGCTGATAAAAACACAGACGCTATTCTGTACTTCATAGACGCGCTTATCTGACGCAGACGTGGTTTAAACAGACACAGACGCGTTTCTGTAACCTTAGTGCAATTTTTACTATTTGTGAAGTTGTTTTGTTGTGACCAAATCTGATTTTTCGACTGTTTTTCATGACAAGAGGACACAATGTTGATGACTCAATGTGTGCAAACTGTTTAGACTCCAAAAGTGTGTTGTTTGATGTGAAAAGTTTTTGTATACACTTGAAGACACAAAAGACACAATGTTTTGTTGTTTTGTCTTGAATGTTTGAGTGTTTAGCATAAGACAAGCACAAATCTTAGGGTTGGCCAAGACAATAGTTGTTGATCCCACATAGGGTTTTACCCCCGACGCTGTGCTATTTAGAGCGGATACTTAGATGCTTGACCTCACTGGCTCCACCCTCGGCACTCACTTCTCCGGTCAGCCAAGCATCAGTCCCCATGAAAACTCCCCATGGTGAACTTTGTATCTCTACTAAGAACCGTATGTGTGTGGGTCGCTACCAGAGGTCCGACCTCCTGCCTCAACAACTAGAAGGATTTGGGCATCTAAAACAAAGAGGTGCTAGTAAGGGCATCCGCTCATGTGGCCATACATGTGGCACTTTCAGCTCTGTAAATACAGAAGGCTCCCAGCCGGTAGGGGTTACGCCCTACAAATGATCAAATAAATTTGATCAAACGGGTTTATGGGGAGACATAGTGTCGGTATGAACTAATCAGCACACGTTATCCATAGTTTTCACCATGAATACATTTGATTATAGTAGTTCGGATGAGGTGGGTTTTCCTCGCTACCACTTGGGTCGTTCTCTTCTCACTAGTAGTCCTAATGACCACACGGGAAGACAGGCCCTCTAAAGGTTAAACAAAAAGAGCCTATTGATCAAGACACAAAAGACAATGATTCAATTTTAGTGCACCAATTGAAGTGTTTGCTAAGCTATGAAAAACGAGGCACACAACAAAATTACAAAACCCTAGCCAAGGCCCTGCAACAAAATTGTTAGTAGTTTGGGTTGTTTCAAATGATAACCCCTTCCTGCAAGCACACAAGTTAGGTAAATTTTAGAAAACCCAAAAGACTTTGTGAAAAGGGGCCTTCAACAAAAACATTTTTTTTTTTTGCCTTCAAAGCAAGCTGCACAAACCAGGTTAGCTAGATCTGCAAGGGTTAGCCGAAAATAAACCAGATCTGAAACCCTAAGTACAAAATCCAAAAACCCGAATCTCAGAAAAATTGAAATTGCAAAACAGAAAGCACAGACGCCTCTATACCAGACACAGACGCATCTGTATGACACAGACATGGTTCTGTTATGCATAGACGTGCTCAGAGATCACAGACGCTGTTAAATGATGCAGACGCGGTCTGATGCAGCGCAGACGCGGTTAGGAGTCATAGACGCACCTTTTGGAAACCTGCAAAAATAAAAATTGACAGAAACACAGACGTGATTCCCTCTATCGCAGACGCTTCTGAAACACAAAAACGCGATCCGAACACTCGCAGACGCGGAAAAACCTAAAATATCGTCGAAATTGTCCGATCTGCAACTTCAAAAATGCAAAATCTGCAACAAAATTGTTAAATGCAAAGGGACAAGAGTCCCACCGGGCGTGCCAAAATGTATATGGTGAAAATGGATAACAATAATAACAATATTGAAAGGCTAAATGAATCCAACCACAAAACCCTAGCCTAACAATCAACAAAGATCCACCATAACATATGAAGATAACCTAAGACAATGCAAAATAACTCAAAATCACAAAGATTATACCATCACATGTCCAATAGGGTTTTGATCTCCATTCTTCCTATCTCCATTGATCTTGCTTGATATATTTGCTCTCAGATTTTTATATGCACAAGAGCTCAACAAAGAACGGAATGTGGTTGCAAGTAGGATCGTAGTGTAGTCAATTGCATAAAAGATCATTAGCATATGTCATTAGGGTCTGACAATGAAGAAAGCATCTCCTTAAATAGAAGACACAATAGGAAATGGAGGGTTAAGATTGAGAGGTATAAAAAGGAGGTCGGCTAGGATTAGAGGGTAGGTAAAGGAAATAATAAAATAATGAAAGGGGTAGGTAGTGTATGAATTAAGAGATGAATGACATGTGTCATGGGTAGAAAAAGCTAATGAATTAATTAAATAAATAAAGATTTATTTAATTAATAGAAGAAATAGGACAATTAAATAAATAAAATATTTATTTAATTTAGGAAAGGGATAATTTAAATAAATAAATGTATTTATTTAAATGAGAAATAAGGCTAGAAGAGGATAAATGAATTAATTAAATAAATAAAAATTTATTTAATTAATAGAAGAATTAGGCTTAGATAATTAAATAAATAAAATATTTATTTAATTAGACATGACAATTTTGAGTGTCTACAACTACTATAAATAGTATGTGTATACAAATGGGGTCTGCACATGCAGAAAGGCCAACTACCTAGAGCTCACTGCTCAATCACAAATTAGGAGTCACACTGACTACACAATTGGATGGTTAAATCCAATGATAATGTACTGCACAAAATAGCATCTCCAATGCTGAATTCAGTACCGACTATTAAGCTCTGAACATGAGTGTCAAAACACCTTCATAACCTTCCTTCAACCTTTGAATAATGTATGTGTGATTCGCACAAGGATCATCTTATTTTTGTTCTTCAATATCCACACACACTTATCATTACCTATATCCTGATCTTCAATAAGTTCTTACAATCATTTATACAAAACCTAAGACCAAATGAATAGGCCGTCTCACTAAAGATATTACATTTAAATCAATTACAAACAATTCTTGATGTGATACAACATGTCGGCTCAACACATTTACCAATCAATAAATTATCTCCATGACGTGTTGTGCTGATTTGGAATAGATAACATGTACCAGTCCATGACCTAGACCTATCTGTCGGTAAAGGAAAATCTATCAACCCAATTAGACCAATAAGAAAAACACCAAAACCAAACTTTCAATCCATGTCTTTGACATAACCAAATAATCTCCAGATGATAACAAGTCTTCATCGTTGTCAGTGAATAGTATAACCTGCTAGTGAACAGGATATACTGGTGGTCGTGCATAAGCCACTAACCATACCGGTGAACATAATGTAAACCTCCAAGAAGACAAGTGTTGACATCAATGATAAAACCAATGCAATACATGACAAAGTCATCCATAATACCAATAATCTCCCCATTTGGCATTGATGGCAACACTAGATGGAAAAACATCTAAGTGCCAAAAATAGAATGCCAAAACCAATAAACCAATCAATCTCCCAAAGATAGATCAATACAAAGTTTTGTAATAGAAACAGAAACCAAAACCAAAATACATATCCAAAGAGTATATCTCTTCTTCGATGAATAATCTCTCCCTCAAGGAATAATGCTTTTCCATAGATATCTCTCCCCTTTGACATCAAATGCCAAAGAAGTTAAGAATTCAAAACTTAACATTCTACCAACTACTCCCCTTGAGAAGTAGCTCTCCTCCATCAAAATCAGAAAAAAGATTTTTTTGTTAGTTCCTATCGGTTTGATGCCACTCTACAACATCTAAGTCTTTGTCGGTGGGGAAATTACCCCAAGCTGCTCTCTAAGATATTCAAATGTTTCCTTAGGCAAAGGATTTGTAAAGATATCTATAATTTGCTCTTTAGTATTCACATAGACCAGATTCACTTCATTTGCTTCCACATTCTCTTTCAGAAAATTATACTTAATAGAAACATGCTTTGTCTTAGAGTGAAATACCAGATTCTTTGATATATCAATTGCTGCTGAATTATCACAATAAATGATTATTGGTTCTTTGCATTTTACCTTTATATCCTTCAACATTTTCTTAATCCATAATACCTGGGTATAATTAGTTGTTGTTGCAACATATTCTGATTCTATTGTTGATAATGATGTACAAGTCTGCTTCTTGCTTATCCATGAAATCAATCTTCTACCAAGAAAGAATGCACCGCCAGTGGTACTATTTCTGTCATCTACATCTCCTACCCAATTTGCATCAGTGTATGCACATAAATCAAAATTTTCATCTTTGGGATACCATAAACCAAGATTTGTTGTGCCTTGTAGGCACCGGAAAATCTTTTTTATTGTTGATTCATGATTTTCTTTAGGATTTCTTTGAAATCTTGAAACAATACATATTGCATTCATTATATCAAGCCTTGTTTGTGTCAAATATAGTAAACCTACAATCATAGATTTGTATCTTGTTGGATTAATAGGAGCTGAATCATCCTTCAATGTCAATTTATCAGTTGTAGTCATAGGAGTACTTACCGGTTTGGAATTTTCCATATCAAATTTCTTCAAAAGTTCCTTCAAGTACTTTGTTTGACATATGAATATACCTTTATCTGTTTGTGAAATCTACAAACCTAAAAAGAATGTTATCTCTCCAATCATAGACATTTCAAATTCTTTTTGCATAAAAGTGGCAAAGTCCTTACACAATCCATCTTCACCTCCAAATATGATATCATCTACAAAGGCTTCAATAACCAAAATATCATCGTTGGTAACCTTCTAATACAAATTGCTATTAGCATTACCTTTTGTGTAACCAAGCTTCAAAAGATATTTATCCAATCTAGCATACGAAGCTTTAGGAGCTTTCTTCAATCCATATAAAGGTTTCCTTAACCTGCAAACCATATCCTTATTATCTGTCAAAAAAAATCCATCAGGTTATTCAATGTGAACTTCCTCCTCAAGATCTCCATTCAAAAATGCACATTATACATCCATTTGATAAACTTTATAGTTCTTATAAGTTGCAAATGAAATAAATAGACTAACTACCTCAATTCTGGCTACCGGTGCAAAGGTTTCATTGTAATCAATTCCTTCTTTCTGTGAATAACCTTTACAAACTAATCTTTCTTTGTTTCTGATCGCTTCTCCATCTTCATTAAGTTTATTCCTATATACCCATTTAGTTCCAATTACATTTTTGTCTTTAGGCCAGGGAACCAATGTCCAAGTGTTGTTCTTTTCAATTTGTTCTAATTCATCTTCCATTGCTTTTATCCAATGTTCATCCTTGCATGCTTCAATAACAGATGCTAGTTCAATTTGAGAAATTAAACATACCTCTTCATTTGTCAGTCTTCCTCTAGTCATAACACCTTGATTCTTGTTTCCAATTATCTGATTCTCTACATGATTTAATCTTACATACCTAGGTTTGTTCTGATTAACATTCACATGTTGTTGTTGTTCAGTCATTGTTGAGTTTTCTGATGATACTGGTGTGACTGGGTCTTCATTTTGTATCGGTGGAGTCTGTGTCAGTTGATCTATAATCATTTCAATTGTCGGTTCTATGGATCTTGAATCTCCTCTAAAGTGTTCAGCTATCTTCACATTATTACTCTAAATGATTTTCTGTAACCTTTTATTATAACATCTATATGCCTTTCTTTTAGATGAATAACCAAGAAATATTCCTTCATCACTTCTAGGATCAAACTTATCAATATACTCATCTCTTCTAATATAACATTTGCTTCCAAATATTCTAAAATATTTAAGAGTAGGAATATGACCAAACAATAGTTCATAAGGGGTCTTACCGGTTTCACTTTCGATGTGAACTTTGTTGAAAGTACAAACCTTTGTATTTACTACTTCTCTCTAGTACACAAGAGGTAGATTTGCTTCCATTAACATTGTTCTTGCTACATCCAGAATAGTTTTATTCTTCCTTTCTACAACTACATTCCGTTGAGGTGTCTAGGGTACTGATAGTTGTCTTTTGATCCCATTCACTTCACAGAATGCATTAAATTCTCTTGATGTAAATTCTCCTCCTTGATCTGATCTTAAACATTTGATTTTCTTACCGGTTTTATTCTCTACCATTTCTTTGAATATCTTGAATCTTCCAAAAGATTCTGATTTCTTATTGAGAAAAGTAACCCAACACATTCTAGAATAATCATCAATTATTAGCATAAAGTATCTATCTCCTTGTAGACTTCTTGTTCTTCCAGGACCACACAAATCAGTATGAATTAAATCAAGAATATTATTTAATTTCTCAGTTATGCTCTTAAATGTTGTTCTAACTTGCTTTCCCATTTGACATTCCTTACATATCGGATTATGAGGTTTGACAATATTAGGTAAATCCCTTACTGCCTTAGTTGAACTGATCTTTATAATACAATTAAAATTCACATGACAGAGTCTTTTATGCCATAACCAACTTTCATCAATGTGTGTTATCAAACATGTTTTATCACTAGTATTCAAGTGAAAGATATTACCTTTAGTCTGATTAATTGTTGCAATCTCCAATCTAGTTTTGTTTATGATTTTGCATTTCCCATTCTTGAACTATAACTGAAATCCTTTTTCCACTAACTGACCAACACTCGAAAGATTATGCTTTAAACCTTCTACATAATAAACATTGTCAATATTATGTTTACCATCCAAAGATATAGTGTCTTTTCTTTTGATTAAACAAGCTTTATCATCTCCAAACCTTACTAGACCTCCATGAATTTCTTGAAATGATAAGAATTTGCTTTTATCACCAGTCATATGATGTGAGCATCCGAAATCTATAATCCATTCATCTTTTTCTTCAATTTTTGCTGCTAGTGCCTGCTCTACCGGTTTGAGAATAGGTGTCGGTTGATCTTCCTTTATTGCAATAAAATCCCATCTGTTATCTATTGGATCTTCATCTAAGTCATCTGTAACACCTTCATCTGCATAGTAACATGAGTTATCTTTGTCTTTCTTGAATCTGTATCTCTGATATTCAGGGTTAGGCTTATATGATCTTTTTTCTTCCTCCCTTAATCTTCCATGTCTATCAGGACATCTAGATGCCATATCACCAACTTTATTGCAATCAAAACATTTGAAAGGTGCTTTACCTTCATACTTCCTGCTAGACCTTTAGGCATTTTCCTTGCAAATAGTGCTTCAAGTTCTTCATTTTCTCCCCTCATATCTTCAAGTTCTTTTTCATAAAGTGCTTTCCAATCAGTTTTGTCAGATGATGATGATGCTTTGAAAGATAAACCAGTCTTTACAGTAGCAAGAGGACCAAATTCCTCAAGTTCAAATGCTGAAAGTTTTCTAACCAAAGTATCTCTAGAAACTGAAGTATTAGGCATTGTTCTCATTTCATTAATAGCAGTTACTTTCATTTTGTAAGCCGGTGGCAATGCTCTTAAAACTTTAGATATAATTTCATCTTCACTTAAGGATCCTCCACAACATTGTATTCCTAAAACAATTTCATTAACTCTTTCCATAAATGCATAAATTATTTCATCTTCTTCCATTTTCAAGTTTTCATACCTGACCCGATAACATTCTAGTTTTTCAATTTTGACAGTGGTATCTTCTTCATTAAGTGTCTCCAATTTGTCCCATATAGCTTTAGTAGTAGATCGGTCTGATAATCCCATGATTTGTTGATCTTATAATATGCTCAAAAGTGCTTCTCTTTCTTTGCAATCATTTTCCATGTCCTCAGTCAATGTTGGTGGATGAGGTTGATACGAAATAGAAGCAACATAACCATTCTTTGTAACATCCCATATATCTCTTCCAATGCAGTTCGAATGTGTTTCCATTCTGATCTTCCATATGCCATAGTTAGTTCCATCAAGCTTCGGACTGTCCTTCCTAAAAATATTTGTTGCCATAGGATCTCCTCAAGCTATTAGGCTTCCACAAAAAGAGGACTAGGCTCTCATACCAATTGTTAGGTCTTGGGAAGGACAACTGAGAGGGGGGGATGAATCAGTTGTCAATAAATTGTAATCCAAATGCAAGTTATTCCAATTTAACCTTAATGTCGGTAAACCAAACTTAAGTGTCGGTAAACCAGATTAACAGATATAGCAATATCGGTTTAACTTAAAGCATGAAACATAAAGAGAAACAACATCCACAACACATAACATAGATATTTTGACGTGGAAACTCGGTAAGGGAAAAACCACAGTGGGAAACCTTACCCACAATCAAATGATACTACTATAGATAGTATATGTATACAAATGGGGTCTGCACATGCAAAAAGGCCAACTGCCTAGAGCTCACTGCTCAATCACAAATTAGGAGTCACACTGACTACACAATTGGATGGTTAAATCCAATGATAATGTACTGCACAAAATAGCATCTCCAATGCTGGATCCAATACTGGTTAAGCTCTGAACATGAGTGTCAAAACACCTTCATAACCTTCCTTCAACCTTCAAATAATGTCTACATGATTTGCACAAGGATCTTCTTATTTTCGTTCTTCAATATCCACACACACTCATCATTACCTATATCCTGGTCTTCAATAAGATCTTACAATCATTTATACAAAACCTAAGACCAAATGAATAGGTCGACTCACTAAAGATATTACATTTAAATCAATTACAAACAAGTCTTAATGCTATAAAACATGTCAGCTCAATACATTTACCAATCAATAAATCATCTCTATGACGTGTTGTGCTGATCTGGAATAGATAACATGTATCGGTACATAACCTAGACCTATCTGCCGATAAAGGCAAATCTGTTAACCTGATTAGACCAATAAGCAAAACACCAAAACCAAACTTCCAATCCATGTCTTCGACATAACCAAATGATCTCCAGATGATAACAAGTCATCATCACTGTCGGTGAATAGTATAACCTGCTAGTGAACATATATCAGTGATTGTGCATAAGCCACTAACCATACCGGTGAACATAATGTAAAGCTCCAAGAAGACAAGTGTTGACATAATGACAAAACCAATGCAACACATGATAAAGTAATCCATATTACCAATAGTTACAGATCATCAAGACTCCCACCGGATGAAGATGCAATCACCATGTGAACAGATGACTGACAGTGAATGTGCCCATACCGGATCACAGCTGCCTATTTGAAGATGTATTGCACAAATAGTGAAGTCGCATTAGTTTATTGCAGGATGCAGGTGACAAGGTGTCACTCCATCGGTAAGTGGATCTTATCTCCTATCATGCACAATGTGCATCATAGTTATATGAGATAAGGAAGAAGAAGTAAAGGCATGTTGGGATGTCATTGCAAATGAAGATTGATGGTTTTTTCATCTTTGAAAAATGAGTAGAGTTGTTTTCTGGTCTGATGATGAAGAAGGCAAAGTGGAGCAGCTGGAAATAGAGAATGAAACCGGCATGCAGATGCCTTAGATGGTGTCTGGTGAAGTTTGATAGCATAGTATCATCAAGAGCATTTATCGGTTGAGTATTCCACCGGAAGAGAAGTAGAGTGCAAGGTTGATGACATGGATTCATCAGGAAGGCTACCGGTAAGGAAGGGAAGCGGCTAAGAGTTGTGACTCCCATCTGATGGAGATGAACATGTTATGGATAGACATGTCTGGTAAACCAGTTGAGTGTTTGGTCGGTGATCCCTGAACTGACACACCAATCCAAGATGGTAGGTGGTCGACATGGATGCCACGTGGACTCAAGATGGAAAACTTGCATGCAGTGGTAGATGGAGTGTGCACTGATGAGGTAGTTGCAGAGTTCATCGAAATTAATGGAAGATTTTGTAAATCATGGGATGTGTTGTAGAGTCATTGCAGAGGTTTGCGGCTCAAGGATTGGAGGACAACTAAGAACCAACCCAGAATGATTGAGTAGATCAAGGCAGATGAAGGAAACTGCAAGACCAATCTTGGTGTTTGACCAAGAGATCAGCTAACAATGTAAAAAGCAGATTGCCAAAGATAGAAGGTGTGATCAAGAAGGCACGATAATGGCGGTGATGATCAAATAGTTGTCTGGGCAATCAAATCGGATAAGATCTGATTGGATTTAGTTTTCCTCAAGGTTGTTGAGGAAACCCTAACCACCCATGTTTTTGAATTGTCTTTTGGCGGAAAAACTAGGTTATAAATAAGGAAGCCAATATCATTGAAGGTTGATGTTGAAGAAAAGAAGATAGGACTCCTGGGAAGTGATTCAATGTTGCATGTGAGAGCAGATCAGTCAAGTGCTCATCAATAAGAAAGAGAAGAGACTAAAAGAGAGGAAGAACTAGGTTGAAGAGTTCAACCAGTAGAAGTACAAAACCGGTAGTGTTTATACCAGCAGAGAAGAAGAAAAGGTAACTACAGAGAAGGCAGACATAGAACTAGTTGAGTGTAGTACCGGTGGAGAGTAGTAGAGTAGCTAAAGGAAGTGAGAACCAAAAGGAGAGTAGAGGTGAACCGATAGAGTTTGCTGGTAATACAATAGCAGATAAGAGCAACAGAAGAGTGAGTTGGTGCAGTAGAGAAGGTGTCTCATCGGTAGAGTGAGGTATATGAAATGGTTACAAGATTGACTGGTGACAGTATTATTAATTTTGTATTTGAAGATATCATTGAGATCACTGAGTTGTAGATCAGTGCAAGGGTTGGTGCTCCTTGGGTTGGTGCCCTAAATCAAGGGTTGTAGCTCCTTTGGGTTGTAGCCTATAAATTAGTTAGGGCTTGGTGCTCCTTGGGTTGGTGCCCTAAACCATGGGTTGTAGCTCCTTGGGTTGGTGCCCTAAATATTGTAACAGATTTCATTGTGAGGCTGGATTGGAGTAGTAGACTCTAGCAGCATTGCTCACTGAGTTTTTTCCCATCTTGGGTTTTCCTCGTACATACTAGCATTTTGTGATGTTCCTTTGTGTGAATGCATTTGTGTTTTGTCTCCTCACAAACCGGTAAGTCTACATTCAGCTAGATCAGTTAAAGAGTATACTTTCATATGGATAGTTAAAGGGAAAAGAGTTGAGAACCACTAATTCACCCCCCTCTCAGTGGTGCATTGTGTCTAACAATTGGTATCAGATCCTAGGTACCCTGTTTATCAAGCTTTCTCTCGCTTGGGTAGATTCTAGATTAAAGACACAATGGTTTGTTTACTGTCAATCCCTGCTCCAATTTTTTATGGTTCAAACTATTCTATTTGGAGCTGTAGAATGGAAGTCTACTTGTCTTCTCTAAGGTTTGATGTATGTATGTTGGTTGTTAATGGTCTCCCTAGGAATGTTTGTCCTCCCACCAAATCTGAAGAAGAAAGAAGGTGCATGTGCAATGAAGAAACCATGAAAGCTATATTTAGTGGGATCGCCAATGATGTTTCTTCACAAGTGGATAAGTGCATATTGGCAAAGAGTCTATGGGATAGACTAAAGAAGTTGTATGGAAATGAACCCTATACCACTGAATTAGTTTGTGAAAGTGAGAATAACAATGCAGCAGATACATGTGCAGATGATGAAGGCAGATCCACTAGCAACCGCAACATTGATGAAGAAGGAACCCACCTCTTCATGGCTCAAGAATCTGACAATGAGGAGCACACATCTGAAAGTGATAAGGCAAATAGATCCCACCGGAAAGATGTGCTTGGGAGTGATAGTGAAGGTGAAGAAGAAGAAGACGCAAAAATAGATCTTGAAGGAGAACTTGTAAATGCTCTTGAGGAGCTCAATAGAGAAAGAAATAAATACAAGTTATTCAAGAATGTTGTAGTTGTAGAGCAGAATCTATTGACAAAGTGCCTTGAAGAATCAGAGAAAAGCATCTGAGAGATGATGTCTCACAAGGAAGACACCAAGGAGTGTTGGTGCAGTGATCTAGTGTATGAGCTAGAAGTAAAAGATAAAGAATATCATAAGCTTCTTAGAGAAATAGAGATCCTTTGAAATGACCTTGATAAGTGTCAGGATGAGATCAAGGTAAGAATCCGGTTTGATGGTAGTGGTGATGTCTTGGACAAAATGTTGAAGAAGAAAAAGAATGCCAAGGATACTGAAGGTTTAGGAAGTGGTGCTAGTGAATGCTCCACTAGCAAGAATGTCCCCCACAATGACATTATGTTTGTCTCCTCAAATGGAGAAAACAAAGGCCAAACCTTCACAGTTAGAAATGCTCCTCGGAAGAAGGTTGATCTAAATACAACTAGTGAAGACTTGCAAACAAGAATGAAGACCGGTGCTGCAAGAAGGAGGAATAATGAAGATCCCAAATGTAAAGGGAAGATGGGAGAAGACAGCTTCACCGAAAGCAAGATCATGAGAAGACAACAAAGAGGACCTCCTACTAGTAGAAGACAAAGGAGAGCTACTGCCCATAGATTTTAGACAGGTGTGGGAAAAGAATGGATTTGTTAGAAGACCTACAGAGAATGGACAACCCTGGATCCATTCTCAGAGAAGCATAAATGGAGATGCCAAACCAGTAAGGTCACCTCATGTTTGGCAAAATAAATTTGTACGTAATAAATCTCCTCTCTCTGGTTATTTCTTTGCATGTAATGGCTATGGTCATAGAGAAAAAGAATGTGGAAAGGGATCTATAAGAAACTACCTAAGATCTCATAAAAATCATGCATATGAGCATAATGCATTTAGGAGTAGATACATGCATGTCCCCTCTCTCGGTTGTGTAAATTTTGTTTGTTATAACTACAATGGAATTGGCCATAGAGAGGTTGAATGCGGGAAGAGGAACTTGCAGTCACATGGAGGTTGGTACAACAACTATGCTCTACAGAAAAGTGGGTATAGAGCATATGAAAGTTAGGAGCGGGCTTGGAACCAAAGGAGAATTGTCCCTACAAGAGCAAGAGGTCCACCAGTTTTAGTTACCAGTCACAGCAACATGACCAAAAGAAGGTGGTCAAACTAGTATGTCAAGAGATTCCCCAATCATGAAGTTGGGATGAATGTTGTGTGCTACTATAGCACTATTTCTGATTCTGATATAGAGTCTGGAAAAGAAAAGACCCATCAGAAAAAGATGGTAAGACTTGCTCCCAAGACTGGAAAATGAGAATGAGAATGAGACCAAGAAGGTATGGAGGAAGAAGACCATGGACCAGCACTGTGCATTCATTGCATGAGCGATATCTCCTAAGGCTTAGAGGAGATGTAGGATCTTAGGGAGAGTAATACACTGAACTCATCATTCACCCCCTCAATGAAAGAGGACACATGGAAGAACAAACTACTGCTGGCATGAAGGAAGAAAATGAGAAGATAAGTGTGTGTAGTGACTACAAGGACTACACATCTACATATGAATGTTGGATCACTACTGTTGTGTCAATGGATGGAGATTAACAATTGGAATCAGATGCACCATCACACCAAATGTCAGGAGTCATAAGATGGGGCTTCACTAGTGATGATGGACTGGTACAGGAAACTGGTATGTGTAGGATGTTATCAGCATGAATGTTAACAGGCACTTACAGGTTATGTAAGACAATGTGGTTGGAGATCATTGCATTAGCCTCGGTAACATGGAATGGGAAGTTATGTCTCAAGTGGTGTTGATGAATACCTGAATGACATATCTTGGCCTGGTTAATCATGCAGGCATGCATATTTTTAGGCTAACTGGTTTAATTTATGGCATGGCGATGTCATTGTATGGCATTGTGTGGATTTGGGATCATGTCATAGGTTGTGGTGGATATGATGGACCTAAAGATCATCAGATGATCACATATGCACAATTTAACCAGTATATGGAAATAATTGGATGCCCGATATTAGACCTAACCAGAGATGAGGACCTAAGATGTATGACTCAGGGGGAGTTCAAGTGTTGATGATGTTGTGTCAGCATGCTTGAACATGTAAAGATATTGACTGTCCAAACTGCAGATGATGGAAATTATAGTAGGAATACCCAGGAGAATTTCATGGTGATGGGTATCTACTTGTTATTTGGTTGGTTGTATTCATAGTACAATCACATTTGATTCTAAAGAAATTTGGGATCAAATGGTAGGTGATGCAGCTTTACCGGAAGGTGAGTAGTATTCATTGACACATCCTTTTGCAGTTGAGTGTCTCAACAAAGGTTATCAAAATTGCATACTCAATTGGTGTTAGTTGATGGTTGAGTCCTCCATCTCAAGTGTTGTGACTTGAGAAAATGTAACAAGTGGTATCAAAGGAGGAGATGCATCCAATGAAGATATAGGGAGAGAAAGAATTTTGTCAGTGACTGGTATATACAAGGAGGAATGATATCTTGATAGTGCCCTTTTCCATTGTTGTCAAAGGGGGAGAAAGATTTTGTAGTAAACTACATACTACATGAGTGAGAATCCATTGGATCATACAAAGGGGGAGAGAAACTATGTAGTATGTTGGATACTACATTATTTGACGTCAATGCCAAAGGGGGAGATTGTTGGCATTGTGTTGTCATTGATGCCAACCCATATGGGATGACTATTGGTATGAGAGATGTATGTGCCACACTGTCATGGAGGAGTACACGATGGGATATATTTGATATCACCTTGTGTTGTAGAACACTGGTAAGGTAAGGAAAGGATGTCAATTGATATGTATTGTGTTGACAGGATGGGCAAGGTGTTTGAGCTGTT